>NC_069501.1:497539371-497843261 GCF_027579735.1 Bombina bombina | reverse complement strand
TACACTTCCACCTTAAGAGTTACCTTTGCACAGCTCACGTTTCTGCTTCTGTGTCATAACTCTACACTTCCACCTTAAGAGTTACATTTACACAGCTCACGCTCCTGCTTCTGTGTCATAACTCTACACTTCCACCTTAAGAGTTACATTTACACAACTCACGCTCCTGTTTCTGTGTCATAACTCTACACTTCCACCTTAAGAGTTACATTTACACAACTCACGCTCCTGCTTCTTTGTCATAACTCTACACTTCCACCTTAAGAGTTACCTTTACACAGCTCACGCTCCTGCTTCTGTGTCATAACTCTACACTTCCACCTTAAGAGTTACCTTTGCACAGCTCACGCTCCTGTTTCTGTGTCATAACTCTACACTTCCACCTTAAGAGTTACATTTACACAGCTCACGCTCCTTCTTCTGTGTCATAACTCTACACTTCCACCTTAAGAGTTACATTTACACAACTCACGCTCCTGCTTCTGTGTCATAACTCTACACTTCCACCTTAAGAGTTACATTTACACAACTCACGCTCCTGCTTCTGTGTCATAACTCTACACTTCCACCTTAAGAGTTACCTTTACACAGCTCACGCTCCTGCTTCTGTGTCATAACTCTACACTTCCACCTTAAGAGTTACATTTACACAACTCACGCTCCTGCTTCTGTGTCATAACTCTACACTTCCACCTTAAGAGTTACATTTACACAGCTCACGCTCCTGCTTCTGTGTCATAACTCTACACTTCCACCTTAAGAGTTACATTTACACAACTCACGCTCCTGCTTCTGTGTCATAACTCTACACTTCCACCTTAAGAGTTACCTTTACACAACTCACGCTCCTGCTTCTGTGTCATAACTCTACACTTCCACCTTAAGAGTTACCTTTACACAGCTCACGCTCCTGCTTCTGTGTCATAACTCTACACTTCCACCTTAAGAGTTACCTTTGCACAGCTCACGCTCCTGCTTCTGTGTCATAACTCTACACTTCCACCTTAAGAGTTACCTTTGCACAGCTCACGCTCCTGCTTCTGTGTCATAACTCTACACTTCCACCTTAAGAGTTACATTTACACAACTCACGCTCCTGCTTCTGTGTCATAACTCTACACTTCCACCTTAAGAGTTACATTTACACAATTCACGCTCCTGCTTCTGTGTCATAACTCTACACTTCCACCTTAAGAGTTACATTTACACAACTCACGCTCCTGCTTCTGTGTCATAACTCTACACTTCCACCTTAAGAGTTACATTTACACAACTCACGCTCCTGTTTCTGTGTCATAACTCTACACTTCCACCTTAAGAGTTACATTTACACAACTCACGCTCCTGCTTCTGTGTCATAACTCTACACTTCCACCTTAAGAGTTACCTTTACACAGCTCACGCTCCTGCTTCTGTGTCATAACTACACTTCCACCTTAAGAGTTACCTTTGCACAGCTCACGCTCCTGTTTCTGTGTCATAACTCTACACTTCCACCTTAAGAGTTACATTTACACAGCTCACGCTCCTTCTTCTGTGTCATAACTCTACACTTCCACCTTAAGAGTTACATTTACACAACTCACGCTCCTGCTTCTGTGTCATAACTCTACACTTCCACCTTAAGAGTTACATTTACACAACTCACGCTCCTGCTTCTGTGTCATAACTCTACACTTCCACCTTAAGAGTTACCTTTACACAGCTCACGCTCCTGCTTCTGTGTCATAACTCTACACTTCCACCTCAAGAGTTACCTTTGCACAGCTCACGCTCCTGTTTCTGTGTCATAACTCTACACTTCCACCTTAAGAGTTACATTTACACAGCTCACGCTCCTGCTTCTGTGTCATAACTCTACACTTCCACCTTAAGAGTTACATTTACACAACTCACGCTCCTGTTTCTGTGTCATAACTCTACACTTCCACCTTAAGAGTTACCTTTACACAACTCACGCTCCTGCTTCTGTGTCATAACTCTACACTTCCACCTTAAGAGTTACCTTTACACAACTCACGCTCCTGCTTCTGTGTCATAACTCTACACTTCCACCTTAAGAGTTACCTTTACACAGCTCACGCTCCTGCTTCTGTGTCATAACTCTACACTTCCACCTTAAGAGTTACCTTTGCACAGCTCACGCTCCTGCTTCTGTGTCATAACTCTACACTTCCACCTTAAGAGTTACCTTTGCACAGCTCACGCTCCTGCTTCTGTGTCATAACTCTACACTTCCACCTTAAGAGTTACCTTTGCACAGCTCACGCTCCTGCTTCTGTGTCATAACTCTACACTTCCACCTTAAGAGTTACATTTACACAACTCACGCTCCTGCTTCTGTGTCATAACTCTACACTTCCACCTTAAGAGTTACATTTACACAACTCACGCTCCTGCTTCTGTGTCATAACTCTACACTTCCACCTTAAGAGTTACCTTTGCACAGCTCACGCTCCTTCTTCTGTGTCATAACTCTACACTTCCACCTTAAGAGTTACATTTACACAACTCACGCTCCTGCTTCTGTGTCATAACTCTACACTTCCACCTTAAGAGTTACATTTACACAACTCACGCTCCTGCTTCTGTGTCATAACTCTACACTTCCACCTTAAGAGTTACCTTTGCACAGCTCACGCTCCTGCTTCTGTGTCATAACTCTACACTTCCATCTTAAGAGTTACCTTTGCACAGCTCACACTCCTGCTTCTGTGTCATAACTCTACTCTTCCACCTTAAGAGTTACCTTTGCACAGCTCACGCTCCTGCTTCTGTGTCATAACTCTACACTTCCCCCTTAAGAGTTACCTTTGCACAGCTCACGTTCCTGCTTCTGTGTCATAACTCTACACTTCCACCTTAAGAGTTACCTTTGCACAGCTCACGCTCCTGCTTCTGTGTCATAACTCTACACTTCCACCTTAAGAGTTACCTTTGCACAGCTCACGCTCCTGCTTCTGTGTCATAACTCTACACTTCCACCTTAAGAGTTACCTTTGCACAGCTCACGTTTCTCTTTCTGTGTCATAACTCTACACTTCCACCTTAAGAGTTACATTTACACAGCTCACGCTCCTGCTTCTGTGTCATAACTCTACACTTCCATCTTAAGAGTTACATTTACACAACTCACGCTCCTCTTTCTGTGTCATAACTCTACACTTCCACCTTAAGAGTTACATTTACACAACTCACGCTCCTGCTTCTGTGTCATAACTCTACACTTCCACCTTAAGAGTTACCTTTACACAGCTCACGCTCCTGCTTCTGTGTCATAACTCTACACTTCCACCTTAAGAGTTACCTTTGCACAGCTCACGCTCCTGTTTCTGTGTCATAACTCTACACTTCCACCTTAAGAGTTACATTTACACAGCTCACGCTCCTGCTTCTGTGTCATAACTCTACACTTCCACCTTAAGAGTTACATTTACACAACTCACGCTCCTGTTTCTGTGTCATAACTCTACACTTCCACCTTAAGAGTTACATTTACACAACTCACGCTCCTGCTTCTGTGTCATAACTCTACACTTCCACCTTAAGAGTTACCTTTACACAGCTCACGCTCCTGCTTCTGTGTCATAACTCTACACTTCCACCTTAAGAGTTACCTTTGCACAGCTCACGCTCCTGCTTCTGTGTCATAACTCTACACTTCCACCTTAAAGGGACATGAAACCCACATTTTTTCTTTCATTATTTAGAAAGAGAATGCAATTCTAAACATCTTTCTAATTTACTTCTATTATCTAATTTGTTTTATTCTCTTGATATTCTTTGCTGAAAAGCATATCTAGATATGCTCAGTAGCTGCTGATTGGTTGCTGCACATAGAAGCCTCATGTGATTGGCTCACCATGTGCATTGCTTTTTATTCAACTAAGGATATCTAAAAAAAAATGAAGCAAAATAAATAATAGAAGTAAATTGTAATGTTGTTTAAATTTGTATTCTCTATCTGAATCATGAAATAAAGATTCTGGCTTTAGTGGCCCTTTAAGAGTTACCTTTGCACAGCTCACGCTCCTGCTTCTGTGTCATAACTCTACACTTCCACCTTAGCGTTACCTTTGCACAGCTCACGCTCCTGCTTCTGTGTCATAACTCTACACTTCCACCTTAGCGTTACCTTTGCACAGCTCACGCTCCTGCTTCTGTGTCATAACTCTACACTTCCACCTTAGCGTTACCTTTGCACAGCTCACGCTCCTGCTTCTGTGTCATAACTCTACACTTCCACCTTAGCGTTACCTTTGCACAGCTCACGCTCCTGCTTCTGTGTCATAACTCTACACTTCCACCTTAGCGTTACCTTTGCACAGCTCACGCTCCTGCTTCTGTGTCATAACTCGACACTTCCACCTTAAGAGTTACCTTTGCACAGCTCACACACCTGCTACAGAAGCCTCATCACCTGATGTTTAAAGGCATTTCCAATACCAGCTACTTAGTTATCAAGTCTATATTATAACATAGCTCTTAGCATATGCTGTGTTAAATCGCCTGTCACTAGCTTTCTTGGCTTCTAATTATTTATGGACTTTATTCTAATTTGCCTAACCTTTTGCTCCTAGACTCTCCAGTGAACTCATGCATTTATTTTTCCTTTGGAATTTTTGTTTTTGAAAACAGCTCTAAGTCTCTCTGCATTTTTGCAGTGAGGAGGATTTTTCCAAGCTCTCTACTTACCTGTTTCAACATCCATCCACAAGAGAGAGCGAGAGACAGCACATACCCTGAAGAGGAAGGTACAGTTAACTTATTTATCCTCTCATGATAGAGTTTACTCTGTGTATATTTTATCTGTACTTCAATCTATCTGCTTCCTTGAATATAAACAGCAGGGTTAGTGTGTGGAGTTTATATCTACGTATCAGTACCAATTTCAACCTTAAAGGGATACAATCTCTTTACTTTCTTGTCTTCCTTCTTTAGTGTTTCAAGCTACAGGTACATTGTGTGCACTATATCTTGTAAAACATCAACTGCTCTGCAATTAGACTCACTCATATTAAAATAGAATCATCTCTGCAGTTGTAGTCCATTGATTTATACATTGACAGGTGTGACAGCAAGAAATATTTGTTGAGAAATGTAACCACTTAAGGAAATGTGTGTACAGTATAATAATTTCAAACGAATCCTGAAAAATCAAACTAGGTAAATTCAGTTACTTCAACATGTATTAGATACTGTGCAATCCTCTAGGGCACTTATTAAAAAAGGCCGTTTATGGATGATTTGCAGTAGATTTGTTCCTTTTAGAAAACGTAAATCATGACGTGTTTATGTAGAATTATGTTGTGTTTTATGTAAAATGTTGTCATACTTCAAGCACTTTAGTTGAAAAAGGATTGATGCTTTCTTTGGAGTGACTTATTAATTTGGCTGATTCTGGGGGGAAAGTTAGCTAGATGTACATATGAGTCATTGGGTTTTGTAGGGCTAAATTTACATTCTATCATTATACTAATTTTACAAAGAATATATACCTTTTAGTTGCCCGAAAAGATGTTTTCCTTAGTTTATCCACATCTGCTTGATAGTGTCATGCTCGGCTAAGCAAGTTCAGAGGTATGGAGCATATGCAAGGTGATGGCAGACTAGGATAGTCTGGAGTACAGAAAGGGGCCAGCGGTTAATGCTTCTTTCAGAAATACCACTATTAGAAATATATTTAGTAGCAGACAAGAAGAAGTAGATTATAGTACTGGAACTGGAGACGCCAATTGGAGGCCGAGACTGGATACAGGCAATCTGGGTGTCAGGATGCCGGCAGGCTCTGTGGCAGGATACAGGTGCTGCTGTGACAGGCTGGAGACACAGGATACACAAGTACTGCTGTGACAGACTGAAGACACAGTATACAAGAGAATTGTCAGCATTCAAGCCAAGGGTCTGTATACCAGGAAAGCAGTCCAATCTTTCATCAAGCTCAGGGAAAATCCAGAAGAATGGTAAATCAGCAAGCTGAGTTCAGAAGCCAGGAATACACCAACAAAACAGGAATTCAAGAAGCAAAACAGAAGCGCAAACAATGGGAAAAACCACAATGTCAAAGCAGGAAGTGAATATTGAAAAAGACTTTTATAGTAGAGCTGATTACTAAACTACCTGCAGCTGACAAGCAGGTGAGTCAGAGAGCAATCCACTGCCGGTAACCGATCTCCAAAAAATTGGAATCATGAGCAAATACCACTGGTGGCGCAGGAAAAGAGACAGGAGTCCTAGGTTCAAATCCGGGCATGGCCGTGATAGTACCCCCCTTCCCAAGGACGCCCTATGGGCCGCCTTAGCTTCTTCATACCTTTTGAAGGTCTACTTTCCCATCAGAAGCAAGGATACAATCGGGGGGTATATTTTTGGTTGATGGGCCTTCCTGAAGAAGCTCCTGGCAAAGAGCTGCAATAATGGTGCCCTGAGATTTAGATTTTATTTTGGGTCTGGAGCGTTTAGGCAGATGACTTAGAGCCACAAACTGCAGTCAGGAAATGGAATCTGACTCTTCCAAGTCTGAATATTCATAAATTGTAGAGAATCAGGTTGAATCCTCTTTCTCAGTGCCAGAGGATACTGTGGGTGGTAAGTTTCCAGCTAGGACTGGTGATACATAATTCACTGGGTTTATTAAGGTTAAGGAAACATTTGAACCCGGACTACTGCTGGTGACTGGATGTACTGGAGCCGTGCTGAAGAGATGGTACAGAAACTTCCAAGGGAGAAGCAGAGTCAGATTTGATGACAGAAGTTCTAGTTTCATCTGAGAGTTGCTGAACCAGGATAGTATGTAACTGGACTTCTGCCATTTTTGTTGTTGGATTTGTGGTACTCTTTCCAGAAACCACCACAGCAGATGAAGCAGGACTAGGAGCTGGAGACTCTTCAGTAGATCTTTTAGGAGGTCTCACCGGACAGTAGGAGATGACATCACTGAAGCCCCCACAATAGAAACGGAGTCTTTGAGTCCTCCTTCTTGTAATCTTCGTAGCCAAAAGGTCGCTTTTGCAGCTTGATGTTTCCTTCTGCAGTAGTTTTAGAAGAATTCCCTTTATATGTCACTGAGGCAGTCCTGGGAGGTACATAGAAAGTCAGAACTGAGTGAAACTTCTCTGGAGTATATTTGTAAAAAAAATTTTGAAAAAAGTCTCCCTGCGTGTCAATTAGAGCATGGATGTCTGTGGAATATGACTGTCTTATATTTTGCACCTTATCAGGAAGGTCTTGAAACAACGGTTGCATTAGCTGTGCCATGTTTATCACTTGCTCAAGTAGGGCTTTCAAAACTGGTACCTTGACATTCTGTCATGCTCGGCTAAGCAAATTCAGGGGTATGGAGCATATGCAAGGTGATGGCAGGCTAGGATAGTCTGGAGTACAGAAAGGGACCAGCGGTTAATGCTTCTTTCAGGAATACCACTATAAGAAATGTAGCTAGTAACAGACATGAAGAAGAAAATTATAGTACTGGAACTGGAGACGCCCATTGGACGCTGAGTCTGGATACAGGCAATCTGGGTGGCAGATTAGGGTTAATATCTTTTTATTAGTTTCAGCGATATCGGGGAGTGGTGGATTAGCGGTTAATATGTTTATTTAATAGTCTTGATGTGGGTGGGCGGCAGATTAGGGGTTAATAACTTTTAATATAGTATTTGCGATGCGGGAGGGTGGCGGATTAGGGGTTAATAGGTAGTTTATGGGTGTTATTGCACTTTGTAACATTTTAGTTATGAGTTTAGTGAAACATTTTTGTTACACAAAATCCATAACTACTGCTCTCAGGTGGCGGTATGGATCATGCCGGTATAGGCTGTAACGCAAGCCTTTTAGCTGGACCGCACAACCTGTAATATAGGCGCTATGAAAATCCTGCACTCAAACGTAATTTTTTTATTAGTGTGGAATGGACATTGCGTTACAGGCTAAAATGCTTGCAGTATAGCTATACCACTGCGACTCGTAATATGCATTCCCGGTCATTCCACGCGCAATGGCCAATTTTTCAGCGGTATAGCTGTACCACAAAACTTGTAATCTAGCTGTGTATTTTGTATCATCTGCAAACATTCGGCTAGATTACGAGTTTTTGTCGGTAAGGCTTGCGGTGCTAACGCTTAGTTTATGCTCACCGCTCACCTACAAACAACGCTGGTATTACAGGTTTTTACAAACCCGGCGTCAGCCGCAAATAAGGGAGCGGAGAGCAAAATTTAGCTCCACATCTCACCTCAATACCAGCCCTGCTTACGGTAGCGGTGAGCTGGCTAAACGTGCTCGTGCACGATTTCCCCATAGGAAACAATGGGGCTGAGCTGGCTGAAAAAAACCTAACACCTTTAAAAAAGCAGCGTTCAGCTCCTAACGCAGCCCATTTGTTTCCTATGGGAAAATACATTTTATGTCTATACCTAACACCCTAACATGAACCCCGAGACTAAACACCCCTAATCTTACACTTATTAACTCCTAATCTGCCGACCCCGACATCCCCGACACCTGCATTATAGTATTAACCCCTAATCTGCCACTCCGGACACCGCCGCAACCTACATTTATACTTATGAACCCCTAATCTGCTGCCCCCAACATCGCTGAACGCTACATTATATTTATTAACCCCTAATCTGCGGCCCCCAATGTCGCCGCAACCTACCTACACTTATTAACCCCTAATCTGCCACCCCCAACATCGCCGCCACTATAATAAAGTTATTAACCCCTAAATCTAAGTCTAACCCTAACCCTAACACCCCCCTAACTTAAATACAATTTAAATAAATCTAAATAAAATAACTACAAATAACTAAATTATTCCTATTTAAAATGAAATACTTACCTATAAAATAAACCCTAAACTAGCTACAATATAACAAATAGTTACATTGTATCTAGCTTAGGATTTATTTTTATTTTACAGGCAACTTCGTATTTATTTTAACTTGGTACAATAGTTATTAAATAGTTATTAATATCATATCAATTATATGATTAAGGGCAACTGAGCCCGAAACGTCATGTTTTTTCCTCCAGGTACCTAATAAATTTGGATTATAATTCACTACTGTTGTGCTGCTGGAATTTCTTTGCTTCTATATTATGTTGGAGTCTTCAAGCAGTGGCTCCTCCAGCTTTGCACACTTAATATAAGCCACTGGTGCTTGAGTAATTCTGACTTGGCAGTTTAGTTTAGGCTAGGGGTTATATTATTTTGCGTGGCTTTTTATTTTGATAGGGCTAATAGATTAGGAGTAATTAGTTTAAATATTTGATAATTTCTTTTTTATTTTGTGTAATTTAGTGTTTATTTTTTTTGTAATTTAGTTAATTGTATTTGATTAATGTAATTTATTATTTTTAGTGTAATTTTAGGTTTTACTGTAAGACAGGTTAGGCTTTATTTTACAGGTAAATTTGTATTTATTTTAACTAGGTAGTTATTAAATAGTTAATAACTATTTTTAATAACTAATCTACCTAGTTAAAATAAATACAAACTTACCTGTGAAATAAAACATAAGCTAGATACAATATAACTATTAGTTATATTGTAGCTAGCTTTCGCCTAGATTACGAGTACTGCGTTAGCCTTAAATAGCAGCGTTAAGGGGTCCTAACGCTGCTTTTTAACGCCCGCTAGTATTAAGAGTATGGCAGCTACAGGTGTACCGCTCACTTTTCTTCCGCGACTTTTGGCTACCGCAAATCCCCTTACATCAGTTGCGTATCCTATCTTTTTAATGGGATTTGCCTAACGCTGGTATTACGAGTCTTGGAAGAAGTGAGCGGTACAGCCTCTACCTCCAAGACTCCTACCGCATAAAAAAGTCAGTAGTTAAGAGTTTTATGGGCTAACGCCGGAACATAAAGCTCTTAACTACAGTGCTAAAAAGTACACTAACACCCCTAAACCGAGGCCCCCCCACATCGCAAACACTATAATAAAATTATTTAACCCCTAATCTGCCAACCGGACATCGCCGCCACCTACATTATCCCTATAAACCCCTAATCTGCTGTCCCTAACATCGCCGACACCTATATTATATTTATTAACCCCTAATCTGCCCCCCCCAATGTCGCCGCCACCTAACTACACTTATTAACCCCTAATCTGCCGACCGGACAACGCTGCCACTATGATAAATGTATTAACCCCTAAACCGCCGCACTTCCTCCTCGCAAACACTATAATAAATTTTATTAACCCCTAATCTGCCCCCCAACGTCGCCGCCACCTACCTACAATTATTAACCCCTAATCTGCCGCCCCAACGTCGCCGCTACTATAATAAAGTTATTAACCCCTAAACCTAAGTCTAACCCTAACACCCCCCTAACTTAAATCTATTTTTAATAAATCTAAATAACATTTCTAAAATTAAATAAATTAATCCTATTTAAAACTAAATACTTACCTATAAAATAAACACTAACATAGCTACAATATAACTAATAGTTACATGGTAGATATTTTAGGATTTATATTTATTTTACAGGCAACTTTGTATTTATTTTAACTAGGTACAATAACTATTAAATAGTTAATAACTATTTAATAGCTACCTAGTTAAAATAATTACAAAATTACCTGTAAAATAAATCCTTAACTAAGTTACAAATACACCTAACGCTACACTATCAATAAATTAATTAAATAAATTAACTACAATTATCTAACATAAAATACAATTAAATAAACTAAACTATATTACAAAAAACAAACACTAAATTATAAAAAAAAATTACAAGAATTTTAAACTAATTACACCTAATCTAAGCCCCCCAATAAAATAAAAAAGCCCCCCAAAATAATAAAATTCCCTATCCTAAACTAAATTACAAAGTAATCAGCTCTTTTACCAGCCCTTAAAAGGGCTTTTTGCAGGACATTGCCCCAAAGTAATCAGCTCTTTTACCTGTAAAAAAAACAAATACAATTATTTTACCTTAATTCCGATTAGCTGATAGAATCCTATCAGCCAATCGGAATTCGAGGGACGCCATATTGGATGACGTCATTTAAAGGAACCTTCATTCTGCTTTAGGACATCAGAAAAAGAGGATGGCTCTGCGTCGGCTGGATAGAAGATGGCTCCGCTCCGGAAGGATGAATATAGAAGAATTAATTTATTGATAGTGTAGTGTTAGGTGTATTTGTAACTTAGGTTAGGATTTATTTTACAGGTAATTTTGTAATTATTTTAACTAGGTAGCTATTCAATAGCTATTAACTATTTAATAGCTATTCTACCTAGTTAAAATAAATACAAAGTTGCCTGTAAAATAAATATAAATCCTAGAATAGCTACAATGTAACTATTAGTTATATTGTAGCTATATTAGGGTTTATTTTATAGGTAAGTATTTAGTTTAAATTGGATTAATTTATTTAATAATAGTAATTGTATTTTGTTTTATTTAAATTATATTTAAATTAGGGGGTGTTAGGGTTAGACTTAGGTTTAGAGGTTAATAACTTTATTATAGTAGCGGCGACGTTGGGGGCGGGAGATTAGGGGTTAATAATGGTAGGTGGCGGCGACGTTGGGGGGGGCAGATTAGGGGTTAATAAAATTTATTATAGTGTTTGCGAGGCGGGAGTGCGGCGGTTTAGGGGTTAATACATTTATTATAGTGGCGGCGATGTCCGGTCGGCAGATTAGGGGTTATTAATTGTAGGTAGGTAGCGGCGACGTTGGGGGCAGAAGATTAGGGGTTAATAACTATAATGTAGGTTTTGGCGATGTTGGGGGCAGCAGATTAGGGGTTCATAAGTATAATGTAGGTGTCAGCGATAGCGGGGGCGGCAGATTAGGGGTTAATAAGTGTAAGGTTAGGAGTGTTTAGACTCGGGGTTCATGTTAGGGTTCATGTTAGGGTGTTAGGTGTATTTCCCCATAGGAAACAATGGGGCTGCGTTAGAAGCTGAACGCTGCTTTTTTGCAGGTGTTAGATTTTTTTTCCAGCTGAATCTGCCCCATTGTTTCCTATGGGGAAATCGTGCACAAGCACGTTTTTCCAGGTTACCGCTACCGTAAGCAACGCTGGTATTGAGGTGAGAAATGGAGCTAAATTTTGCTCAACGCTCACTTTTCTGAGGCTTACGCAGCCATTCAGAAAACTCGTAATACCAGCGTTGTTTAAAGTGAGCGCTGGAAAAAAAAGAAGAGTTAGCCCCGCAAATTTTTACCGACAAAACTCGTAATCTAGGTGTTTGATTTTATTTTACAGGTAAGTATTTATTTAGTTTTAAATAGGAATAATTTAGGTATTAATTGTAATTTCTATTTTGAATTATTTTAATTATGTTAAAGTTAGTAGGTGTTAGGGTTAGGGTTACGTTAGGGTTAGACTTAGGGTTAGGTTTAGGGGTTAATAACTTTAGTATAGTGGCGGCGACATTGGGGGCAGAATATTAGGGGTTAATAAGTGTAGTTAGGTGGCAACGATTTTGGGGGCAGCAGATTAGGGGTTAATAACAGTAATGTAGGTTGCGGAGATGTTAGGGACAGCAGATTAGGGGTTAATAAGTGTATGTTGGTGGTGACGACATTGGGACAGCAGATTAGGGGTTAATAATATTTAACTAGTGTTTGCGATGCTGGAGTGCAGCGGTTTAGGGGTTAATATGTTTATTATAGTGGCGGCGATGTCCGGAGCGGCAGATTAGGGGTTAATAATTTTATTTTAGTGTTTGCAATGCAAATGCGGGAGGGCCTCGGTTTAGGGGTTAATTGGTAGTTGGGTGTTAGTGTACTTTGTAACACTTTACTTATGAGTTTTATGGTACAGCTTTGTAACGTAAAACTCATAACTACTGACTTTAGATGGCGGTACAGATCTTGTAGTTATAGGCTGTACCACTCACTTTTTGGCCTGCCAGGCAAACTCGTAATACCGGCGCTATGGAAGTCCCATTGAAAAAGGACTTTTTAAAAAGTGTGGTACTTACGTTGCGTGACGGCCAAAAAGGTGTGCGGTACACCTATACCTACAACACCTGTAATACCAGCGGTAGTGAAAAAGAGCCATAACGATGCTTTTTCACTCATAACGCACAACTCATAATCTAGCTGAATGTTTGTTCATGTGTGCCATATAGATAACATTGTACTCTCTCCCGTTGAGAATGATAACAATAGTTATGCAGGAAACCACACTAATTGGGCTAAAATACAAGTTAGTAAAAACACTGAGATAAGGGGCAGTCTGCAGTGGCCTAGATACAAAAATACTTTTTTATAGGTAAAACGTATATTAATATAACAGTGGAACTGGGGAATGGGTAATAAAGGGACAATTTATCTTTATTGTTTTAAAAACAAAACAAATTTTTTTTTTAAGTATAATATACCTTTAAATGAATACTAAAGACAACATGCAATTTTAAGCAACTTTCTAATTTTACTCCTATTATCAATTTTTCTTTTCTCTTTCGTTCTTTATTTGAAAAGCAGGAATCTAAGCTTAGGAGCCGGACCATTTTTGGTTCAGCACATGGGTAGCGCTTGCTGATTGGTGGGTAAATGTATGCATGCATACATACATATTACAAAGGAATCAATTCCATTTGATTTATCCATGCTTGCACATAATATCCAGACAGTGAATGAAACACTGCATGTACTTAAGCCAACACTTTCTACCTTCTCTAAGGCTACACAATATCAGGAGAAGCTTGAATTTCCAGTATCCACTGTTTTATTAAAAATGATTCCAGCTAAATGTTGCAAAGCTGAGAAACATTTACTTGTTGCTGATAAATTGATGCAATTATGTCCTATCTCATTATTGTTTGCTCAACATATTGATCATTCTCTTAAAGTTGATGCAACTATCTCTCAATTAATAAAATGGAGATAATTTTAGAAATAACCTTTTGGTTTCATGGTGCAGTTAATCATTCTTTATTCGCTTTGTCGTTTGTTATTAAAGCTGCAGAATATTAGTAAGCAGACTTACAAAAATTCCTATGAGAAGTATACTGCCATGCTATATGTTGGATTTGGCTAACTTAAAGGGCCATAATACCCAAATGTTTAAACACTTGAAAGTGATGCAGCATAGCTGTAAAAAGCTGACTAGAAAATATCACCTGAACATCTCTATGCAAAAAAGAAAGATATTTTACCTCAAAAGTTTCTCAGTAGCCACCTCCCATTGTAAATTATTTCTAAGCAGCATATCAGTATGTCTGTCCCGGGACAGCCGAAAGGGCGAGCTTATGTGCACTCTCATCTTATTTCGTATTTAGTTAAGTGAAATCTCATGAGATCACAGTAGAAGAGTTCATGACCTCAGCACTGCTGATGCTGATTGGCTGCTGTTCATTTCTTCATTTTTTTTATTTTTTTTTTACCTGCAGCTTGGCTGCGGCTGAGTATAACTTTTTACACAGAACTTACTCTGCTGAGCTGAGGAAATTGTGAGGTAAAATATCTTCCTTTTTTACATAGAGATACTCAGGTGATATTTTCCTGTCAGCTTTTTACAGTTATACTGCATCAGTTTCAAGTGATTTAGCATATGAGTATTATGTCCCATGAGTGCAGCGTAACTCCAATGCTCTGCTTTAGCAGTCTTACCTAAAGCACTAAATCTTGGACATAAGCCTACAAAAATACCTAATAACTAGAGATAAAAGCTCATAACTAGAGATAAAAGTACATCAGGCACCTCTCTGATCCATCAACCATATTGGATGCCGACAAAGAAGGTACTTGGGCATAAGCAACCAACGGCCGTGTCAGATACAAAAACGGAAGCTGTTCCTGATGCAACATTCACCATGCATGATCGCCGCTTGCATGTGGGCAATAGAATCTCCTCCATGTATACTCAGAAGCAGCAAGAAATGCCCCTGCAGGTGGTGTCGTAACTCCTAAGCGGCTACTAGGAAATTCAAAGCATCTAGACTGGAGCCGCCGCCATCTTAGACCTCCAGCACTACGTAGCCTGTTTTGACTTTTAATCACAGAGAAAGGCTGCACTCGGGAGACAATCCCTAAACTCGCGCAGGTAAGCACTACTATACGGGGCTCCAAGGTCACCAGGCAATAATAACCTCAACCCAATGTATCCCTCATGACTAATTAGATGCAAGACTCACCTCGGCATGTAGTGTCACAATCCCTGAACCGCCACTGAGAAATTCCTAGCATTCAGAATGGAGCCACCGCCATCTTGGATCTCCACATACATGCTGCAAAGCTATGCAGCTAGTTTTGCTCTTCACCTATACTTGAAAGACAATCCCTAGATTGCGCAACTAAGCGCTAAAATAAAGTGCTTCAAAGACTTCGGAAGCAGTTCCAATATATGAAATGATACAGTTTCAGACTTCGGGGG
This sequence comes from Bombina bombina, assembly GCF_027579735.1. NCBI lineage: Eukaryota > Metazoa > Chordata > Amphibia > Anura > Bombinatoridae > Bombina > Bombina bombina. Next base: position 497,827,907 of record NC_069501.1, on the reverse strand, counting down.
TAACACAGATATGTTACTAGACCATATTCTAATATTTTTGGAAAAGGGGCTATAGGAATTTGCATCTCCCTAACGTTTAGATAAAATATCTCCATAAGCATATTTTATATATATCATTTATATTTGAGTAATATATCAAAGGTAACAATTTAATTCTACCCTATAAAACCTCACAAAGTAGACCAGGATTAAGTGATAAATCACTGGACTCTAAAAAATACAACACATACTTGTATTTTACCCATATATTCCTGCCTTATAACTATGGCTACCAGGAGGAATACCAAACAAGACAAACCCTCCAAGCCCTTATCTGGAAAGTCTCTACCTATATCATCTTACATGCAAGGCACTGACTCCTCAGATATCAGGACTAAAAGGCTCTCTAGAGATCACCAAATCAGCACAGATTTTAGCTCGCAACCAGAAGAAATACATATGTCTACATCCATACTTTGGGGTTCCAAGTAGAATCCTTGGAAACGTGCCAAGAAGAAATTAAGGATGATGTACAGACTCTAACTAACCAAGTCACACAACATCAAGAAACTATCTCCTTATTACAAGAAAAATTAGAAGACTTGGAGAATCAGAGTAGAAAAAAACATACGTATCAGAGGTGTCCCTGGGAGTGTTCTACCTTGAGACTTTCCTGTCTATCTGCAAACATTATTTCAACAAATAACACTCCACCTGTACTACAGAGATACAATGGGTAAGGGCACACAGGTCACTTAGGTCACTTAAACCACCTGATACAGCTCCACCAAGGGACATAATTATCCGTTTAAAGAATCTCTTAGAAAAAGAAATGCTTATGAACCAAAAATAATTTACGCCCCTCACTACACTTTTGCACAACAAAAAGATCCCTTATCCCTGGGGCTTTCCCACCCAGATCTGGGTACTTTGGAACAACACTCGTCTAATTTGCAGGACACCTGAAGACATCACCTCTTTCTGCAATACATTGGAAATTGACCCCCCACAGACACCAGAATCATCAACTACTTCGTCATCATCATCCTTTGGAAGAAACAAGGACTCATCCACTACTTGGACCACTGTTGCTAATAAACAGGAAAAAAACACTGCAACACCAAGATTGACGACAAGCCCTCCAAAATCTATGCCTCTGACACAAGACAAGCCAGATGCAACAAATACCAAAAGACCAGACAGATTGCTGTCTTGAACTGAATTTCTTCAGAAATGTCTCAGTTTGTATTAGAAACACACCAGTTATACCTATGGCTAAAGACCTTCCTTTATGTACTCTATAAAGTCTTGTCTGTGCTCCACTGAATACTTCATGCATATAGGGTATTTAAACTTCAATTTCCTTCATAAAAATGTTTTGTCCAAGATACAAATCACTTAACAAGGTATATCTCTGTGTAAGACTTGCTAAGTAGCCTCCCCATACAGTGTTCTCAATATAGCCTATATTAGGAAGACAGCTTTTTATTTGTTTGATTTGTTTTACATGTTTTGTTTATCTATACTGTTATTTCTATTTGAAATGTTACTCATAAAGAAAATGACAAGTTGTTATGCAACACACTTTGTTACATACAATGCTTTGATGTACACTGTTTTGCTTACTCCTACGTACTATTTTTCGCTATCTGACACTAGTTCATATTATATTCCTAGGATACCTATGACATCCAAGTAATATACAGATTGCACACACTAGAAATAACATTATACATCACTTGACTTTACTAACCCAAAATGCTAAAGGGTTAAACTCACCTCACAAAAGATCGAAAGCTTTGTACGACCTAGCTAAACGCCATGCTGACATACTTTTTCTGCAGGAGACCCACTTTTAAATATCAAAAAAAAAAAAAATACTTTGGGAAACTCTACACGGAGTGAGTAAAAAAAAAAAATGGAGTGAGTATTTTAATCATTTACTTTACACCAAAAGGTCACAGACAAAGAGGGGTGATTTTTGGGTTTGACGGCCTTCACTTTTTTCTCTCATCCCAATAAAACATAGTAGGCTAGACTACATTTTTTACAAATCAAAAGGGCCTCACCCATGTACACAAATGCGACATATCCCCCACACTGTGGTCAGACCACTCAGCTGTTATCTTAAAATTCTGTTGGCCAAAGATTCCCACGGCACCTTACCTATGGAAATTAGACGATTTCCTTTTAGATTTCCCCGACTCGGTTACCAAATTAACCAACTCTATGGGGCCCATTTATCAAGCTCCGTAAGGAGCTTGTGGGCCAGTATTTCTGGCGAGTCTTCAGACTCGCCAGAAACAGCATTTATGAAGCACCGGTCACAAAGACCGCTGCTCCATAACCCTGTCCACCTGCTCTGAGCAGGCGGACAGAAATCGCTAGAATTCAACCCGATCGAGTATGATCGGGTTGATTGACACCCCCTGCTGGCGGCCCATTGGTCGCGAGTCTGCAGGGGGCGGCGTTGCAATGCTGAATACGGAGAGTGTATTGCTCTCCACATTCAGCGAGGTCTTGCGGACCTGATCCGCACTGTCGGATCAGGTCCACAAGACCTTTAGTAAATAGGCCTCTATAAGTGAATATTTTAACCTTAATTCCCATTCTGTCAGTAACAATCATACACTTTGGGAAGCACATAAATGCGTGCTACTAGGTGAGTTAATCAAACTCAAAGCACATCGCCAACACATCCACCGCAAACAATATCAAGAATTAATGGATAAATATACAAGTTAGAATTCGCACTAAAAAATTCCCCAATTGATCCTAATATCTTAAAAGACATTCAAATAGTTTGAGAGGAACTGAATTATTTCCTTGATATAGAATATCAATCCCATCATAAAAAAACAAACAGCATGTTTTATTTTGAGAACAATAGAGCGGGCAAATTATAAGCTTTAAAAAAATAGGGTTTAAGTCTTAGATATATGAACTTCGTTCTAAACAATAACAAAAAACCCTTACAAACTACCTCTGAAATCCTACAATCATTTCATGATTATTACACCACATTGTATAACTTAACAAAAGATCCTTTTACACAAAGCCATTCTGTTGCCTTGAAACAATACCTAGATAGGTGTATGTTACCTACATTTCCTAAAGAACAACTAGACCAGATAAATAGACCAATATCCTTACAAGAAACACTCCCAGCCATAAAGACCCTGAAACTGGGCAAAAGGCCGGGCCCAGATGATTTTACTGCCAAATATTACCGTACCTTTTCCTCTATTTTAGCACCTTTACTTTTTAATGAAACAAACACAGATAATCCGTTCCCACCATCAATGTTGGAAGCACAAGTAGCAGTGTTACCTAAACCAAGTTAACCACCCACAACCTCGGCCAATATTCGCCCAATCTCCTTGTTAAACATAGATATCAAATTGTTTGCGAAACTTTTAGCCTTTAGACTGAACTCCGTTCTACCTGACATCATTCATACTAATCAAGCTGGCTTTACCCCTTTCAGGAAAGCTAGGGATAATGCCACCAAAATTATCTATCTCATGGAACATGCCCACCAACAAAAAAAAACTTCTGTGTTCCTTTCTATGGACACAGAAAAGGCCTTTGATAGATTAGATTGGCAATTTTTAAACCACACATTAGAAAGATTTGGCTTTCATCAAGATTTTATTGGAAAAATCTTTACTCTCTATAACACCCAAGCAAAGATTAGATTAAATGATTCCATATCCACTCCATTCACTATTACTAATGGTACAAGACAGGACTGTCCTCTGTCACCGCTGTTATTTGTCATGGCAATGGATGTTTTAGCCTCATACATCAGGATTAACAAATACATTCAGGGCTTTAAGATTGGTCCAATAGTATACAAAATAACATTGTATGCAGATTATATTTTCCTAACACTTATAGATCCTGAAAACTCAATCCCCCCCCCCCTGATACATACACTACACTACTTATGGCCTTTACTCCAATTTTAGTATTAATATCACAAAATCTGAATTACTGGGCATGAGCCAGACCACACTAAACCTGAGAACAATCCAAAACCAATTCAGATTTAATACCCAAAATAAAGCCATTAAATACCTCTGAGTTTATATTTTACCACACTTATAAAATATAATTACATTGAATTAAATTACCCTGAAATCAACCTTTCAAACCATGCTGCGCACTTGGACTCAAAAGCCTTTTTTCATGGTTGGGAAAAGTTAATGCATTCAAAATGATTATCCTTCCAAAGATCGTATACCTCCTACAGATCCTACCCATACCTCTACCAGACTGCTTGATATTTAATATACAGAAACAACTGAATTCATTCATTTGGTCGCACAAACGACTTTGATTCGCTACTAATACTCTATTTCATCCTAGGGAAATGGGAGGAGTTGGGGCCCCTAACATATCCCAATATAGATTAGCAGTTTTTCTAATGAGAATCGTAGACTGGAGTAAACATGCATCCCATAAAGAATGGGTCTTAGTGGAACATTCACTCGCTGGCAATCTTGACTTGAGTGGTAACTGCTGGATCCCAGCAACCTACCGTCAGTATCTCAATAGAAAAATCAGATTTACAATAGAAACACACAAAATATGGGATAAACTAATTAGAAATACCCCTTAATCTCTACTGTACACTCACCGTTGACACCACTGAGAAGCAGCCCTACATTTCCATTACGTCATCTCTTCGTAATTCACTTTTGCACTTACCTCTTCACCTCGAAAGCAAAATTAAACCCTATGATGAGATTATCGATCTCTTAGGACCTGACTTCCAAAATTGGTACACATATATGCAACTCTCACATTACCTACTGACACATCCATATGAATCCCATTTCAGACGCCACTTGACTAATTTTGAGACTATTTGCTTTCTACCACAACCCTGTAAAGGGATTTTATCATTAATTTATGGGTTATTGTCTTCAACCTTCTTTTCCTCTCCCCCTACATATGTGGCAAAGTGGGAGTCAGAAACAGATACTCATTTGACGCCCGGAGAATGGGGCATTATCTTTAAACAAATGACCAAAACTTAATCTTCCATCCCAGTGACGGAAATTAATGATAAGCTATTAAGTAGATGGTACTACACACCAGCCAGGCTACATCAATTATTTACCAACTCAACCAATGAATGTTGGAGATGTTGTTCAGAGACTGCTACATTTTTTCATATTTAATGGCAGTGTCCCATAGCCAAGTCATCCTGGCTTTCAATTAAAACAGAAATCGAAATGGCCCTGCCTTTAACTCTTCCTTTTGACCCTTGGATATTTCTTTTTAATAAGTTTCCCATGATCAAATGCAAACTGAGATTAACACTCCTGACTATTATAGTAAACTCAGCTAAAAGACAGATACCACTATACTGGAAGAAAACTGATCTTCCATCTATAAGAATCATGGAAATCTTTAGTAACACACACACTCCAATTAGAAAGATATCACTTTACACTCACTAAACGTATTGACAAATATCACAATATTATATTTCTATGGGAAGAATATTTGAAAATTTAAACATTTAGGTATCTAAATGGTAAAATGTTAATCAGTAAAAAGTATTGTTGGATTCAGATACTGAATGTCAAATTTTATTAAAGTTAAATAGTACCTACAATTGTATCCTTACTGTAAAACTGTGCATCTACTGTCACAACTACATACTTGTCATGATATCTTGCATTGTAAACTAATTTTTATTGTTTATTTGTATTAATAGTATACTGTATTCCTTCAACTTATTTCAATAAAAGTTTTAAAATGAATTTATATATATATATATATATATATATATATATATATATGTGTGTGTTTCTTTCATATAATTGGCAAGAGTCCATGAGCTAGTGACGTATGGGATATACAATCCTACCAGGAGGGGCAAAGTTTCCCAAACCTCAAAATGCCTACAAATACACCCCTCACCACACCCACAATTCAGTTTTACAAACTTTGCCTCCTATGGAGGTGGTGAAGTAAGCTTGTGCTAAGATTTCTACGTTGACATGCGCTTCTCAGCATTTTGCAGCCCGATTCCTCTCAGAGTACAGTGAATGTCAGAGGGACGTGGAGAGTATTACCTATTGGATGCAGTGATTTCCCTAACGGGGGTCTATTTCATAGGTTCTCTGTTATCGGTCGTAGACATTCATCTCCTACCTCCCTTTTCAGATCGACAATATACTTTCATATACCATTACCTCTACTGATAACTGTTTCAGTACTGGTTTGGCTATCTGCTATATGTGGATGGGTGTCTTTGGTAAGTGTGTTTTTATTTCTTAAGACACCTCAGCTATAGTTTGGCACTTTATGCATTTATATAAAAGTTCTAAATATATGTATTGTACTTATATTTGCCATGAGTCAGGTTCATGTATTTCCTTTTGCAGATTCTCAGTTTCATATTTGGGAAAGTTAATATTGATGAAAGATTTTTCTTACCTGGGGCTTAGTTTTTTTTTTTTCAATTGACTACTTGTTTTAATTTGCGGGTTGTCTTAGGCTCGCTGGTGCGCTAAATGCCTCACTTTATTGTGTCATTCTTGGCGCGAGAATTTCATGGTGCGAAAAGGGCACGTCCATTGACGCAAGTTCATCATTTCCGGCGTCATAGTTGACGCAGGGGTTCACACAGGGTTGCGTTGTTAGTGACGCGAATGTGTCACTTCCGGACATGGTTGGCGCCAAAAAAAATTCTAGTTACGTTGTGCGTCATACTTGGTGCCAAACTTTTTCCATTATTTATTGCCCCATTGCTTTTGCCTCTGGCCTTTTTCTAAGTCAGAGGGCTATGCTATTTGCATTTTTTCCCATTCCTGAAACTGTCATATAAGGAAATTGATAATTTTGCTTTATATGTTGTTTTTTTTCTTTTACATTCTGCAAGATGTCTCAATCTGATCCTGCCTCAGAAGTATCTGCTGGAACTTTGCTGCCTGACATCGGTTCTACCAAAGCTAAGTGCATTTGTTGTAAAATTGTGGAGATTATATCTCCTAATGTCATTTGTATTAGTTGTCATGATAAAGTTTTACATGCAGATAGAGTGTCCATCAGTAATAGTACATTGCCAGTTGCAGTTCCTTCAACTTCTAATCTGCATGATATACCTGTGAGTTTTAAAGAATTCGTTACTGATTCTATTCAGAAGGCTTTGTCTGCATTTCCACCTTCTAATAAGCGTAAGAGGTCTTTTAAAACTTCTCATAAAGTTGATGAAATTTCAAATGACCGACAACATAATGAATTATCCACTTCTGATGAGGATCTATCTGATTCAAAAGATCCTTCCTCAGACATTGACACTGACAAATCTACTTATTTATTTAAAATAGAGTATATGTGTTCTTTGTTAAAAGAAGTGTTAATTACTTTGGATATTGAGGAAGCTAGTCCTCTTGATATTAAAACGTTTAAATGCTGTTTTTAAACCTCCCGTGGTTACGCCAGAGGTTTTTCCTATTCCTGATGCTATTTCTGACATGATTTCTAAGGAATGTAATATGCCAGGTACTCCTTTTTAATCCTTCTGCAAGGTTTAAAAAAATTGTATCCTTTACCAGCGGTTGCAAAAGAGTTTTGGGAAAAAATCCCCAAAGTTGATGGGGCTATTTCTACTCTTGCTAAACGAACCACTATTCCTATGGAAGATAGTACTTCCTTTAAAGATCCTTTAGATAGGAAGCTTGAATCTTATCTAAGGAAAGCCTATTTATATTCAGGTCATCTTCTTAGGCCTGCAATTACTTTGGCTGATGTTGCAGCTGCTTCAACTTTTTGGTTGGAGAATTTAGCTCAACAAGAATTGGATTCTGATATATCTAGCATCGTTCGCTTACAGCAACATGTTAGTCATTTTAATTGTGATGCCGTTTTTGATATATTATCAAAATTGATGTTAGATCCATGTCTTTAGCTATTTTAGCTAGAAGAGCTTTGTGGCTTAAATCTTGGAATGCTGATATGACATCTAAGTCTAGATTACTATCTCTTTCTTTCCAAGGTAATAATTTATTTGGTATTCAGTTGGATTCTATTATTTCAACTGTTACTGGAGGGAAAGGAGTTTTTTTGCCTCAGGATAAAAAATGGAAGGGTAGATCTAAGGCTTCTAATCGTTTTTGTTCCTTTCAACAAAATAAGGAACAAAAACCTAATCCTTCCCCCAAGGAATCTGTTTCCAATTGGAAGCCTTCCTCAAATTGGAATAAATCCAAGCCTTTCAAGAAACCAACGTCAGCCCCTAAGTCCGCATGAAGATGCGGCCCTCATTCCAGCACAGCTGGTAGGGGGCAGATTAAGGTTTTTCAAGGATGTTTGGATAAATTCTGTCCAAAATCAATGATTTCAGAGCATTGTCTCTCAGGGGTACCGCATTGGATTCAGAGTAAGACCTGTGAGGAGATTTTTTCTCTCTCACACATCCCAGTGAATCCAGTAAAAGCTCAGGCTTTCCTGAAGTGTGTTTCAGATCTGGAGGTTTCAGGGGTAATCATGCCAGTTCCTTTTCAGAAACAAGGCCTGGGGTTTTATTCAAATCTATTAATTGTCCCAAAGAAAGAAAATTCATTCTGACAAGTTCTGGATCTGAAAATTTTGAATCGTTATGTAAGAGTGCCAACTTTCAAGATGGTAACTATAAGGACTATTCTGCCTTTTGTTCAGCACGGACATTATATGTCTACAATAGACTTGCAGGATGCTTACCTTCATATTCCGATTCATCCAGAACATTATCAGTTCCTGAGATTCTCTTTTCTAGACAAGCATTACCAATTTGTTGCTCTTCCATTTAGCCTAGCAACAGCTCCAAGAATCTTTTCAAAGGTTCTCGGTGCCCTACTCTCTGTAATCAGAGAACGGGGTATTGCGGTGTTTCCTTATTTGGACGATATCTTGATACTAGCTCAGTCTTTACGTTCTGCAGAATCTCACACAAATCAACTTGTGTTGTTTCTTCGAAAACATGGTTGGAGGATCAATTTACCAAAAAGTTTTTTTATTTCTCAGACAAGGGTCACCTTTTTAGGTTTCCACATAGATTCAGTGTCCATGACTCTGTCTCTAACAGACAAGAGACGTTTGAAATTGGTTGCAGCATGTCGGCACCTTCAGTCTCAGTCATTCCCTTCAGTGGCTATGTGCATGGAAGTTTTAGGCCTCATGACTGCAGCATCGGACGCAATTCCTTTTGCTCGTTTTCACATGAGACCTCTCCATCTTTGTATGCTGAATCAATCGTGCCGGGATTATACAAAGATATCACAATTAATACCCTTAAATCCCAATGTTCGACACTCTCTGACGTGGTGGTTAAATCACCAGAGTTTAGTTCAAGGGGCCTCTTTTGTTCGGCCAACCTGGACTGTGATCACAACAGATGCGAGTCTTTCCGGTTGGGGAGCTGTCTGGGGATCTCTGACAGCACAAGGAGTTTGGAAATCTCAAGAGGCGAGATTACCAATCAATATTTTAGAACTCTGTGCAATTCTCAGAGCTCTTCAGTTTTAGCCTCTGTTGAAGAGAGAACCATTCATTTGTTTTCAGACAGACAATATCACAATGGTGGCATATGTCAACCATCATAGTGGGACTCACAGTCCCCTAGCTATGAAAGAAGTATCTTGGATACTTGTTTGGGCGGAATCCAGCTCTTGTCTAATTTCTGCGGTTCATATCCCAGGTGTAGACAATTGGGAGGCGGATTATCTCAGCCGTCAGACTTTACATCCAGGGGAGTGGTCTCTCCATCCAGATGTGTTTTCTCAGATTGTTCAGATGTGGGGTCTTCCAGAAATAGATCTGATGGCCTCTCATCTAAACAAGAAACTTCCTAGATACCTGTCCAGGTCCAGGGATTCTCAGGCGGAAGCAGTGGATGCGCTGACACTTCCTTGGTGTTATCAACCTACTTATATCTTCCCGCCTCTAGTCCTTCTTCCGAGAGTGATCTCCAAGATCATCATGGAACAATCATTTGTGTTGCTAATGGCTCCAGCTTGGCCCCACTGGTTTTGGTATGCGGATCTTGTTCGGATGTCCAGTTGCCAACCTTGGCCACTTGACCTACTGTCTCAAGGTCCGTTTTTCCATCAGGGTCTCAAATCATTAAATTTGAAAGTATGGAAATTGAATGCTTAGTATTAAGTCATAGAGGTTTCTCTGACTCAGTAATTAATATTATGTTACAAGCTCGTAAATCTGTCTCTAGGAAGATTTATTATCGAGTTTGGAAGATTTACATTTCATGGTGTTCTTCTCATTACTTCTCTTGGCATTCTTTTAGAATTCCTAGAATTTTACAGTTTCTCCAGGATGGTTTGGATAGGGGTTTGTCTGCAAGTTCCTTGAAGGGACAAATCTCTGCTCTTTCTGTTTTATTTCACAGAAATATTGCTAAACTTCCTGATATTCACTGTTTTGTACAGGCTTTAGTTTGTATTAAGCCCGTCATTAAATCAATTTCTCCTCCTTGGAGTCTTAATTTGGTTTTGAGAGTGTTACAGGCTCCTCCGTTTGAGCCTATGCATTCTTTGGACATTAAATTACTTTCTTGGAAAGTGCTGTTCCTTTTGGCCATCTCTTCTGCTAGAAGAGTGAGCTATCTCCTTTTCTGATTTTTCATCAAGATAAGGCGGTTTTGCAGACTTCATTTGAATTTTTACCTAAGGTTGTGAATTCTAACAACATTGGTAGAGAAATTGTTGTCCCTTCCTTGTGTCCTAATCCTAAGAATCCTTTGGAAAGATCCTTACATTCTTTGGATGTGGTAAGAGCTTTAAAATATTATGTTGAAGCTACTAAAGATTTCAGGAAGACTTCTAGTCTATTTGGAATATTTTCTGGTCCTAGGAAAGGTCAGAAGGCCTCTATTTCTTTGGCCTCTTGGTTAAAGCTTTTGATTCATAAAGCTTATTTAGAGTTGGGTCAAGCCCCGCCTTAGAGAATTACAGCTCATTCAACTAGATCAGTCTCCACTTTGTGGGCTTTTAAGAATGAAGCTTCAGTTGATCAGATTTGCAAAGCAGCGACTTGGTCCTCTTTGCATACATTTACTAAATTCTACCGTTTTGATGTATTTGCTTCTTCTGAAGCAGTTTTTGGTAGAAAAGTTCTTCAGGCAGCTGTTTCAGTTTGATTCTTCTGCTGCTATTTTCAGGTTTTCTTTTTAAGAATAACTTATATTTGGGTTGTGGATTATTTTTTCAACATTTGGCTGTTGTTTATTTTTTATCCCTCCCTCTCTAGTGACTCTTGCATGGAGTTCCACATCTTGGGTATTTGATATCCCATACGTCACTAGCTCATGGACTCTTGCCAATTGCATGAAAGAAAACATAATTTATGTAAGAACTTACCTGATAAATTCATTTCTTTCATATTGGCAAGAGTCCATGAGGCCCACCCTTTTTATGGTGGTTATGATTTTTTGTATAAAGCACAATTTATTCCAAATTTCTTTGTTGATGCTTTTTACTCCTTTCTTTATCACCCCACTACTTGGCTATTCATTAAACTGAATTGTGGGTGTGGTGAGGGGTGTATTTGTAGGCATTTTGAGGTTTGGTAAACTTTGCCCCTCCTGGTAGGATTGTATATTTCATCCGTCACTAGCTCATGGACTCTTGCCAATATGAAAGAAATTAATTTATCAGGTAAGTTCTTACAAAAATTATGTTTTCTTTCATGCAATTGGCAAGAGTCCATGAGCTAGTGACGTATGGGATATCAAATACCCAAGATGTGGAACTCCATATATATATATATATATATATGGAACACATATATATATATATATATATATATATATATACACACACACTAACAAATATGCACCAATCTACCCTAAATGTGAGGATATATATTATATTATGGAATCCAAAGGCACAGGAGCAGGGCCACCATCAGGGGGTGAATAGGGTGACTCGTGTCAGGGGCCCAGTGGACCAGGGGGCCCATGAGGCAAGCACAACTATTATTTAAAAAAAAAAAAAATTTTGTTTTTACATTTTGGCAGCTACCAGAGGGTACTACAGCAGAGTGCTATTGAGCATGGGGAATGTTATTACAAGGAGTAAAGCATTAGCATTTGAGAGGATTTCTGAGTTTGCACTAAACCACTATGCACAGTGTGATACAGACTTGACACTTGAGTTTGTGCCAGTCAGACAGCAGATCACTTTCATTTGCAGAGTAGGTAGGACTTAATTAGTAAATGTTTTTTTATCTGTGCTAATTTTAGATTCAGTGTGGTAGTTGTGTGGTGGGGCCAGGGCTCCATTAAAATGGTATCGGTGCCAATACTGAGCATTTGCATGAGTACTTGTACTCGTGCAAAATGCTCCAAAACCTAAACTGATACTGTAATGCAGTATCTTGTTGCAATGTCCTCACTACAACATTGGGTCTCCTGTCAATACAGTGTCAATACAGTGGGGCAGTGTAAGTGGAGGAGGGGTGGTCGCAGGCAGGCAGGGCACATACAGGAGTTAACAGTTCCGTGTCAGAGGGAAACATGCAACAGAAACCACCCACCACACTTGTGTGACCACCCCTAAGCATACAGCGACAGAGGGTGTCTTAGTGGTCACTGAAACGATACCGCCATAAATGAGCCGCCACAATCCTCCTCACGCCCCTGGTACTGAAAAAAACAAAAACAGCGCATCCCATCTAAGAGTAACAGTTTTATTTAAACGGTGTTAGCGCTTGCTAAAATCACACTTACAAGATAATAGTGATGATCAGGCATTCAAAAGAAAAACATATACAACTGCTCTGAGCCGTGCCATGAGCATATTACCAAGCCGGACTGGGAGATAGATGTTAGCAGCCTCAAACGAGGTAGGCGCCAAAGTCTCTCATGGGCTCTCCTGTCAGGATGGAATAGTTTGTGTGCATGCGTGACGTCAGAGCGTTGATGACTGCTCTTGCTTCCCATACTCCAGGCAAGATACGATATGAAAGACAGTGGCATAAGATTCTAAAGGCATATTGCTATAACCTACTGACTTTCATTACCTATGGACTAAAACGAAAATCTGGAGACAATCTACTGGCACGGTACTGTGCCATCTTCATTGTGAACATTTTTATATCATATCATCTTATGACTCATTTCACCATTTCCTGAATCATCAGCTACATTTGCATACCATTAGACCTAGACTGTCATTTTATGCTCTGACTTGGGAAGCGCTGAATACCTTCTGTTTGCTTACCGCCCCCTGGTACCGCCCGGCAGTCAGAGCATTGCGCGGGTTACCATGGGAACGCTTCAACACACTTTTCTGCAAGATAACTTCCTGTCCAAGCTGTCTGCTCCCTGACTGTGATCCATGATCCAAGTGACATATTATGGTAATTCTGGTACTCCATGTATATGCCAGACTTGAGATCCAGATTGTAGGTGGCTGAGTGCCATTTGCTGGCACAGCCCTGTAATTCATTCCCACTGAACAGACTAGTCATTGTTAATGGAATGGTAAACTCCATTATAAGATCCTCTAGTAAACAGTAGTTTGTCATCGATTCAATTTAGTATCTGATTTTCGTTTAAACTATCCCATATAAAAGTTTAATAAAATCCATTATTTACCGCTATGTGCACCGCGATCACCTGCCAGCCCCCCTCGCAGCAATAAATCATTGTCTCTGACACGTCCAATGGAAATGCGTGTCTACGGGCTTGGTCTGCTACGTCATTATGGGAGGCAATAGCGTCGCGCTTCCATATGCGCATGTGCAAAATCAATTCCTTTGCCGCATGTCATCATTCAGAAATATTTACTTATACACAATGCGCGTCCACGATTTCTTTGGCGCATGCGTACTACTCTTATCCTAAATTTTTATTGGCAATAAGTATAATAACTAATAAAAAAAATTATGGGAGGCAATAGCGTCGCCCTTCCATATGCGCATGTGCAAAATCAATTCCTTGGCCGCATGTCATCAATCAGAAATATTTACTTATACACAATGCGCGTCCACGATTTCTTTGGCGCATGCGTACTACTCTTATCCTAAATTTTTATTGCCAATAAGTATAATAACTAATAAAAAAATAAACCTTTTTTATTATGACTATAACATATTCGATACGTATGTATTACTAAACATTAAAATATTCTTGAGAACATAAACATTTAAATTGGACTTTATAAATGAATAATGCATATTCATTTATCAATGCTGAAAACAGACTAATAATGTATATGGTTTAATACTTACAGAAATAATTTCCAATGCTCGTTTTTGATAAGGGGAAGGAGCAGAAGTTCTATGCATTCTTGTGCGCTGTCCGTGAACAAAGTAAACAATGAATCTCGTGATTCGATGTTTACCTTGTTCATTGACAAAGCCGATTTTGTGCATGCGCACTTTAATGCCCATATCGTGAACGCGCAGAGCCTGTAACGAAAATGGGAGGTGAGACAGCTGCACACGTCACTGAGCTCAATCAGAAATCCTACATGGGGCGGAGTTTGAACTCGTAAAGGAGACAAATTACAAAGGTAAATAAAATATAAATTCTAAATAAAAAAATAAAAAAACATTCGGCTAGATTACGAGTTTTGCGGTAACAGGGGTGCGGTGCTAACGAGCAGTTTATTCTCACCGCTCACTTACAGACAGCGCTGGTATTACGAGTTTTTACAAATCCGGCGTTAAAAGACAAGAAGTGAGTGTTGAGCAAAATTTTGCTCCACATCTCACTCCAATACCAGCGCTGCTTAAGTGAGCGGTGAGCTGGTGTAATGTGCTCGTGCACGATTTCCCCATAGGAATCAACAGGGAGAGCCGGCTGAAAAAAAGTCTTACACCTGCAAAAAAGCAGCGTTTAGCTCTTAACGCAGCCCCATTGATTCCTATGGGGAAATAAAATTTATGTCTACACCTAACATGAACCCCGAGTCTAAACACCCCTAATCTACTTATGAACCACTAATCTACCATCACTGACACCTACATTATATTATTAACCCCTAATCTGCCGCTCCGGACAGCGTCACCACTATAATAAACATATTAACCCCTAAACCGCCGCACTCCCGCATCGCAAACACTAGTTAATTATTATTAACCCCTAATCTGCCGTCCCTAACATCGCCAACACCTACCTACATTTATTAACCCCTAATCTGCTGCCCCCAACGTCGCCGCCACTATACTAAATGTATTAACCCCTAAATCTAAGTCTAACCCTAACACCCCCTAACTTAAATACAATTTAAATAAATATAAATAAATATAACTATCATTAACTAAATTATTCCTATTTAAAACTAAATACTTACCTATAAAATAAACCCTAAGCTAGCTACAATATAACTAATAGTTACATTGTAGCAAGCTTAGGGTTTATTTTTATTTTACAGGTAAGTTTGTATTTATTTTAACTAGGTAGAATAGTTACTAAATAGTTATTAACTATTTAATAACTTCCTAGTTAAAATAAATACAAAAGTACCTGTAAAATAAAACCTAACCTAAGTTACAATTACACCTAACACTACATTATAATTAAATTAATTCCCTAAATTAAATAAAATTATCTAGTAGAGCGCCAACAGATTCCGCAGCGCAAAAGTACAAAAATCCCCCAATAAATTACAGAAAATAATAAATAAATTACAAGATTTTTAAACTAATTACACCTAATCTAATCCCCCTAACAAAATAAAAAAGCCCCCCCCACTAATAAAAAAAAGCCCTACCCTACACTAAATTACAAATAGCCCTTAAAAGGGCCTTTTGCGGGGCATTGTCCCAAAGTAATCAGCTCTTTTACCCTTAAAAAAACCTAACACTAACCCCTTGAAGATCACCTTACCAGGAGAAGTCTTCACCCAACCGGGCCGAAGTCCTCAACGAATCTGGAATGAAGGTTTCTTTAAATGACGTCATCCAAGATGGCGTCCCTTCAATTCCAATTGGCTGATAGAATTATGTCCGCCAATCAGAATTAAGGTAGGAAAAATCCTATTGGCTGATTGGAACAGCCAATAGAATGCCAGCTCAATCCTATTGGCTGATTGGAACAGCCAACAGAATGCCAGCTCAATCCTATTGGCTGATTGGATCAGCCAATAGGATTGAACTTCAATCCTATTGGCTGATTGCATCAGCCAATAGGATTTTTCCTACCTTAATTCCGGTTGGCTGATAGAATTCTATCAGCCAATCGGAATTGAAGGGAAGCCATCTTGGATGACGTAATTTAAAGGAACCTTCATTCCAGAAGAGCCGTCAGATGTATTGAAGATGGACCCGCTCCGCGCCAGATGGATGACGATAGAAGATGCCCTCTGGATGAAGACTTCTGCCCGTCTGGAGGACCACTTCTGCCAGATTCGTTGAGGACTTCGGCCCGGTTGGGTGAAGACTTCTCCCTGTAAGGTGATCTTCAAGGGGATAGTGTTAGGTTTTTTTAAGGGGGTATTGGGTGGGTTTTAGAGTAGGGTTGGTTGTTTGGGTGGTGGGTTTTAATGTTGGGGGGGTTTGTAAAAGATTTTTACAGGTTAAAGAGCTGATTACTTTGGGGCAATGCCCCGCAAAAGGCCCTTTTAAGGGCTATTTGTAATTTAGTGTAGGGTAGGGCTTTTTTTATTTTGGGGGGGCTTTTTTATTTTGTTAGGGGGATTAGATTAGGTGTAATTAGCTTAAAAATCTTCTAATTTGTTTATTATTTTCTGTAATTTAGTGTTTGTTTTTTTACTTTAGATCATTTTATTTAATTGTATTTAATTGTATTTAATTTAGGGAATTAATTTAATTAACTATTCTACCTAGTTAAAATAAATACAAACTTGCCTGTAAAATAAAAATAAACCCTAAGCTAGATACAATGTAACTATTAGTTATATTGTAGCTATCTTAGGGTTTATTTTATAGGAAAGTATTTAGTTTTAAATAGGAATAATTTAGTTAATGATAGTTATATTTATTTAGATTTATTTAAGTTAGGGGGCGTTAGGGTTAGACTTAGATTTAGGGGTTAATAACTTTAATATAGTGGCGGCAACGTTGGGGGCAGCAGATTAGGGGTTAATAAATGTAGGTAGGTGTTGGGGTCGGCAGATTAGGGGTTAATAATATTTAACTAGTGTTTGTGATGCAGGAGTGCGGCGGTTTAGGGGTTAATATGTTTATTATAGTGGCGGCAATGTCCGGTTCGGCAGATTAGGGGTTTAAAAAAATGGATTTGTGTTTGCGATGCAGGAGGGCCTCAGTTTAGGGATTAATAGGTAGTTTATGGGTGTTAGTGTACTTTTTAGCACAGTAGTTAAGAATTTTACGGACTTTAAAATGCGGTACAAGTCTTGACAGGAGAGGGTCTACAGCTCACTTTTTGTCAGACTCGTAATACCGGCGCTATGCAAGTCCCATTACGTAAGTGGATTTGCGGTATTTTCAAGTCTGGCAAAAAAAGTGAGCGGTAGACCTGTACCTGCAAGACTCGTAATACCAGCGGGCGTTAAAAAGCAGTGTTAGGACCGGCTAACGCTGCTTTTTAAGCATAACGCACAACTCGTAATCTAGCCGATTGTGTTTTAACTTGCAATTACATGTAGTTTACATTGATGCATTGCAATTGGCATTGAGTTTACCATTCCTTTAAGGAAGCCGTTCAACAGGATATACTAACATGGATATTTTCACTGCTTCTGTCTGACATTTACCCATTTCTTACTTGGAAGTGTGCATAATTAACTTCCTACAAATATAATTTGGTCCCAAACCCCACACCAAAAGTTTACAGCAGCACAATGATTTTAGCTCATTGCTGCTCTTTAGCTTATAGGGGTTAAACTATTTACCTTAGCAACTCGTACAGAGCATTGTGACATTTTTTGACAATTTATTATTTATGTTTACCTCTCTGAGCACCTTAATTCGACTTGTCATGTGAAGATGCTTAGAAATATGGAAGACATGTTTTAGTAAATCTAGTAAGCTTGTCTTGTTTGTGAATCAAACATTTAATATACTGGGGCATTTGTGTTGGAACCAGTAACCTGCACTAAACTTATCTTGTAGTGGGCAGACAATCCTAACGCAGCGTGACTAAACCCTACTCACTAGCTAAGATTGCTCAGTGTTTGAAATGAGACAGGTTAACTTAACAGTGTTAAATTTACACTACAGCTGACTTAATTTTGAAATATATGCAAACAAGCCCAAATCCTACATTAAACCAGATTTAATGGTATGAGTGCCACAGCTTATGGTTCCACCAAGACCATATAGAGTACAGCATTTTCAAAATCCATAAGTACAGCTGACAGATGGCAACATTTGTACACCAGATTTGAAGTGGTGCTCTTGGTTGGGGAAAATGGAGGGGGAAACCCCAAACATATGTCAACCTTTCAAAAGTACTTTTCTTTATCTACCCATTCTGACAGATCAATAATGTACCATTTTGAATTCACAGAAGTATTTCTTTCATGTAATTGACAAGAGTCCATGAGCTAGTGACGTATGGGATATACAATCCTACCAGGAAGGGCAAAGTTTCCCAAACCTCAAAATGCCTATAAATACACCCCTCACCACACCCACAATTCAGTTTTACAAACTTTGCCTCCTATGGAGGTGGTGAAGTAAGCTTGTGCTTGATTTTCTACGTTGATATGCACTTCTCAGCATTTTAAAGCCCGATTCCTCTCAGAGTACAGTGAATGTCAGAGGGATGTGAATGGAGTATCACCTATTGAATTTTATGGTTTTCCTCGCTGGAAATCTTTTTCATAGGTTCTCTGTTATCGGTCGTAGAAATTCATCTCCTACCTCCCTTTTCAGATTGACGATATACTCTCATATTCCATTACCTCTACTGATGACCGTTTCAGTACTGGTTTGGCTATCTGCTATATGTGGATGGGTGTCTTTCAGTAAGTATGTTTTCATTAATTAAGACACTCTCAGCTATGGTTTGGCACTTTATGTAATAATATAAAGTTCTAAATATATGTATTGTACTTATATTTGCCATGAGTCAGGTTTATGTATATTTCCTTTTGCAGACTATCAGTTTAATATTTGGGGAAAAAAAACATATTTAGGATATATTTTTCTTACCTGGGGTATAGTCTTTTTTCAAATTGACACGAGAATTTTTTTGGCGCGAAAGGTACGTCCGGTGACGCAATTTCGTCATTTCCAGCGTCTTAGTTGACGCCGAGTTTCCTTCACTTCCAGATGTTAGCACCAAAAAAATTCATTTTGCGTTGTGCATCATACTTGGCACCAAATCATTTCATTATTTACACCCGATTCCTATATTCCTCTTGCCTTTTTCTATGTCAGAGGGCTATGCTGTTTGCATTTTTTCCCATTCCTGAAACTGCCATATAAGGAAATTGATAATTTTGCTTTATATGTTGCGTTTTTTTCTCTTACATTTGCAAGATGTCTCAATCTGATCCTGTCTCAGAAACCACTGTTGGAACCTTGCTGCCTGATAACAGTTCTACCAAAGCTAAGTGTATCTGTTGTAAATTTGTGGAGATTATATATCCAGCTGTGGTATGTAATAGTTGTCATGATAAGCTTTTACATGCAGAGAATGTATCCATCAGTAATAGTACAATGCCTGTTGTTCCTTCAGCATCTAATGTACATGATATCCCTGTAAATATAAAATATTTTATTGCTGATGCGATTCAGAAGGCTTTGTCTGCTATCCCGCCTTCTAATAAACGTAAAAGGTCTTTTAAAACTTATCATAAAGTTGATGAAATTTCAAATGACCGACAACATACTGAATTATCCTCCTCTGATTAAGATCTATCTGAATTAGATCCTTCCTCAGATATTGAAACTGACAAATCTACTTATTTAAAGTTGAGTATATTCGTTCCTTGTTAAAAGAGGTGTTGATTACATTGGATATACTAGTCCTCTTGATATTAAAACTAGTAAACGTTAAAATTCTGTTTATAAACCTCCTGTGGTTACTCCAGAGTTTTTTCCAGTTCCTGATGCTATTTATGATATGAGTTCTAAGGAATGGAATAGGCCTGGTACTTCTTTTATCCCTTCTTCAAGGTTTAAAAAATTGTATCCTTTGCCAGCAGTTAGTTTGGAGTTTTGGGAAAAGATCCTCAAAGTTGATGGGGCTATTTCTACTCTTCAAAATGTACTACTATTCCTATGGAAGATAGTACTTCCTTTAAGGACCATTTAGATAGGAAACTTGAATCTTATCTAAGGAAAGCTGATTTATATTCTGGCTATCATCTCAGGCCTGCCATTTCTATGGTTGATGTAGCAGCTGCATCAACTTTTTAGTTGGAAAGTTTAGCACAACAGAAAATGGATCCTGATTTGTCTAGCATTGTTCGCTTGCTTCAACATGCTAATCATTTCTCTTGTAAGGTGTATCCAGTCCACGGATCATCCATTACTTGTGGGATATTCTCATTCCCAACAGGAAGTTGCAAGAGGACACCCACAGCAGAGCTGTTATATAGCTCCTCCCCTAACTGCCATATCCAGTCATTCTCTTGCAACTCTCAACAAACATGGAGGTAGTAAGAGAGAGTGGTGAAAAATAGTTAGTTTTTTTTCTTCAATCAAAAGTTTGTTATTTTTAAATGGTACCGGAGTTGTACTATTTTATCTCATGCAGTAAATAGAAGAAGAATCTGCCTGAGTTTTCTATGATCTTAGCAGGTTGTAACTAAGATCCATTGCTGTTCTCACATATGTCTGAGGAGAGAGGTAACTTCAGCGGGAGAATGGCGTGCAGTTTACTCTGCTATGAGGTATGTGCAATTACAATTTTTTTCTAGAATTGGAAATGCTAGAAAATGCTGCTGATACCGGATTAATGTAAGTTAAACCTGAATACCGTGATTTAATAGCGACTGGTATCATGCTTACTCTCAGGGGTAATACCCTTATAAAAATGCAATATAAAACATTTGCTGGCATGTTTAATCGTTTTTATATATGCTTTGGTGATAAAACTTTATTGGGGCCTAGTTTTTTCCACATGGCTGGCTTTATTTTTGCCTAGTTACAGTTTCCTGAGGCTTTCCACTGTTGTAGTATGAGTGGGAGGGGCCTATCTTAGCGCTTTTTTGCGCAGTTAAAATTACAGACTGAGACATCCAGTTTTCCTCAGAAGTCCCCTGAATGCTAAAGGACATCTCTAAAGGGCCCAAAATCATTTATTGGGGAAGGTAGGGCCACAGCAGAGCTGTGGCAGTTTGTTGTGACTGTTAAAAAACGTCTATATCGTTTTTTGATCCGTTTTTTGAACTAAGGGGTTAATCATCCATTTGCAAGTGGGTGCAATGCTCTGTTAGCTTATTACATACACTGTAAAAATTTCGTTTGATTTACTGCCTTTTTTCACTGTTTTTCAAATTTTGACAAAATTTGTTTCTCTTAAAGGCACAGTACCGTTTTTTATATTTGCTTGTTAACTTGATTTAAAGTGTTTTCCAAGCTTGCTAGTCTCATTGCTAGTCTGTACAAACATGTCTGACATAGAGGAAACTCCTTGTTCATTATGTTTAAAAGCCATGGTAGAACCCCCTCTTAGAATGTGTACCAAATGTACTGATTTCACTTTAAGCAATAAAGATCATATTCTGTCTTTAAAAAATGTATCACCAGAGGAATCTGACGAGGGGGAAGTTATGCCGACTAACTCTCCCCACGTGTCAGATCCTTTGACTCCCGCTCAAGGGACTCACGCTCAAATGGCGCCAAGTACATCTAGGGCGCCCATAGCGATTACTTTACAAGACATGGCGGCAGTCATGGATAATACACTATCAGCGGTATTAGCCAGACTTCCTGAATTTAGAGGTAAGCGAGATGGCTCTGGGGTTAGACGAAATGCAGAGCATACTGACGCTTTAAGAACCATGTCTGATACTGCCTCACAATATGCAGAAGCTGAGGAAGGAGAGCTTCAGTCTGTGGGTGATATTTCTGACTCAGGAAAGATACCTGATTCTGATATTTCTACGTTTAAATTTAAGCTTGAACACCTCCGCGTATTGCTCAGGGAGGTTTTAGCTGCTCTGAATGACTGTGATACAATTGCAGTGCCAGAGAAATTGTGTAGACTGGATAAATACTATGCAGTGCCGGTGTGTACTGATGTTTTTCCAATACCTAAAAGGTTTACAGAAATTATTACTAAGGAATGGGATAGACCAGGTGTTCCGTTCTCTCCCCCCTCCTATTTTTAGAAAAATGTTTCCTATAGACGCCATCACACGGGACTTATGGCAGACAGTCCCTAAGGTGAAGGGAGCAGTTTCTACTCTAGCAAAGTGTACTACTATCCCTGTCGAGGACAGTTGTGCTTTTTCAGATCCAATGGATAAAAAATTAGAAGGTTACCTTAAGAAAATGTTTATTCAACAAGGTTTTATCCTACAGCCCCTTGCATGCATTGCTCCTGTCACTGCTGCTGCGGCATTCTGGTTTGAGTCTCTGGAAGAGGCTTTACAGGTAGCGACTCCATTGGATGACATACTTGGCAAACTTAGAGCACTTAAGCTAGCCAATTCTTTTCTTTCTGATGCCATTGTTCATTTGACTAAACTAAAGGCTAAGAATTCTGGTTTTGCTATACAGGCGCGCAGGGCGCTATGGCTTAAATCATGGTCAGCTGACGTGACTTCAAAATCTAAGCTGCTTAACATTCCCTTCAAGGGGCAGACCCTATTCGGGCCTGGTTTGAAGGAGATTATTGCTGATATCACTGGAGGAAAAGGTCATGCCCTTCCTCAGGACAGGTCCAAATCAAGGGCCAAACAGTCTAATTTTCGTGCCTTTCGAAACTTCAAGGCAGGTGCGGCATCAACTTCCTCTAATGCAAAACAAGAGGGAACTTTTGCTCAGTCCAAGACGGTCTGGAGGCAAAACCAGACCTGGAACAAAGGTAAGCAGGCCACAAAGCCTGCTGCTGCCTCTAAGACAGCATGAAGGAACGGCCCCCTATCCGGTAACGGATCTAGTAGGGGGCAGACTTTCACTCTTCGCCCAGGCGTGGGCAAGAGATGTTCAGGATCCCTGGGCGTTGGAAATTATATCCCAGGGATATCTTCTGGACTTCAAAGCTTCCCCCCCAAAAGGGAGATTTCACTTTTCACAATTATCTGCAAACCAGATAAAGAGAGAGGCATTCTTACACTGTGTACGAGACCTCCTAGTTATGGGAGTGATCCATCCAGTTCCAAAGGAGGAACAGGGACAGGGTTTTTACTCGAATCTGTTTGTGGTTCCCAAAAAAGAGGGAACCTTCAGACCAATTTTGGATCTAAAGATCTTAAACAAATTCCTCAGAGTTCCATCATTCAAGATGGAAACTATTCGTACCATCCTACCTATGATCCAGGAGGGTCAATATATGACTACAGTGGATCTAAAGGATGCTTATCTTCACATTCCGATACACAAAGATCATCATCAGTTTCTCAGGTTTGCCTTTCTAGACAGGCATTAGCAGTTTGTAGCTCTTCCCTTTGGATTAGCTACAGCCCCAAGAATCTTTACGAAGGTTCTAGGGTCGCTTCTGGCGGTCCTAAGGCCGCGGGGCATAGCAGTGGCCCCTTATTTAGACGACATCCTGATACAGGCGTCAAACTTCCAAATTGCCAAGTCTCATACGGACGTAGTACTGGCATTTCTGAGATCGCATGGGTGGAAAGTGAACGAAGAAAAGAGTTCTCTATCCCCACTCACAAGAGTTTCCTTCCTAGGGACTCTGATAGATTCTGTAGAAATGAAAATTTACCTGACGGAGTCCAGGTTATCAAAGCTTCTAAATTCCTTCCATGTTCTTCATTCCATTCCGCGCCCTTCGGTGGCTCAGTGTATGGAAGTAATCGGCTTAATGGTAGCGGCAATGGACATAGTGCCGTTTGCACGCTTACATCTCAGACCGCTGCAACTATGCATGCTCAGTCAGTGGAACGGGGATTACACAGATTTGTCCCCTCTACTAAATCTGGATCAAGAGACCAGTGATTCTCTTCTCTGGTGGCTATCTCGGGTCCATCTGTCCAAAGGTATGACCTTTCGCAGGCCAGATTGGACAATTGTAACAACAGATGCCAGCCTTCTAGGTTGGGGTGCAGTCTGGAACTCCCTGAAGGCTCAGGGATCGTGGACTCAGGAGGAGACACTCCTTCCAATAAATATTCTGGAACTGAGAGTGATATTCAATGCTCTTCAGGCTTGGCCTCAGCTTTTTACAATGAGGTTCATCAGATTTCAGTCGGACAACATCACGACTGTGCCTTACATCAACCATCAAGGGGGAACAAGGACTTCCCTAGCGATGTTAGAAGTCTCAAAGATAATTCGCTGGGCAGAGATTCACTCTTGCCACCTATCAGCTATCCATATCCCAGGTGTAGAGAACTGGGAGGCGGATTTTCTAAGTCTTCAGACTTTTCATCCGGGGGAGTGGGAACTCCATCCGGAGGTGTTTGCACAATTGATTCATCGTTGGGGCAAACCAGAACTGGATCTCATGGCATCTCGCCAGAACGCCAAGCTTCCTTGTTACGGATCCAGGTCCAGGGATCCCAAGGCGACGCTGATAGATGCTCTAGCGGCGCTCTGGTCTTTCAACCTGGCTTATTTGTTTCCACCGTTTCCTCTGCTCCCTTGACTGATGGCCAAGATCAAGCCGGAGAGAGCATCAGTGATTTTGATAGCGCCTGCGTGGCCACGCAGGACCTGGTATGCAGATCTAGTGGACATGTCATCCTTTCCACCATGGACTCTGCCTCTGAGACAGGACCTTCTACTTCAGGGTCCTTTCCACCATCCAAATCTAATTTCTCTGAGACTGACTGCATGGAGATTGAACGCTTGATTTTATCAAAGCGTGGTTTCTCCGAGTCAGTCATTGATACCTTAATACAGGCACGAAAGCCTGTCACCAGGAACATTTACCTTAAGATATGGCGTAAATATCTTTATTGGTGTGAATCCAAGGGTTACTCATGGAGTAAGGTCAGGATTCCCAGGATATTATCCTTTCTCCAAGAAGGTTTGGAAAAAGGATTGTCAGCTAGTTCCTTAAAGGGACAGATTTCTGCTCTGTCTATTCTTTTGCACAAGCGTCTGGCAGATGTTCCAGACGTTCAGGCATTTTGTCAGGCTTTAGTTAGAATCAAGCCTGTATTTAAACCTGTTGCTCCGCCATGGAGCTTAAATTTGGTTCTTAAGGTTCTTCAAGGAGTTCCGTTTGAACCTCTTCATTCCATAGATATCAAACCTTTTATCTTGGAAAGTTCTTTTTTTGGTAGCTATTTCCTTGGCTCGCAGAGTCTCCGAGTTATCTGCCTTACAATGTGATTCTCCTTATCTGATTTTCCATAAGGATAAGGTAGTCCTATGTACCAAACCTGGGTTTTTACCTAAGGTGGAATGCGTTGCGGAATCTGTTGGCGTTCTACAAATAACCGATAATAATAAGGTGGTATCTAACAAGAATATCAATCAAGAGATTGTTGTTCCATCCTTGTGTCCTAATCCTTCTTCAAAGAAGGAACGTCTATTACACAATCTGGACGTGGTTCGTGCTTTAAAGTTTTACTTACAAGCTACTAAAGATTTCCGTCAAACATCTGCTTTGTTTGTTATCTACTCTGGACAGAGGAGAGGTCAAAAGGCTTCGGCAACCTCTCTTTCTTTTTGGCTACGAAGTATAATCTGCTTAGCCTATGAGACTGCTGGACAGCAGCCTCTTGAAAGGATTACAGCTCATTCTACTAGAGCTGTAGCTTCCACTTGGGCCTTTAAAAATGAGGCTTCTGTTGAACAGATTTGCAAGGCGGCGACTTGGTCTTCGCTTCATACCTTTTCAAAATTCTACAAATTTGATACTTTTGCTTCTTCGGAGGCTATTTTTGGGAGAGAGGTTTTACAGGCAGTGGTACCTGCCTTGTCCCTCCCTTCATCCGTGTACTTTAGCTTTGGTATTGGTATCCCACAAGTAATGGATGATTCGTGGACTGCATACACCTTACAAGAGAAAACACAATTTATGCTTACCTGATAAATTTATTTCTCTTGTGGTGTATCCAGTCCACGGCCCGCCCTGTCATTTTAAGGCAGGTAATTTTTAAATTTAAACTACAGTCACCACTGCACCCTATGGTTTCTCCTTTCTCGGCTTGTTTTTGGTCGAATGACTGGATATGGCAGTTAGGGGAGGAGCTATATAACAGCTCTGCTGTGGGTGTCCTCTTGCAACTTCCTGTTGGGAATGAGAATATCCCACAAGTAATGGATGATCCGTGGACTGGATACACCACAAGAGAAATACATTTATCAGGTAAGCATAAATTGTGTTTTTATCTGTGATGGCATTTTGATATCATCAAAATTGATGTTGAATCTACAGTATGTCTTTAGCTATTTTAGCTAGAAGATTTTTTGATGCTCAAATATTGGAATTCTGACATGGTATCTAAGTCTAGATTACTATCTCTTTCTTTCCAAGGTAATAATTTATTTGTTCATCAGTTGGATTCAATTATTTCAACTGCCACTGGGGGACGGGAGTTTTGTTGCCTCAGGATAAAAGACCTAAGGGTAAATCTAAAGTTTCTAACCGTTTTCGTTCCTTTCGACAAAATAAGGAACAGAAACCTAATCCTTCCCCCAAAGAATCTGGTTCCAATTGGAAACCTTCTTCAAGTTGGAGTAAATCCAAACCATTTAAGAAATCAAAGCCAGCCCCCAAGTCTGCATGAAGGTGTGGCCCTCATTCCAGCTCAGCTGGTAGGGGGCAGATTAAGATTCTTCCACGACATTTGGGCAGATTCTGTCCAAAATCATTGGATTCAGAGTATTGTCTCTCAAGGGTACCGAATATGATTCAGAGTAAGACCTCCTGTGAGAAGATTTTTTCTCTGACGCATCCCAGCAAATCCAGTAAAGGTTCAGGCTTTTCTGAAGTGTGTTTCAGACCTGGAGCTTTCACGGGTAATCATACCAGTTTCGTTTCAGGAACAGGTTCTGGGGTTTTATTCAAATCTATTCATTGTCCCAAAGAAAGAAAATTCATTTAGGCCAGTTCTGGATCTGAAAACTTTGAATCGTTTTGTAAGAGTGCCAACTTTCAAAATGGTGACTATAAGGACTATTCTGCCTTTTGTTCAGCAAGGGCATTATATGTCCACGATAGACTTACAGGATGCATATCTTCATATTTCGATTCATCCAGACCACTATCAGTTTCTGAGATTCTCTTTTCTAGACAAGCATTACCAATTTGTCGCTCTTCCATTTGGCCTAGCGACAGCTCCAAGAATCTTTTCAAAGGTTCTCGGTGCCCTACTCTCTGTAATCAGAGAACAGGGTATTGCAGTGTTTCCTTATTTGGACAATATCTTGGCACTAGCTCAGTCTTTACATTCTGCAGAATCTCACACAAATCAATTAGTGTTTCTTCAAAGACATGGTTGGAGGATCAATTTACCAAAAAGTTCCTTGATTCCTCCGACAAGGGTCACCATTTTAGGTTTCCAGATAGATTCAGTGTCCATGACTCTGTCTCTAACAGACAAGAGACGATTAATTGGTTTCAACTTGTCGGAACCTTCAGTCTCAATCATTCCCTTCAGTAGCTATGTGCATGGAAGTTTTAGGTCTCATGACTGCAGCATCGGATGCGATCCCCTTTGCTCGTTTTCATATGAGACTTCTCCAGCTTTGTATGCTGAATCAATGCTGCAGGGATTATACAAAGATATCACAATTAATATCCTTAAATCCCAATGTTCGACTCTCTCTGACTTGGTGGTTAGATCACCATTATATAGTTCAAGGGGCTTCTTTTGTTCGTTCAACCTGGACTGTGATCACAACAGATGCAAGTCTTTCAGGTTGGGGAGCTGACTGGGGATCTCTGACAGCAAAAGGGGTTTGGAAATCTTAAGAGGCAAGGTTACCAATCAATATTTTAGAACTCCGTGCTATTTTCAGGGCTCTTCAGGTTTGGCCTCTGTTGAAGAGAGAACCGTTCATTTGCTTTCAGACTGACAATATCACAACGGTAAAGAGAGAGAGAGATGCACTCAGCTGAGACAGAACAAAAGCTGGAAAAACTTCCGTGCCTGTTCATTTTATTATAGTGTGTCACTCAGGGTGCATACTCTTTTAGCACACTATGCCCCTTCACAGAGAAAAAATATCCTGTAGCATATCAGTCTGACCCTGCCCAATGACAGTCCAGCGCCGAAATACCAGGCAATTCTTCTCTTGGGCAGAAAGAAGCTACTACCAGGTGGCAACCGGGCCATAGAACAAGCTATTGATGCTGCTGTTCGTTCCTGGCAGACTGCTTCTCATTCTGTTTTGCATATGTAAATATGACCCTGGGGATAGTCTCCCTAAGGGTGATGGGGGAAACCAGACGTGGACTCCTTGCCCAATGTGCTTAGAGGTATATGGCTGCACCTCACTGACGAGGCCCAAGGAGGCCGAAACGATCGTCTGGGGTTGTCATGTTCCTTGTTCAGAGGAGAATTGCCTGGTATTTCGGGGTTGGACTGACCATGTCGGCAGGATCAGACTGATATACTACAGGAAAGTTTTCCTCTGTGAAAAGCACAATTGGGCAGAAAGAAGCTACTACCAGGTGGCAACCGGGCCATAGAACAAGCTATTGATGCTGCTGTTCGTTCCTGGCAGACTGCTTCTCATTCTGTTTTGCATATGTAAATATGACCCTGGGGATAGTCTCCCTAAGGGTGATGGGGGAAACCAGACGTGGACTCCTTGCCCAATGTGCTTAGAGGTATATGGCTGCACCTCACTGACGAGGCCCAAGGAGGCCGAAACGATCGTCTGGGGTTGTCATGTTCCTTGTTCAGAGGAGAATTGCCTGGTATTTCGGGGTTGGACTGACCATGTCGGCAGGATCAGACTGATATACTACAGGAAAGTTTTCCTCTGTGAAAAGCACAATTGGGCAGAAAGAAGCTACTACCAGGTGGCAACCGGGCCATAGAACAAGCTATTGATGCTGCTGTACGTTCCTGGCAGACTGCTTCTCATTCTGTTTTGCATATGTAAATATGACCCTGGGGATAGTCTCCCTAAGGGTGATGGGGGAAACCAGACGTGGACTCCTTGCCCAATGTGCTTAGAGGTATATGGCTGCACCTCACTGACGAGGCCCAAGGAGGCCGAAACGATCGTCTGGGGTTGTCATGTTCCTTGTTCAGAGGAGAATTGCCTGGTATTTCGGGGTTGGACTGACCATGTCGGCAGGATCAGACTGATATACTACAGGAAAGTTTTCCTCTGTGAAAAGCACAATTGGGCAGAAAGAAGCTACTACCAGGTGGCAACCGGGCCATAGAACAAGCTATTGATGCTGCTGTTCGTTCCTGGCAGACTGCTTCTCATTCTGTTTTGCATATGTAAATATGACCCTGGGGATAGTCTCCCTAAGGGTGATGGGGGAAACCACACGTGGACTCCTTGCCCAATGTGCTTAGAGGTATATGGCTGCACCTCACTGACGAGGCCCAAGGAGGCCGAAACGATCGTCTGGGGTTGTCATGTTCCTTGTTCAGAGGAGAATTGCCTGGTATTTCGGGGTTGGACTGACCATGTCGGCAGGATCAGACTGATATACTACAGGAAAGTTTTCCTCTGTGAAAAGCACAATTGGGCAGAAAGAAGCTACTACCAGGTGGCAACCGGGCCATAGAACAAGCTATTGATGCTGCTGTACGTTCCTGGCAGACTGCTTCTCATTCTGTTTTGCATATGTAAATATGACCCTGGGGATAGTCTCCCTAAGGGTGATGGGGGAAACCAGACGTGGACTCCTTGCCCAATGTGCTTAGAGGTATATGGCTGCACCTCACTGACGAGGCCCAAGGAGGCCGAAACGATCGTCTGGGGTTGTCATGTTCCTTGTTCAGAGGAGAATTGCCTGGTATTTCGGGGTTGGACTGACCATGTCGGCAGGATCAGACTGATATACTACAGGAAAGTTTTCCTCTGTGAAAAGCACAATTGGGCAGAAAGAAGCTACTACCAGGTGGCAACCGGGCCATAGAACAAGCTATTGATGCTGCTGTTCGTTCCTGGCAGACTGCTTCTCATTCTGTTTTGCAAATATCACAACGGTGGCATATGTCAATCATCAGGGTGGGACAAGTCCCCAAGCTATGAAAGAAGTATCTCGAATACTTGCTTGGGCGGAATCCAGCTCCTGTCTATTTTCTGCAGTTCATATCCCAGGTGTAGACAATTGGGAAGTGGATTATCTCAGCCATCAGATTTTACATCCGGGGGAGTGGTCACTCCATCCAGATGTGTTTTCTCAGATTGTTCAGATGTGGGGTCTTCCAGAAATAGATCTGATGGCTTCCCATCTAAACAAGAAACTTCCCAGGTATCTGTCCAGGTCCAGGGATCCTCAGGAGGAGGCGGTGGATGCGTTAGCAGTTCCTTGGTGTTACCAACCTACTTATATTTTCCCACCTCTAGTTCTTCTTCCAAGAGGGATCTCCAAGATCATCATGGAACAATCGTTTGTGTTGCTGGTAGCTCCAGCATGGCCTCACAGGTTTTTGTATGCTGATCTTGTTTGGATGTCCAGTTGCCAACCTTGGCCACTTCCTTTAAGACCAGACCTTCTGTCTCAAGGTCCGTTTTTCCATCAGGATCTCAAATCATTAAATTTGAAGTTATGGAAATCGAACGCCTAGTGCTTAGTCATAGAGGTTTCTCTGACTCAGTGATTAATACTATGTTACATGCTCGTAAATCTGTTTCTAGGAAGATTTATTATTGAGTTTCGAAGACTTATATTTCATGGTGTTCTTCTCATAAATTCTCCTGGCATTCTTTTAGAATTCCTAGAATTTTACAGTTTCTTCAGGATGGTTTTGATAAAGGTTTGTCTGCAAGTTCCTTGAAGGGACAAATCTCTGCTCTTTCTGTTTTATTTCACAGAAAGATTGCTAAGCTTCCTGATATTCACTGTTTTGTACAGGCTTTGCTCCGTATCAAGCCTGTCATTAAATCAATTTCTCCTCCTTGGAGTCTTAATTTGGTTTTGAAGGCTTTACAGGCTTCTCCGTTTGAGCCTATGCATTCTTTGGACATTAAACTACTTTCTTGGAAAGTGTTGTTCCTTTTGGCCATCTCTTCTGATAGAAGAGTTTCTGAATTATCTGCTCTCTCTTGTGAATCTCCTTTTTTGATAAGGCAGTTTTGCGTTCTTCATTGAAATTTCTACCTAAGGTTGTGAATTCCAACAACATTAATTGAGACATCTTGCTTATTTGGAGTCGGGTTAGGCCCTGCCTCAGAGAATTACAACTCATTCTACTAGATCAGTCTCCACTTTGTGGGGCTCTTAAGAATGAAGCTTCAGTTGATCAGATTTGCAAAGCAGCAACTTGGTCTTCTTTGCATACATTTACTAAATTCTACCGTTTTGATGTATTTGCTTCTTCGGAAGCAGTTTTTGGTAGAAAAGTTTTTCAGGCAGCTGTTTCAGTTTGATTCCTCTGCTTATGTTAAGTTTTTTCTTTTAATTTATGAGAATAAACTTATATTTTGTGTTGTGGATTAAATTTTTCAGCAGAAAATGGCTGTTATTATTTTATCCCTCCCTCTCTAGTGACTCTTCTGTGGAGTTCCACATCTTGGGTATTTCTATCCCATACATCACTAGCTCATGGACTCCTGCCAATCACATGAAAGAAAACATAATTTATGTAAGAACTTACCTGATAAATTCATTTCTTTCATATTGGCAAGAGTCCATGAAACCCACCCTTTTTATGGTGGTTATGATTTTTTGTATAAAGCACAATTATTTCCAAATTCCTTTTTTTTTTTTTTTAACGAAATAATTTTTATTGAGAAAAATATAACAAATTCCATGACATATTTAGCATATATATAAGTGTGACATGACAATTCTTGTTATACAGAGATTGCAGTACAATCATGATGAACCATTTCACTCATACAGGTCCACCATCTCGTACATAGTACATCATGTTATTGTCATAGTATTGTTCGTCATGGTTGGGGAAAAACCCCAAATA
This sequence comes from Bombina bombina, assembly GCF_027579735.1. Taxonomy (NCBI): domain Eukaryota; kingdom Metazoa; phylum Chordata; class Amphibia; order Anura; family Bombinatoridae; genus Bombina; species Bombina bombina. The sequence continues at coordinate 497,795,835 of NC_069501.1, read as the reverse complement.
GTACTATTTAAGGAAGCAAAAAATGCAATACATTTTCTCTTATTTGTATTCCCTTATAGGTAGATATTAAAAGTGAAGGTGAAAAAGAATAAGAAAAAGTAGAAAGAGAAAGAAAAAAGAGAATCTCCCATATAAAGCGTAGAGAAGTAAAAGGTCAAGAACCTGTGTCACTAGTGGGTATCAGTCCTCCCCGCTGCTCCCTCCATCTGCGTAACCTCCGTTACCTGTATGCTACGTCTGTTCTTCATTCGTTGTGTGTCTATCCAAACTATCCAATCTTCCCAAATCTGGAGGAACTCTATTCTAGTATCGAGTAGGGTAGATGAAATGTCTGCCATTTGATAATAATATTTAATTTTATTTATTATGAGATTGAAGCTAGGCACTGAAGACTTCCAGAACCTTGCTATTGTGGTCTTGACAGCTGTGCAGACCATTCCTACCAACTTTGATTTAGCTTTGGTAAGGCCCTCAATCGGGAAGTGCAATAGAGCCTGTTCCCTATTTAGAGTAATTTGTCTATTTAGTTTCTCAGTCAGAAGAAATCTTTGCACCTCCGCACAAGACCACCACATATGTGTGTAGAAACCAACATCTTCGCAGCCTCTATAGCAAGACTTGGGGGTTTTATCTGTCCACTGTGTTCTGCTTGGATGTAGGTACCACCTATACGCTACTTTAATATAGCATTCTTTCATATTGGCACTGATAGAACATGCCTGACCTTTTTTTAGAATTTCAGACCATTCTAGATGCTCTTTTACAAATTGTCCCTCCTCTTCCCATTTTTCCATAAAATTTAGTTTGTCTCCTGTGCTATTGTTATTTAATAAGTTATATAAAATCGATATATTGCTCCCTTAGTTCTAGTTGCAGATGTGCATAGCTTTTCAAAGGGAGTATGTGCCATGTGTGAAGATGGTCTACCTATCTCCCTAATCCTAGATTTCAGCTGCATATAGTGAAGCCAGGAGCCCGGTAATACCGGTTGGATAGAATTATATTCCTCAAAGGAAATGATAGTAGATTTTATCAGAGTATCAGCTATTCAGTAAAGTCCTTTGTTAGCCCAAATGCTGCTGATTGATTTTGGAATCTGAACAGATGGTAAGGTTAGCGGTGTTGCTATAGAACTAGCTGTATGTAGTTTGTATCTCCCATGCAGAGTATCCCACAACTTAATAGTGTGTGCTATGGAGAGGTAATTGGACCAATTTGGACCAATTAAATGGTCGGTCTCGCTTGGGTGTCCACAGAATCTGATAGATTGGATATAATCGTAACATGTCACTCTCTAATTTTACCCACATTATGTCGTTATCTCTAATATTCCAGAGCAAAGTTTGTGCTAACCTAGCTGCCCAAAAGTACTTTTTCAGGTCTGGTACTCCTAGTCCTCCTCGGTCCCTACTTTGTAACAGTGTTTTTCTATTGATTCTAGCCTTTTTATTAACCCAAACAAGCCTTGACATATACCTTTGCATATCATTTATGTCCTCTTGATAAACTTTAATAGGTAGTGCTCTGAACAGATAGAGCAGCTTTGGTAGTATTATCATTTTTGTGATTACTATTTTACCATAAAAAGATACTTTATAAGTTAACCAAATTTTCATTTCCCTTTTGAGATGCGCAAACATTTTTTTAGAATTTAGTTTATATAAGTTGTCTAGGTTATTTGGTATGGCAATGCCTAGGTATGTAATGTGAGAGGAAGCCCATTTAAAGTCAAAATTTATCTCAAGTAGTTTTTTTGTTACTTCTGGAAGATGAGTCTCTAGTGCCTCGCATTTGTCATTGTTTATTTTATATCCGGATAGTCTCCCAAAGTCTGATAATAATTTATAAAGCGGGGGAAGGGACAACATAGGTTTAGTGATAGTCAATATCACATCATCAGCGAATAATGCGAGTTTGTGTACCGTGTCGCCTATTTGAATTCCTGTGATGTCTTTCTTATTTCTAATAGTCGCTGCTAACGGCTCTATACAAAGGGCAAAAAGTAACGGGGAAAGGGGACACCCCTGTCTCGTTCCATTTCGAATCCTGATTGATTTGGATTGGTAACCTGAAAGTCTGATAAAAGCTGACGGGGTCGTACATATTCCATTTTTATGCTTTTTACTCCTTTCTTTGTCACCCCACTACTTGGCTATTCATTAAACTGAATTGTTGGTGTGGTGAGGGGTGTATTTATAGGCATTTTGAGGTTTGGGAAACTCTGCCCTCCTGGTAGGATTGTATATCCCATACGTCACTAGCTCATGGACTCTTGCCAATATGAAAGAAATGACTTTATCAGGTAAGTTCTTACATAAATTATGTTTTTTTGTTTGCACATTTACAAATATGACTCTTTAAAAAGTGATCTCTTAATTTCTGCTATTTTTTTTTTATCTTTCATGTCAAACACTGTTGATTTGGGGGATGCAATGTGCAAAAATTTTACCTCCTGTGAGGGAGTCTGTGTTTTTTCTGTAGATCTCTCTGTGAGGGTTTGTGTGTCTGTCTTAGTGCATTTTCTGTGGATGTCTCTGTAAGGGTGTGTGTGTGTGTATGTATGTCTTTGTGTGTTTTCTGTGGGTGTCTGTGAGTGTGTATGTCTTTGTGTGTTTTCTGAGGCTGTCTCTATGGGTGTTTCCTTGGGTGTATGTGCAAGTTTGTGCCTGAGTTTGTGTGTATGTCCGTTCCTTTTTAGGACATTTTGACCTTTCTACTGATTATTCACATCTTTTAGACTTTGAGACTAATGAGACCTTTCCGGAAGTCACCAATCCACCACTTAACCTTTAAATTATTGTTTAGGCAGTTCAGGGCCCTTCCTTTCAGCCACTGCATGCTGTTGTCATCATATAATTTGACAAAAAAATAATCAGAATTCCATATTTTGTCTTGTAAATCTCCTTTTTTGACAAAACTGTAGTCTACCTTATTACTTTTCGGTCAATGTAAACAAGTGCTGAGTGTCCGTGTTGGTCTGTCTGTGTGTGAGATTGTTTGTGTGTCTCTTTGCGTGTCTCTCTAGAGTGTCTATATGTGAATCCTTATGTGTGTCTGTGTGTTTATGTGTTTCTGTGTTACTACCTTTACAACATTTCCAAGTTTGAATACACTTAAGAAAAGTGCATATACATTTAAGTCACTTGGTCAAAAATTGCACATGTCAAAGGGGGGGGGGCTGATCAATGGATAAGTAAGGGGCCCCAAAATTTCTAGTGGTGGCCCTGTACGGTAAGGATGGAGGAGAGAGTACTTTGCAGTGTTATTGCAAGCCAATTGAGAACTGCAGTTTTGTGAGGGAGGTCTGTGGAAGAGCTGTGTACAGGTCCGGCCAGGGCTACATGCTATAATTCTGAGCTACGTAGGAATATGTAAAACCATCCAGCTATTAGCTTGTCTACCGATGGGTGAATAACACTGTGAGAAGCACTGGAAAACAGTCACCCATAACTCGGCTTGCTAAGAGCAACTTGTATTAACACCTTCCCTGCTGAGCACGTTTTTTTTTTTTTTTTAAATCAACGATAAACTTATCCATCACTTCACCATCTATCAAACAATTATTTTAAATTACATTTAATTAACTCTAGATGTATCCATACTTTCATACTATTTTATTGCCATATTTAAAAAAGATAATCCTCCATCTTTTATCTTTCTATTATGTTTTAAATACCACCTAAAATTTACAAATAAGAGATGTAGAAATTGTAATGAAAACACACTGAGAAAATAGTTTGCAATACATATTCTTCTAAAGCCCTTTCACTTCTGCAATATTTTTTTTAAAAGTGCAAAAAATAATTATACCGGTTTCCTTTCAACTAGTTTTATCATCATTTTTAGTGTCAAATTTCCAAATTTTTCAGACCACTAAGCTTAAAACTCAGCATGTACCTAATTTCCATTTCCTTCCACATTCTATCAGGAAGATTAATACCTATGGCTTTTGACTTGCTTTAAGTAATTTCCTATAAATCTAAACTGATTTATTACATTTACAACATAATTTATCACTTAAGGTAAAACCTAACAAACCGGAAGATTTTATAAACTTTGTGTCTTAATATGCTCAATAAACAAAGTAAACCAGATAGGAATTTGGTGATATCACGATCAGGTACCATTTTCCAAAAAGAAAGACATTTATACCCGGTATCAACTACTCAGGCGGAATGATTATTAGCAAATAGTATTATAGGAAAACTGACCAATTTATGTTTTTTTAAACTTTTAATATGTTGAGTTTTTAAAAAAAAAATTAAACTATGTTTACCGTTTTGGCAAGATTTTCATCTAAAATTAAGAACAGTGCGGGATATTGATTTCCATAATTAAAAAGTGCCCGCAACTTCTCACACAGTAAAATGGGGAAACCAAAGTGATGAGGTTTTACTGTAAGTCCAAAGTTGCAGAACTCACAATACAAACTGCTATTTCCAATGCTCACTCACACTGTATAGAACAGGGCTTCTCTTTGCTGCATTTCTATAACTGTAAGAAGATTGTGGTTTTAACCAAACAAGACTGAATTCCAAATACATAGCGCCTGATCAGGACAACGTGATTGCCAAGAGTAACCCTGCTACTAAAGACAAGAATACTGTTCTTTACTATCCCAAAATTGTGACTATGAAAGAAAAACAAAGATATGAAGACAGTGATCGCTAAACGTCTCAGTGTTGTGGTTTTGATTTCAACTGTCTCACGTTTTCTGAAGATCTTGTTAGCTGTATGGAATATCACATATCTGTCTATTAAATACATATGTAAATGTCTGTCTCACCCACTATTAAGGAACTATAAAATAGTGCTGAATATAGATTTAATTCATTTAAACCACATATTGATATATACATCTAAAATTGCGTCTGCGGTTATTTCAGAGTATATTGCACATTCACCAGATAATAGAATTATTAGAAGTCATCTTGAAATAATGTCAAACATCCAAAAAATCAAATTGTGCACTTTATCAAAACCCTATGAGGCCCATTTATCAATCTCTGTATGGAGCTTGTGGGCCCGTGTTTCTGGCGAGTCTTCAGACTCGTCACAAACAGCAGTTATGAAGCAGCGGTCTAAAGACCGCTGCTTCATAACCGTGTCCGCCTGCTCTGAGCATCCATTCATTTGATAAAAGGTACAATGTACTCAGGTAAACGCCTGGTAAGAGTTATTGCTGCAGGGGTACCCTTTCAAATGCAATGGCCTCTCTCTCTTTCCCACCCCTGCTAGGAAGTTGATTTCTGCTACTGCCTCTTGTCTACATAGATTTAGTGGGTATTTACCGAGTAAAAACAGCTATTTTAAATGACAAAATAAAGGTAAAGGATATGTCAGAAAACAATTTAGGGCTATATTATGAGTGAAGCGTTAACGCAATGGTGAAATTGAAATGCAATCACATCTTACGCTCAAACTGTTTACGCAGCTTCAAAGCTCGCGTAAAGGGTTTGGACTCACAAAAAAAACTTTACTAAACACTCAAAACTGATAAAGTTTTTTTTTTCCCTACACTATTCATCCCTACACTATTAACTGCTAAACCGCCACCCCCCCATTGCAAACTACCCATAACACCATTAACCCATAAACTGCCACCTCCCCATCTCAATCTATCCTGCTACACTATTAAACCCTGCACTGCCACATCCCCAATCACAAACTACCCCACTACACTATTAACCCCTTTTCTCCAACATTGGTGTGTCCGGTCCACGGCGTCATCCATTACTTGTGGGATATTCTCCTCCCCTACAGGGAAAGGCAAGGAGAGCACACAGCAAGAGCTGTCCATATAGCTCCCCCTCTGGCTCCGCCCCCCAGTCATTCTCCTTGCCGCTCTGAACAAACGGCTCCGGTTTCCACATTTTAAGGGTTAACAGCTTGAAAATTGGGGTGCAATACTTTGAATGCATTAAGACACTGTGGTGAAAATTTGGTAAAGATTGGATAATTCCTTCATAGTTTTTCACATATTCAGTAATAAAGTGTGCCCTGTTTAACATTTAACAGTAACGGTTTTGTTTTAAAACGGTTTTTGTACTTTATTAACCAGTTTAAGCCTGTTTAACATGTCTGTACCTTCTGATAGATCATGTTCTGTATGTATGGAAGCCAATGTGGTTCCCCCTTCAAATATATGTGATAATTGTGCCATAGCGTCCAAACACAGTAAGGACAGTATTGTCACAAATAATAAGGTTGCCCAGGATGATTCCTCAGATGAAGGAAGTAGAGATAGTTCTACATCTTCTCCTTCTGTGTCTATACCAGTTATGCCCGCGCAGGCGACCCCTAGTACTTCTAGCGCGCCAATGCTTGTTACTATGCAACAATTGACGGCAGTAATGGATAACTCCATAGCTAATATTTTATCCAAAATGCCAGCATTTCAGAGAAAGCGCGATTGCTCTGTTTTAAACACTGTAGAGCAGGAGGGCGCTGATGATAATTTCTTCTGTTAAGTGTGATCAGTCCACGGGTCATCATTACTTCTGGGATATTAACTCCTCCCCAACAGGAAGTGCAAGAGGATTCACCCAGCAGAGCTGCATATAGCTCCTCCCCTCTACGTCACTCCCAGTCATTCTCTTGCACCCAACGACTAGATAGGAGGTGTGAGAGGGCTATGGTGATTATACTTAGTTTTATATCTTCAATCAAAAGTTTGTTATTTTAAAATAGCACCGGAGTGTGTTATTACCTCTCTGGCAGAGTTTGACGAAGAATCTACCAGAGTTTTTGCTATGATTTTAGCCGGAGTAGTTAAGATCATATTGCTGTTTCTCGGCCATCTGAGGAGAGGTAAACTTCAGATCAGGGGACAGCGGGCAGATGAATCTGCATAGAGGTATGTAGCAGCTTTTATTTTCTGACAATGGAATTGATGAGAAAATCCTGCCATACCGATATAATGTCATGTATGTATACTTTACACTTCAGTATTCTGGGGAATGGTACTTCACTAGAATTACACTGTAAGAAATACATAAAGCTGTTTAATAACTAGAGATTATGTTTAACGTTTTTGCTGGAATGTAAAATCGTTTTCATTTGCTGAGGTACTGAGTGAATAAATGTTTGGGCACCATTTTCCCACTTGGCAGTTGCTTAATCTTTTTCTGACAGTTTCTGTTCTCTCTCACTGCTGTGTGTGAGGGGGAAGGGCCGTTTTTTGGCGCCTTTTCTATGCATCAGTTATTTCAGTCAGCAGCTCATTGTATTTCCTGCATGATCCGGTTCATCTCTACAGAACTCAGGGGTCTTCAAACTTATTTTGAGGGAGGTAATTTCTCTCAGCAGAGCTGTGAGAATTATAGTTGACTGTGATAAAAAACGTTTATTCTGTAATTGTTTCCTGCTTTCAGAATTTGTTATCTTTGCTATTGGGATTAAACCTTTGCTAAAGTTGTGTTGTTTACAAGGATTGAGGCTATAACTGTTTCAGGTTTCAGTCGGACAACATCACGACTGTAGCTTACATCAACCATCAGGGAGGGACACGAAGCTCCCTAGCTATGATGGAAGTATCAAAGATAATTCGCTGGGCAGAGTCTCACTCTTGCCACCTGTCAGCAATCCACATCCCGGGAGTGGAGAACTGGGAGGCGGATTTCTTAAGTCGTCAGACTTTTCATCCGGGGGAGTGGGAACCTCATCCGGAGGTCTTTGCCCAAATACTTCGATGTTGGGGCAAACCAGAGATAGATCTCATGGCGTCTCGACAGAACGCCAAGCTTCCTCGTTATGGGTCCAGATCCAGGGATCCAGAAGCAGTCCTGATAGATGCCCTGACAGCACCTTAGGATTTCAGGATGGCTTACGTGTTTCCACCCTTCCCGATGCTTCCTCGATTGATTGCCAGAATCAAACAAGAGAGAGCATCAGTGATTCTAATAGCACCTGCGTGGCCACGCAGGACTTGGTATGCAGATCTGGTGGACATGTCATCCTGTCCACCTTGGTCTCTACCCCTGAAACAGGACCTTCTGATACAGGGTCCCTTCAAACATCAAAGTCTAACTTCTCTGAAGCTGACTGCTTGGAAATTGAACGCTTGATTTTATCAAGACGTGGGTTTTCTGAGTCAGTTATTGATACCTTAATACAGGCTAGGAAACCTGTTACCAGAAAGATTTACCATAAGATATGGCGTAAATACCTATATTGGTGTGAATCCAAAGGTTACTCTTGGAGTAAGGTTAGGATTCCTAGGATATTGTCTTTTCTACAAGAAGGTTTAGAAAAGGGTTTATCTGCTAGTTCATTAAAGGGACAGATCTCAGCTCTGTCCATTCTGTTACACAAACGTCTGTCAGAAGTTCCTGACGTCCAGGCTGTTTGTCAGGCTTTGGCCAGGATTAAGCCTGTGTTTAAAACGGTTGCTCCACCATGGAGTTTAAACCTTGTTCTTAATGTTTTACAGGGCGTTCCGTTTGAACCCCTTCATTCCATTGATATAAAGTTGTTATCTTGGAAAGTTCTATTTTTAATGGCTATTTCCTCGGCTCGAAGAGTCTCTGAGTTATCAGCCTTACATTGTGATTCTCCTTATTTGATTTTTCATTCGGATAAGGTAGTTCTGCGTACTAAACCTGGGTTCTTACCTAAGGTAGTTACTAACAGGAATATCAATCAAGAGATTGTTGTTCCTTCTTTATGCCCAAATCCTTCTTCGAAGAAGGAACGTCTACTGCACAACCTGGATGTAGTCCGTGCTCTAAAATTTTACTTACAGGCAACTAAGGAATTTCGACAAACGTCTTCTCTGTTTGTCGTTTACTCTGGGCAGAGGAGAGGTCAAAAAGCTTCTGCTACCTCTCTTTCTTTTTGGCTTCGTAGCATAATTCGTTTAGCTTATGAGACTGCTGGACAGCAGCCTCCTGAAAGGATTACAGCTCATTCCACTAGAGCTGTGGCTTCTACTTGGGCCTTTAAGAATGAGGCCTCTGTTGAACAGATTTGCAAGGCTGCAACTTGGTCTTCGCTTCATACTTTTTCCAAATTTTACAAATTTGACACTTTTGCTTCATCGGAGGCTATTTTTGGGAGAAAGGTTCTTCAGGCAGTGGTTCCTTCTGTATAAAGAGCCTGCCTATCCCTCCCGTCATCAGTGTACTTTTGCTTTGGTATTGGTATCCCAGAAGTAATGATGACCCGTGGACTGATCACACTTAACAGAAGAAAACATAATTTATGCTTACCTGATAAATTCCTTTCTTCTGTAGTGTGATCAGTCCACGGCCCGCCCTGTTTTAAGGCAGGTAAATATTTTTTAATTTATACTCCAGTCACCACTTCACCCTTGGCTTTTCCTTTCTCGTTGGTCCTTGGTCGAATGACTGGGAGTGACGTAGAGGGGAGGAGCTATATGCAGCTCTGCTGGGTGAATCCTCTTGCACTTCCTGTTGGGGAGGAGTTAATATCCCAGAAGTAATGATGACCCGTGGACTGATCACTCTACAGAAGAAAGGAATTTATCAGGTAAGCATAAATTATGTTTTTTCTGTCATACCCTCACACCAGTCTGAATTGGCAGTGAGGGAGGGTTTCTCAGATGGAGAAATTTCTGATACAGGAAGAATTTCTCAGCAGGCAGAACCTGATGTTGTGACATTTAAATTTAAATCAGAGCATATCCGCGCATTACTTAAGGAGGTGCTATCTACTCTGGATGATTGTGACAATCTGGTCATCCCAGAAAACTTGTGCAAGATGGACAAGTTCCTAGAGGTCCCGGTGCACCCTGATGCCTTTCCGATACCTAAACGGGTGGCGGACATAGTGAATAAGGAGTGGGAGAAGCCAGGCATACCTTTTGTCCCTCCTCCTATATTTAAGAAATTGTTCCCTATGGTCGACCCCAGGAAGGACATATGGCAAACAGTCCCTAAGGTCGAGGGGGCGGTTTCTACACTAGCCAAACGCACGACCATTCCCATTGAGGACAATTGTGTTTTCAAAGATCCTATGGATAAAAAATTGGAGGGTTTGCTTAAAAAGATTTTTGTACAGCAAGGTTACCTCCTTCAACCTATTTCGTGCATTATTCCTGTCACTACAGCGGCGTGGTTCTGGTTCGAGGAACTGGAAAAGTCGCTCAGTAGGGAGACTCCGTATGAGGAAGTCATGGACAGAATTCACGCACTTAAGTTAGCTAATTCCTTTATTTTAGACGCCGCTTTGCAGTTAGCAAGATTAGCAGCGAAAAATTTAGGGTTTGCAATTGTGGCGCGCAGAGCGCTCTGGCTAAAGTCTTGGTCGGCGGATGTATCTTCCAAGACAAAATTGCTTAATATCCCTTTCAAAGGTAAGACCCTTTTTGGGCCAGAATTGAAAGAAATTATTTCAGACATCACTGGGGGAAAGGGCCATGCCCTCCCACAGGATAGGCCTTTCAAGGCTAAGAATAAGTCAAATTTTCGTTCCTTTCGCAATTTCAGGAACGGACCGGCTTCTAACTCGGCAGCCTCTAGACAAGAGGGTAACGCTTCCCAGACTAAACCAGCTTGAAAACCAATGCAAGGCTGGAATAAGGGTAAACAGGCCAAGAAGCCTGCTGCTGCTACCAAGACAGCATGAAGGGGTAGCCCCCGATCCGGGACCGGATCTAGTAGGGGACAGACTCTCTCTCTTTGCTCAGGCTTGGGCAAGAGATGTTCAGGATCCCTGGACACTAGAAATAGTCTCTCAGGGTTATCTTCTAGAATTCAAGGAACTACCCCCAAGGGGAAGGTTCCACATTTCTCACTTATCTTCAAACCAAATAAGTAGACAGGCATTCTTACATTGTGTAGAAGACCTGTTAAAGATGGGAGTGATACACCCAGTTCCAACTGTGGAACAAGGTCAGGGGTTTTTACTCAAATCTGTTTGTAGTTCCCAAAGAAGAGGGAACTTTCAGACCAATTCTGGATTTAAAAATTCTAAACAAATTTCTCAGAGTTCCATCGTTCAAAATGGAAACCATTCGAACAATTTTACCTACAATCCAGGAGGGTCAATATATGACTACCGTGGATTTAAAGGATGCTTATCTACATATTCCTATCCACAAAGATCATCATCAGTTCCTAAGGTTCGCCTTTCTGGACAAACATTATCAGTTCGTGGCTCTCCCATTCGGACTAGCCACTGCTCCCAGAATTTTCACAAAGGTGCTCGGGTCCCTTCTAGCGGTTCTAAGACCAAGGGGCATTGCAGTGGCACCTTATCTGGACGACATTCTAATTCAAGCGTCGTCTCTTTCCAAGGCAAAGGCTCATACAGACATTGTTCTAGCCTTTCTCAGATCTCACGGGTGGAAGGTGAACGTAGAAAAGAGTTCCCTGTCTCCGTCGACAAGAGTTCCCTTTTTGGGAACAATAATAGATTCTTTTGAAATGAAGATCTTCCTGACAGAAGCCAGAAAGTCAAAGCTTCTAAACGCTTGTCAAGTTCTTCTCTCTATTCTGCAGCCTTCCATAGCTCAGTGCATGGAAGTAGTAGGGTTGATGGTTGCAGCAATGGACATAGTTCCTTTTGCTCGAATTCATCTAAGACCATTACAACTGTGCATGCTCCAGTAGACAGGATCACCTGTCTCAGGGAATGAGTTTCTGCAGACCAAAGTGGGTCATTGTCACGACCGACGCCAGTCTATCAGGCTGGGGCGTGGTCTGGGATTCCCTGAAAGCTCAGGGTCTATGGTCTCAGGAAGAGTCTCTTCTCCCGATCAACATCCTGGAACTGAGAGCGATATTCAATAGCGAAGGCCGGATACATAAGATTCCAGTCAGATAACATGACGACTGTAGCTTACATCAACCATCAGGGAGGAACAAGGAGTTCCTTGGCGATGAGAGAGGTATCCAAGATCATCAAATGGGCGGAGGATCACTCCTGCCACCTATCTGCAATCCACATCCCAGGAGTAGACAACTGGGAGGCTGATTATCTGAGTCGTCAGATTTTCTATCCGGGGGAGTGGGAAATCCACCCGGAGGTGTTTGCCCAGTTGACTCAATTATGGGGCATTCCAGACATGGATCTGATGGCGTCTCGTCAGAACTTCAAGGTTCCTTGCTACGGGTCCAGATCCAGGGATCCCAAGGCCACTCTAGTGGATGCATTAGTGGCGCCTTGGTCGTTCAACCTAGCTCATGCGTTTCCACCGTTCCCTCTCCTTCCCAGGCTTGTAGCCAGGATCAAACAGGAGAAGGCCTCTGTGATTCTGATAGCTCCTGCGTGGCCGCGCAGGACTTGGTATGCAGACCTGGTGAATATGTCATTGGCTCCACCATGGAAGCTACCTTTGAGACAGGATCTTCTAGTACAAGGTCCATTCGAACATCCAAATCTAATTTCTCTGCAGCTGACTGCTTGGAAAATGAACGTTTGATTTTATCCAAGCGTGGGTTTTCAGATTCAGTGATAGATCCAGAAAACCTGTGTCTAGAAAGATTTACCATAAAATATGGAAAATATATATCTGTCCAAGGGATTCTCCTGGAGTAAGATTAAAATTCCTAAGATCCTCTCCTTTCTCCAAGAAGGTTTGGATAAGAGATCGTCAGCGAGTTCTCTAAAAGGACAGATTTCTGCTTTATCTGTCTTGTTATACAAACGACTGGCAGCTGTGCCAGAGGTACAAGCTTTTGTACAGGCTTTGGTCAGAATTAAACCTGTTTACAGACCCTTGACTCCTCCTTGGAGTCTAAATTTAGTTATTTCAGTTCTTCAGGGGGTTCCGTTTGAACCCTTACATTCCATAGATATCAAGTTGCTATCTTGGAAAGTTCTGTTTTTGGTTGCTATTTCTTCTGCTAGAAGAGTTTCTGAATTATCTGCTTTGCAGTGTGATCCACCCTATCTGGTGTTCCATTCAGATAAGGTTATTTTGCGTACCAAGCCTGGTTTTCTTCCAAAAGTTGTTTCCAACAAGAATATTAACCAGGAAATGGTTGTTCCTTCTCTGTGCCCGAATCCAGTTTCAAAGAAGGAATGTTTGTTACACAATTTAGATGTAGTCCGTGCTTTAAAGTTCTATTTAGAAGCAACAAAGAATTTTAGACAAACCTCATCCTTGTTTGTCGTTTACTCTGGTAAGAGGAGAGGACAAAAAGCTATTGCTACCTCTCTTTCTTTCTGGCTGAAAAGCATTATCCGATTGGCTTATGAGACTGCCGGACGGCAGCCACCTGAACGAATCACAGCTCACTTCACTAGGGCTGTGGCTTCCACATGGGCCTTCAAGAACGAGGCTTCTGTTAATTAGATATGTAAGGCAGCGACTTGGTCTTCTCTGCACACTTTTGCCAAATTTTACAAATTTGATATTTTTGCTTCTTCGGAGGCTGTTTTTGGGAGAAAGGTTTTGCAAGCCGTGGTGCCTTCTGTTTAGGTAACCTGATTTGCACCCTCCCTTCATCCGTGTCCTAAAGCTTTGGTATTGGTTCCCACAAGTAATGGATGACGCCGTGGACCGGACACACCAATGTTGGAGAAAACAGAATTTATGCTTACCTGATAAATTACTTTCTCCAACGGTGTGTCCGGTCCACGGCCCGCCCTGGTTTTTTAATCAGGTTTGAAAATTTTTTCTTTTTCTTTATACACGACAGTCACCACGGCACCCTATAGTTTCTCCTTTTTTTCCTAACCGTCGGTCGAATGACTGGGGAGCTATATGGACAGCTCTTGCTGTGTGCTCTCCTTGCCTTTCCCTGTAGGGGAGGAGAATATCCCACAAGTAATGGATGACGCCGTGGACCGGACACACCGTTGGAGAAAGTAATTTATCAGGTAAGCATAAATTCTGTTATCTGCCAAAACCCCATTGCAAACTACCCTGCTACTCTATTAACCCCTAAACCACAACATCCCCATCACAAACTACCCTGTAACACTATTAACCCCTAAACTGCCATTACCCATACATTACTTAACCCCTAAACTGCCATTACAATAACCCCTACTCTATTAACTCCATAAAAGCTAACCCCCAAGAACCCTAACCGAAGACCCCTTAAGTTACAAAAACTAAAAGAACACTACCAGTAAAAGTTGTTTTTTTTTTACCAGAAATAAAAAAAACCCTACCAGTAAAAGCCCTATCCTGAAATTAAAGCACCCATAAAAAACCTTATGCTAAAACTAAAGAACCCCCCCAAAAAAAATCTACCTGTAAAAAAACCTAATCTAAAAATTGCCAAAAAGCGGTTATAGCCCTTTTGGTAAAAACCTATCCTAAAAAAGAGCCCCCCCCCCTAAAAAAAAAAAAAAACAACCTAAGACTAAACCCCAAAGTTTTTACTCACCATCTTGAATCCAGTTCCTTTGGGGAGCAGTGGCGGTCGTCTGGAAGGAACCTTGGTGGTGATCCTCGGTCCACTTGGGCAGTCCTCTTCGGTTCTTTCACCCGATTCTTCTTCATGCTGTCACCGCAGCACACTGAAGATTGAATGCAAGGTTTCCCCTTATACAGGGATGCCCTTCCATTTCTATTGGCTGATTTTTTTTTAATTGAATTTTAAATCAACCAATAGACATGCAAGGGCACCCCTATATAAGGGCATGAAGAAGGATCTGCCACCCCCAGAGGATGTCCGCTGCCCCCAAAGGAGCCAGATTCAAGATGGTGAGTAAAAACTTTGGGGTTTAGACTTAGGGTTTTTTTTTGGGGGGGGGGCGTTTTATTTACAATAGATTTTTTTTGCCAAAAGAGCTATAATCACTTTAAACTTATAATAACACAAAAGACCTTTTCAGGGTGATTTTTAGATTAGGTTTTTTCAAAGAGAGGTTTTTTGTTTTACTTTTAGTATAGTTTTTTTTGGAGCAGTTATGGTACTTTAGTTTTAGGATAGGACTTTTTTTATTTTTGGTTATTTTTTTGTACTCGGTGTTTTTAATTTTTTGTAACTTATTGGGTCTTAGGTAAGAAATCTTGGGGGGTTAGCTGTTAGGGGGTTATTGTTGTGGGGGTAATGACGGTTAAGGGGTTAAGTAGTGCAGGGTTATTGTGGTTTAGGGTTAATAATGTAGCAGAGTAGTTTACAATGGGGGATTGGCAGATTAGGGGTTAAAAGAATAGAGGATGTAGAGGTTCAGGTGTTATTAGAGTAGGGGTCTTATTGTGAGGGGGTAACGCGACAGGTATTAGGAGGAGTTTAGGAGGATAGTTTAGATTTAAAAGTCAGTGCTTCCTTGATGTGAACAGATGCCTGAGGAAACAGCTAGCTGATCTGAGAAACGCGTTGCAATCTGTTATAATGCTTGTTTTAATATACCTTGGGTAAAACAAACACCAATAGGTTTTTATATTACCTGTTTTAATAAAATATATTTTGGATCATATGGAAGCCTGAGCATGAATCATCATTCCTAGCACTTGGTAACCTGTGCCCTGGGATCAGTTTTGCTGGGACACTGAGTTCCCAGCCTGCGTCAATTAGCACACTCGGTGCTGCCCTATTTGTGAGTATAACCATAATACAAGACCTGTTATATGTAACCATCATCACAGTATTACACTAGGAGGCGCCCTCTTTTTTGTGATTTTCTATTCACATATACTAAAATTATTTACACACTACTGCTGCAGTCATAAGACAAATGGTTGTAAAAGTTTTTCTAGTCATTGATTTTTTGGTAATTAGAAGGCAACTATTTGCAGCTGTGCACCACAGCTCTCAAATTTTTGGCAGTGAATGTGATAATCATTTAGTTATTAAGGGTAAAATGTATGGTAGAACAGTGATTATCCTCCCACCTACCATCTCCCTGATCACTCTCGAACAACTCTCTTCCCGACCCCCTCCCACAGGTCACCATCATCTTACACCATCTTAGGTACTGGCGGACAGTCTGCCTGTATGCAGATAGAGGGTTTTTTTTTTCTTTGTTTTTTTATTTATGTATTTTCTGGAGTGTATGGATGCCTCCTCCACCTTCAAGGGATCTCACTGTGACTTACCACCCCCTCTAATTGTATGTCCCCTTTTGTGTAGTTAAGGGAACCCTATCTTCCCTACTGTGATGGACCACCCACCCACATCCCTCCTTCCCTCCCAAACCTCCCACTGCACCCGATACAGACAATAACATTATCTGTATCAGCAATCTGCCTTCATACAGTAAGGGATCATGATTAGCACTCCCTTAATATATGAAGACACATGCGTTCTGCTCCCAGCTGCAGTCTCCACTGTCAAAGCTGACAGCAGGGCCCACAGCATGCACCAAAATGTTGAATGTAGGTACTATGTTGACATAGTATGCTGGGCAAAGTACTGTTTAACGTAGTACCTATGTTCATCTGGCTTAAGGGGTTAAACCACTCTATTTGTTAAAAAACAGGCAGTGGTTTTGTTTGTATTCATGTGTGGTGTAAGAACGCTGCTGCATCGCGCATGTACAGCATAAGTGCATATGCATTTTTCCTAATACAATTATACTGATAACATGTTTCTATTGAAAACTGAAATGCAGTTATGAATATTTCAATTTTGACCATTACGTCCTTTTAAATGGACATGAAAATGTAATATTTAGTGAGGTTATATGGCTCTAGTAATGATTTTTATAAAGTTTGTGTTAGAGTAATTCTTTTTTTTTAAAAAAAAAACACTTCTTATAGGTGTATTTTGTTTCTCTAATAAGAGTACACACTGTGCACAATCTTGACTGTCACTCAAATATTGTATTTATACTTTCACACCCCTTTAAAGTGATATCGAAGTTTGGTGTCTGAAGAAATTAATTCCATTTTCTGGTACTTTTCCCTGCAAACAAAGATTTGGGTTTAGCTGAGTCCAGGTCAATCTCTTCAGTAAAGTAGTAGTGGCTTTTCAGCAGTTAGGAAGTTGTGAGGTAGTCCTTACTTTCAGCTAGATTACGAGTTTTGCGTTATGAGGGGTGCGGTACTAACTTCTACGTTATTGTCACCGCTCACTTCCCTACAGCGCTGGTATTACAGGCTTTTATAAACCCGGCGTTATAAGACAAGAAGTGAGCGTAGAGCTAAATTGTGCTCCATACCGCACTCCAATACCAACGCTGCTTAAGTCAGCGGTGAGCTGGTTGTACGTGCTTGTGCACAATTTCCCCATAGACATCAATGGGGAGAGCCGCTGATAAAAAGTCTAACACCTGCAAAAAAGCAGCGTAAAGCTCCGTAACGCAGCCCCATTGATTCCTATGGGGAAACAAAATTTATGTTTACACCTAACACCCTAACATGAACCCTGAGTCTAAACACCCCTAATCTTACACGTATTAACTCCTAATCTGCCGACCCCAACATTGCTGACACCTACATAATACTTATTAACCCCTAATCTGCCGCTCCGGACATCGCTGCCACCTACATTATACTTATTAACCCCTAATCTGCTGCCCCGAACATCCCTGACACCTACATTATATTTGTTAACCCCTAATCTCCCGTCCCCAATATCGCCGCAACCTATCTACACTTATTAACCCCTAATCTGCCACCCCCAACGTCGCCGCCACTGTAATAAACATATTAACCCCTAAACCGCCACACTCCCACGTCGCAAACACTAGTTAAATATTATTATCCCCTAATCTGCCGTCCCCAATGTCGCCGCCACTATATTACATTAACCCCTAAACCTAAGTCTAACCATAACCCTAACTTAAATATAATTAAATCTAAATAAAACCTACTATTAATAATTAAATAATTCCTATTTAAAACTAAATACTTACCTATAAAATAAACCCTAAGCTAGCTACAATATAACTTATAGTTACATTGTATCTAGCTTAGGTTTTTAAAATTTATTTTATAGACAAGTTTGTATTTATTTTAACTAGGTAGAATAGTTACTAAATAGTTATTAGCTATTTACTAACTACCTAGCTAAAATAAATACAAATTGACCTATGAAATTAAACCTAACCTGAGTTACACTAACACCTAACCTAACCCTACAATTAAATAAATTCCCTAAATGAAATACAATTAACTAAATTCAAAACAATTAGCTAAATTTAAAAAAAAAAAAAAACACTAAATTACAGAAAATAAAAAACAAATTACAAGATCTTTAAACTAATTATACCTAATCTAATAGCTCTCTAAAAATTAAAAAAGAAACCCTAGCCTAAACTTAAACTACCAATAGCCCTTAAAAGGCTATAAAAATCAGCTCTTTTACCTGTAAAAAAAATACAAACACCCCCTCAACAGTAAAACCCACCACCCACACAACCAACCCCCCCAAATAAAACCCTAACTAAAAAAACCTAAGCTCCCCATTGCCCTGAAAATGGCATTTGGATGGGCATAGCCATTAAAAGGGCATTTAGCTCTCTTGCGGCTCAAAGCCCTAACGTAAAAATAAAACCCACCCAATATACCCTTAAAAATCCTAACACTAACCCCCAAAGATCCACTTACCGGGAGAAGTCTTCATCCAAGCGGCAAGATGTCCTCAACGAAGCCGGCAGAAGTGGTCCTCTTCAATCGACGGCTTCTTGCTGAATGAAGGTTCCTTTAAATGACATCATCCAAGATGGCGTTCCTTAGATTCCGATTGGCTGATAGAATTCTATCAGCCAATCGGAATTAAGGTAGAAAAAATACTATTGGCTGATGCAATCAACCAATAGGATTGAACTTCAATCCTATTGGCAGAACCAATCAGCCAATAGGATTGAGCTCGCATTCTATTGACTGATTTTTTTAAGGGTGTATTGGGTGGGTTTTATTTTTAGGTTAGGGATTTGGGCTGCAATAGAGCTAAATGCCCTTTTAAGGGCAATGCCAATCCAAATGCCCTTTTCAAGGCAATGGGGAGTTTAGGATTTTTTAGTTAAGGTTTTATTTGGGGGGTTGGTTGTGTGGGTGGTGGGTTTTACTTTTGGGGGGGGGGTTTGTATTTTATTTACAGGTAAAAGAGCGGATTTCTTTCATGTAATTGGCAAGAGTCCATGAGCTAGTGACGTATGGGATATACAATCCTACCAGGAGGGGCAAAGTTTCCCAAACCTCAAAATGCCTATAAATACACCCCTCACCACACTCGCAATTCAGTTTTACAAACTTTTCCTCCTATGGAGGTGGTGAAGTAAATTTGTGCTAAGATTTCTACGTTAATATGTGCTTCTCAGCATTTTGAAGCCCGATTCCTCTCAGAGTACAGTGAATGTCAGAGGGATGTGAAGGGAGTATCACCTATTGAATGCAATGGTTTTCCTCACGAGGGATCTATTTCATAGGTTCTCTGTTAAAAAAACCTTATGCTAAAACTAAAGAACCCCCCCAAAAAAATCTACCTGTAAAAAAACCTAATCTAAAAATTGCCAAAAAGCGGTTATAGCCCTTTTGGTAAAAACCTATCCTAAAAAAGAGCCCCCCCCCCTAAAAAAAAAAACAAACAACCTAAGACTAAACCCCAAAGTTTTTACTCACCATCTTGAATCCAGTTCCTTTGGGGGGCAGTGGCGGTCGTCTGGAAGGAACCTTGGTGGTGATCCTCGGTCCACTTGGGCAGTCCTCTTCGGTTCTTCCACCCGATTCTCCTTCATGCTGTCACCGCAGCACACTGAAGATTGAATGCAAGGTTTCCCCTTATACAGGGATGCCCTTCCATTTCTATTGGCTGATTTTTTTTTTAATTGAATTTTAAATCAACCAATAGACATGCAAGGGCACCCCTATATAAGGGCATGAAGAAGGATCTGCCACCCCCAGAGGATGTCCGCTGCCCCCAAAGGAGCCAGATTCAAGATGGTGAGTAAAAACTTTGGGGTTTAGACTTAGGGTTTTTTTTGGGGGGGGGGGGCGTTTTATTTACAATAGATTTTTTTTGCCAAAAGAGCTATAATCACTTTAAACTTATAATAACACAAAAGACCTTTTCAGGGTGATTTTTAGATTAGGTTTTTTCAAAGAGAGGTTTTTTGTTTTACTTTTAGTATAGTTTTTTTGGAGCAGTTATGGTACTTTAGTTTTAGGATAGGACTTTTTTTATTTTTGGTTATTTTTTTGTACTCTGTGTTTTTAATTTTTTGTAACTTATTGGGTCTTAGGTAAGAAATCTTGGGGGGTTAGCTGTTAGGGGGTTATTGTTGTGGGGGTAATGACGGTTAAGGGGTTAAGTAGTGCAGGGTTATTGTGGTTTAGGGTTAATAATGTAGCAGAGTAGTTTACAATGGGGGATTGGCAGATTAGGGGTTAAAAGAATAGAGGATGTAGAGGTTCAGGTGTTATTAGAGTAGGGGTCTTATTGTGAGGGGGTAACGCGACAGGTATTAGGAGGAGTTTAGGAGGATAGTTTAGATTTAAAAGTCAGTGCTTCCTTGATGTGAACAGATGCCTGAGGAAACAGCTAGCTGAGCTGAGAAACGCGTTGCAATCTGTTATAATGCTTGTTTTAATATACCTTGGGTAAAACAAACACCAATAGGTTTTTATATTACCTGTTTTAATAAAATATATTTTGGATCATATGGAAGCCTGAGCATGAATCATCATTCCTAGCACTTGGTAACCTGTGCCCTGGGATCAGTTTTGCTGGGACACTGAGTTCCCAGCCTGCGTCAATTAGCACACTCGGTGCTGCCCTATTTGTGAGTATAACCATAATACAAGACCTGTTATATGTAACCATCATCACAGTATTACACTAGGAGGCGCCCTCTTTTTTGTGATTTTCCATTCACATATACTAAAATTATTTACACACTACTGCTGCAGTCATAAGACAAATGGTTGTAAAAGTTTTTCTAGTCATTGATTTTTTGGTAATTAGAAGGCAACTATTTGCAGCTGTGCACCACAGCTCTCAAATTTTTGGCAGTGAATGTGATAATCATTTAGTTATTAAGGGTAAAATGTATGGTAGAACAGTGATTATCCTCCCACCTACCATCTCCCTGATCACTCTCGAACAACTCTCTTCCCGACCCCCTCCCACAGGTCACCATCATCTTACACCATCTTAGGTACTGGCGGACAGTCTGCCTGTATGCAGATAGAGGGTTTTTTTTTTCTTTGTTTTTTTATTTATGTATTTTCTGGAGTGTATGGATGCCTCCTCCACCTTCAAGGGATCTCACTGTGACTTGCCACCCCCTCTAATTGTATGTCCCCTTTTGTGTAGTTAAGGGAACCCTATCTTCCCTACTGTGATGGACCACCCACCCACATCCCTCCTTCCCTCCCAAACCTCCCACTGCACCCGATACAGACAATAACATTATCTGTATCAGCAATCTGCCTTCATACAGTAAGGGATCATGATTAGCACTCCCTTAATATATGAAGACACATGCGTTCTGCTCCCAGCTGCAGTCTCCACTGTCAAAGCTGACAGCAGGGCCCACAGCATGCACCAAAATGTTGAATGTAGGTACTATGTTGACATAGTATGCTGGGCAAAGTACTGTTTAACGTAGTACCTATGTTCATCTGGCTTAAGGGGTTAAACCACTCTATTTGTTAAAAAACAGGCAGTGGTTTTGTTTGTATTCATGTGTGGTGTAAGAACGCTGCTGCATCGCGCATGTACAGCATAAGTGCATATGCATTTTTCCTAATACAATTATACTGATAACATGTTTCTATTGAAAACTGAAATGCAGTTATGAATATTTCAATTTTGACCATTACGTCCTTTTAAATGGACATGAAAATGTAATATTTAGTGAGGTTATATGGCTCTAGTAATGATTTTTATAAAGTTTGTGTTAGAGTAATTCTTTTTTTTTTAAAAAAAAACACTTCTTATAGGTGTATTTTGTTTCTCTAATAAGAGTACACACTGTGCACAATCTTGACTGTCACTCAAATATTGTATTTATACTTTCAGACCCCTTTAAAGTGATATCGAAGTTTGGTGTCTGAAGAAATTAATTCCATTTTCTGGTACTTTTCCCTGCAAACAAAGATTTGGGTTTAGCTGAGTCCAGGTCAATCTCTTCAGTAAAGTAGTAGTGGCTTTTCAGCAGTTAGGAAGTTGTGAGGTAGTCCTTACTTTCAGCTAGATTACGAGTTTTGCGTTATGAGGGGTGCGGTACTAACTTCCACGTTATTGTCACCGCTCACTTCCCTACAGCGCTGGTATTACAGGCTTTTATAAACCCGGCGTTATAAGACAAGAAGTGAGCGTAGAGCTAAATTGTGCTCCATACCGCACTCCAATACCAACGCTGCTTAAGTCAGCGGTGAGCTGGTTGTACGTGCTCGTGCACAATTTCCCCATAGACATCAATGGGGAGAGCCGCTGATAAAAAGTCTAACACCTGCAAAAAAGCAGCGTAAAGCTCCGTAACGCAGCCCCATTGATTCCTATGAGGAAACAAAATTTATGTTTACACCTAACACCCTAACATGAACCCTGAGTCTAAACACCCCTAATCTTACACGTATTAACTCCTAATCTGCCGACCCCAACATTGCTGACACCTACATAATACTTATTAACCCCTAATCTGCCGCTCCGGACATCGCTGCCACCTACATTATACTTATTAACCCCTAATCTGCTGCCCCGAACATCCCTGACACCTACATTATATTTGTTAACCCCTAATCTCCCGTCCCCAATATCGCCGCAACCTATCTACACTTATTAACCCCTAATCTGCCACCCCCAACGTCGCCGCCACTGTAATAAACATATTAACCCCTAAACCGCCACACTCCCACGTCGCAAACACTAGTTAAATATTATTAACTATATTACATTAACCCCTAAACCTAAGTCTAACCATAACCCTAACTTAAATATAATTAAATCTAAATAAAACCTACTATTAATAATTAAATAATTCCTATTTAAAACTAAATACTTACCTATAAAATAAACCCTAAGCTAGCTACAATATAACTTATAGTTACATTGTATCTAGCTTAGGTTTTTTAAATTTATTTTATAGACAAGTTTGTATTTATTTTAACTAGGTAGAATAGTTACTAAATAGTTATTAGCTATTTACTAACTACCTAGCTAAAATAAATACAAATTGACCTATGAAATTAAACCTAACCTGAGTTACACTAACACCTAACCTAACCCTACAATTAAATAAATTCCCTAAATGAAATACAATTAACTAAATTCAAAACAATTAGCTAAATTTAAAAAAAAAAAAAACACTAAATTACAGAAAATAAAAAACAAATTACAAGATCTTTAAACTAATTATACCTAATCTAATAGCTCTCTAAAAATTAAAAAAGAAACCCTAGCCTAAACTAAACTACCAATAGCCCTTAAAGGCTATAAAAATCAGCTCTTTTACCTGTAAAAAAAATACAAACACCCCCTCAACAGTAAAACCCACCACCCACACAACCAACCCCCCCAAATAAAACCCTAACTAAAAAAACCTAAGCTCCCCATTGCCCTGAAAATGGCATTTGGATGGGCATAGCCATTAAAAGGGCATTTAGCTCTCTTGCGGCTCAAAGCCCTAACGTAAAAATAAAACCCACCCAATATACCCTTAAAAATCCTAACACTAACCCCCAAAGATCCACTTACCGGGAGAAGTCTTCATCCAAGCGGCAAGATGTCCTCAACGAAGCCGGCAGAAGTGGTCCTCTTCAATCGACGGCTTCTTGCTGAATGAAGGTTCCTTTAAATGACATCATCCAAGATGGCGTTCCTTAGATTCCGATTGGCTGATAGAATTCTATCAGCCAATCGGAATTAAGGTAGAAAAAATACTATTGGCTGATGCAATCAACCAATAGGATTGAACTTCAATCCTATTGGCAGAACCAATCAGCCAATAGGATTGAGCTCGCATTCTATTGACTGATTTTTTTAAGGGTGTATTGGGTGGGTTTTATTTTTAGGTTAGGGATTTGGGCTGCAATAGAGCTAAATGCCCTTTTAAGGGCAATGCCAATGCAAATGCCCTTTTCAAGGCAATGGGGAGTTTAGGATTTTTTAGTTAAGGTTTTATTTGGGGGGTTGGTTGTGTGGGTGGTGGGTTTTACTTTTGGGGGGGTGTTTGTATTTTATGTACAGGTAAAAGAGCGGATTTCTTTCATGTAATTGGCAAGAGTCCATGAGCTAGTGACGTATGGGATATACAATCCTACCAGGAGGGGCAAAGTTTCCCAAACCTCAAAATGCCTATAAATACACCCCTCACCACACTCGCAATTCAGTTTTACAAACTTTTCCTCCTATGGAGGTGGTGAAGTAAATTTGTGCTAAGATTTCTACGTTAATATGTGCTTCTCAGCATTTTGAAGCCCGATTCCTCTCAGAGTACAGTGAATGTCAGAGGGATGTGAAGGGAGTATCACCTATTGAATGCAATGGTTTTCCTCACGAGGGATCTATTTCATAGGTTCTCTGTTATCGGTCATAGAGATTCATCTCCTACCTCCCTTTTCAGATCGACGATATACTCTCATATTCCATTACCTCTACTGATAACCGTTTCAGTACTGGTTTGGCTATCTGCTATATGTGGATGGGTGTCTTTTGGCAAGTATGTTTTTATTACTTAAGACACTCTCAGCTATGGTTTGGCACTTTATGTATTTATATAAAGTTCTAAAAAAATGTATTCTACTTATATTTGCCATGATTCAGGTTTCAGTATATTTCCTTTTGCAGACTGCCAGTTTCATATCTGAGAAATGTTTTTTAAGGGGGAAAAAAAATTCTTACCTGGGGTATAGTCTTTTTTTTTTTTTTCAATTGACTGTCTTTTAAATTCGCGGGTAGAATTAGGCTCGCGAGGGCGCAAATTCATAATTTCCGGCGTCTTAGTTGACGCTGAGTCCTTCACAAGGTTGCGTCATCCGTGACGCGAGTGTGTCATTCCGGACGTTTTTGGCGCAAAAAAATATTTTTCTGTTTGTTGTGCGTCATACTTGGCGCCAAATATTTTAATTATTTAAGACCCCATTCCTATATGCCTCTTGCCTTTTTTCTCTTTCAGAGGGCTATGCTGTTTGCATTTTTTCCCATTCCTGAAACTGCCATATAAGGAAATTGATAATTTTGCTTTATATGTTGTTGTTTTCTCTTACTTTTGCAAGATGTCACAATCTGATCCTGTCTCAGAAGTCTCTGTTGGAACCCTGCTGCATGATAACAGTTCTACCAAAGCTAAGTGCATTTGTTGTAAACTTGTGGAGGTTATATCTCCTGCTGTGGTTTGTAATAGTTGTCATGATAAACTTTTACATGCAGAGAATGTATCCATCAGTAGTAGTTCATTACCTGTTGATGTTCCTTCAACATCTAATGCACAAGATATACCTGTAAATTAAAAAAAAATTATTTCTGATTCTATTCAGAAGGCTTTGTCTGCCATCCCGCCTTCTAATAAACGTAAAAGGTATTTTAAAACTTCTCATAAGTTGATGAAATTTCAAATGACCGGCAACATGCTGATGTATCCTTCTCTGATGGGGATCTACCTGATTCAGAAGATCCTGCCTCAGATATTGAGTACCATAGTTTATTTAAAATGGAGTATACTCGTTCTTTGTTAAAAGAAGTGTTGATTACATTGGATATGGAGGAAACTAGTCCTCTTGATATTAAAACTAGTAAACATTTAAATTCTGTTTATAAAACTCCAGTGGTTATTCCAGAGGTTTTTCCAGTTCCTGATGCTATTTCTGATATGATTTCTAAGGAATGGAATAGGCCTGGTACTTTCTTTTATTCCTTCTTCAAGGTTTAATAAAATTGTATCCTTTGCCAGCAGTTTCTTTAGAGTTTTGGGAAAAGATCCCCAAAGTTGATGGGGCTATCTCTACTCATGCTAAACGTACTACTATTCCTACGGAAGATAGTACTTCTTTTAAAGATCCTTTACATAGGAAACTTGAATCTTATCTAAGGAAAGCTTATTTATATTCAGGTCATCTTCTTAGGCCTGCAATTTCTTTGGCTGATGTTGCAGCAGCATCAACTTTTTGGTTGGAACATTTAGCGCAACAAGAATTAGATTCTGATTTGTCTAGCATTGTTCACTTGCTTCAACATGCTAATCATTTTATTTGTGATGCCATTTTTGATATCATCAAAATTGATGTTAAATCTATGTCTTTAGCTATTTTAGCTAGAAGAGCTGTGTGGCTTAAATCTTGGAATGCTGACATGACTTCTAAGTCCAGATTGCTATCTCTTTCTTTCCAAGGTAATGTTATTTGGTTCTCAGTTGGATTCAATAATTTCAACCGTCACTGGGGAGAAGGGAGTTTTTTTGCCTCAGGATAAAAGACCTAAGGGTAAATTTAAAGCTTCTAACCGTTTTCGTTCCTTTCGACAAAATAAGGAGCAGAAACCTAATCCTTCCCCCAAGAAATCTGTTTCCAATTGGAATCCTTCCTCAAATTGGAATAAATCCAAGCCATTTAAGAGATCAAAGCCAGCCCCCAAATCCGCATGAAGGTGCGGCCCTCATTCCATCTCATCTGGTAGGGGGCAGATTAAGATTTTTCAAAGATGTTTGGATCAATTCGGTCCAAAATCAATGGATTCAGAGTATTGTTTCTCAGGGGTACAGAATAGGATTCAGAGTAAGACCGCCTGTGAGAAGATTTTTTTCTCTCACGTATTCCAGCAAACCCAGTAAAGGCTCAGGATTTCCTGAAGTGTGTTTCAGACCTGGAGTTATCAGGGGTAATCATGCCAGTTCTGTTTCAGGAACAGGTTCTGGGGTTTTATTCAAATCTTTTGTTCAGCAAGGGCATTATATGTACACAATAGACTTACAGGATGCATATCTTCATATTCTGATTCATCCAGATCACTATCAGTTCCTGAGATTCTCTTTTCTAGACAAGCATTACCAATTTGTTGCTCTTCCTTTTGGCCTAGCGACAGCTCCAATAATCTTTTCAAAGGTTCTCGTGCCCTACTCTCTGTATCAGTATTTCTGTATTGCAGTGTTTCCTTATTTGGACGATATCTTGGTACTAGCTTAGTCTTTACATTCTGGAGAATCTCACATGAATCAGCTAGTGTTGTTTCTTCAAAGTTGGTTGGAGGATCAATTTACCAAAAAGTTCCTTGATTCCTCAGACAAGGGTCACCTTTTTAGGTTTCCAGATAAATTCAGTGTCCATGACTCTGTCTCTAACAGACAAGAGACGTTTGAAATTGGTTGCAGCTTGTCGGAACCTTCAGTCTCAGTCATTCCTTTCAGTACCTATGTGCATGGAAGTTTTAGGTCTCATGACTGCAGCATCAGACGCGATCCCCTTTGCTCGTTTTCATATGAGACCTCTCCAGCTTTGTATGCTGAACCAATGGTGCAGGGATTATACAAGGATATCACAATTAATATCCTTAAATCCCATTGTTCGACTATCTCTGACTTGGTGGTTAGATCACCATCGTATTATTCTAGGGGCCTCTTTCGTTCGTCCAGCCTGGACTGTGATCACAACAGATGTGAGTCTTTCAGGTTGGGGAGCTGTTTTGTGGATCTCTGACAGCACAAGGGGTTTGGAAATCTCAAGAGGCGAGATTACCAATAAATATTTTGGAACTCCGTGCGATTCTCAGGGCTCTTCAGTTTTGGCCTCTATTGAAGAGAGAACCGTTAATTTGTTTTCAGACAGACAATATCACAACTTGGCATATGTCAATCATCAGGGTGGGACTCACAGTCCTCAAGCTATGAAAGAAGTATCTCGGATACTTGTTTGGGTGGAATCCAGCTCCTGTCTAATTTCTGCGGTTCATATCCCAGGTATAGACAATTGGGACGCAGATTACCTCAGTCGTCAGACTTTACATCCAGGAGAGTGGTCTCTCCATCCAGATATGTTTTCTCAAGTTTTTCAGATGTGGGGTCTTCCAGAAATAGATCTGATGGCATCTCATCTAAACAAGAAACTTCCCAGGTACCTGTCCAGGTCCAGGGATCCTCAGGCAGAAGCAGTGGATGAGTTGACACTTCCTTGGTGTTATCAACCTGCTTATATTTTCCCGCCTCTAGTTCTTCTTCCTAGAGTGATCTCCAAGATCATCATGGAGCAATCGTTTGTGCTGCTGGTGGCTCCAGCATGGTCTCACAGGTTTTGGTATGCAGATCTTGTTCGGATGTCCAGTTGCCAACCTTGGCCACTTCCATTAAGGCCAGACCTTCTATCTCAAGGTCCGTTTTTTTCCATCAGGATCTCAAATAATTGAATTTGATGGTATGGAAATTGAACGATTAGTGCTTAGTCATAGAGGTTTTTCTGACTCTGTGATTAATACTATGTTGCAGGCTCGTAAATCTGTTTCTAGAAAGATTTATTATCGAGTCTGGAAGACTTACATTTCATGGTGTGCCTCTCATAAATTCTCTCAGCATTCTTTTAGAATTCCTAGAATTTTACAGTTTCTTCAGGATGGTTTGGATAAGGGTTTGTCTGCAAGTTCCTTGAAAGGACAAATCTCTGCTCTTTCTGTCTTATTTCACAGAAAGATTGCTAAACTTCCTGATATTCATTGTTATGTGCAGGCTTTGGTTCGTATCAAGCCTGTCATTAAATCAATCTCTCCTCCTTGGGGTCTTAATTTGGTTTTGGAGGCTTTACAGGCTCCTCCATTTGAGCCTATGCATTCTTTGGACAAGAACTCTCTTGTGAATCTCCTTTTCTGATTTTTCATCAGGATAAAGCAGTTTTGCGGACTTCTTTTAAATTCTTACCTAAGGTTGTAAATGCTCACAACATTAATAGAGAAATTGTTGTTCCTTCTTTGTGTCCTAATCCTAAGAATTATTTGGAGAGATCAAAGCTAAAGATATATATATATATATATATATATATATTTATTTATTTATTTATATAAAGCTACTAAAGATTTCAGGAAGACATCTAGTCTATTTGTTATCTTTTCTGGTTCTAGGAAAGGTCAGAAGGCTTCTGCCGTTTCCTTGACTTCGTGGTTAAAGCTTTTGATTAATCAAGCTTATTTTGAGTTGGGTCAAGCCCCGCCTCAGAGAATTACAGCTCATTCAACTTGATCAGTCTCCACTTCATGGGCTTTTAACAATGAAGCTTCAGTTGATTAGATCAGTCTTCTTTGCATACATTTACTAAATTCTACCATTTTGATGTATTTGCTTCTTTGGAAGCAGTTTTTGGGTTATTTCAGGCAGCTGTTTAAGTTCGATTCTTCTGCTTCTGATTTAAGTTTTTTTCCTTTCCTTTATGAGATTAAAACTCATATTTTGGGTTGTGGATTAATTTTTTCAGCGGAAAATGGCTGTTTTTATTTTATCCCTCCCTCTCTAGTGACTCTTGCGTGGAGGTCCACATCTTGGGTATTGCTATCCCATACGTCACTAACTCATGGACTCTTGCCAATTAAATGAAAGAAAACATAACTTATGTAAGAACTTACCTTAAATTATTTTTTTTCATATTGGCAAGAGTCCATGAGGCCCACCCTTTTTATGGTGTTTATGATTTTTTGTATAAAGCACAATTATTTCCAAATTCCTTTGTTGATGCTTTTTACTCCTTTCTTTATCACCCCACTTCTTGGCTATTCATTAAACTGAATTGTGGGTGTGGTGAGGGGGTGTATTTATAGGCATTTTGAGATTTGGGAAACTTTGCCCCTCCTGGTAGGATTGTATATTCCATACGTCACTAGCTCATGGACTCTTGCCAATATGAAAGAAATTAATTTATCAGGTAAGTTCTTACATAAATTATGTTTTCTTTGGGGCAATGCCCCGCAAAAGGCCCTTTTAAGGGCTATTGATAGTTTAGTTTAGGCTAGGGTTTTTGTTTTTTTTTGGGTGGGCTTTTTATTTTGATAGGGCTATTAGATTAGGTGTAATTAGTTTAAAAATCTTGTAATTTGTTTTTATTTTCTGTAATTTAGTGTTTGTTTTTTGTTGCAATTTAGCTAATTGTATTTAATTTATTTAATTGTATTTAATTTAGGTAATTTATTTAATTGTAGTGTAGCGTTAGGTGTTAGTATAACTTCGGTTAGGTGTTATTTTACAGGTAAATTTGTATTTATTTTAGCTAGGTAGTTAGTAAATAGTTAATAACTATTTAGTAACTATTCTACCTAGTTAAAATAAATACAAACTTGCCTGTGAAATAAAAATAAACCCTAAGCTAGATATAATGTAACTATTAGTTATATTGTAGCTAGCTTAGGGTTTATTTTACAGGTAAGTATTAAGTTTTAAATAGGAATTATTTAGTTATTAATAGGTTTTATTTATATTTATTTTAATTATATTTAAGTTAGGGGGTGTTAGGGTTAGACTTAGATTTAGGGGTTAATACATTTAATATAGTGGCGGCGACATTAGGGACGGCAGATTAGGGGTTAATAATATTTAACTAATGTTTGCAAGGCTGGAGTACCGCGGTTTAGGGGTTAATATGTTCTAGTGGTGGCAATGTCCGGAGCGACAGATTAGGGGT
The DNA here is from genome assembly GCF_027579735.1 of Bombina bombina. Classification (NCBI taxonomy): domain Eukaryota; kingdom Metazoa; phylum Chordata; class Amphibia; order Anura; family Bombinatoridae; genus Bombina; species Bombina bombina. Next base: position 497,765,441 of record NC_069501.1, on the reverse strand, counting down.
TAATAATTTTATTTTAGTGTTTGCGATGCGGGAGGGCCTCGGTTTAGGGGTTAATAGGTAGTTTATGGGTGTTAGTGTACTTTTTAGCACTTTAGTTATGAGTTTTATGCTACAGCGTTGTAGTGTAAAACTCATAACTACTGACTTTAAAATGTGGTACGGGGGGGCGGAGCCAACCGCCAATGAAGATGGCAGCTTAAAAGAGGAGCTCCATACAAAGACTGCTAAAATAGAGCTTAAATTGCCCACTAAATCCGAATAGATCGGCTGAAATGTTAAGAGGTGAATGCCTAAACCTGTTAGCTGTGCAGAAGAACCCATTGAATGACTGATTCAAAGCTGCAGCCTAGCGATATGCACACCGCCTGATGGACACAGAACGAGCCTTATGTAATGGCAAATTCCAGCTGCGCCACATCTTCCACTGCCTAATTAGCTAATTTGGCTCTGTTAAATATTCAAGATAGGAGACCGTACTTCTAGTGTCTTAACAATAACGAGCACCCGAAGGAAGATGGAACCGCTCAAATTTATTGCAGCCCTAACTGACATATTGGACGCACACCATGTGAGACTCTTAAACTCTATGGAGGAAGCGTTTGGCTCTCCTACTCAAGCACGGGCGGGCGCAGATACACTATCAGCCAGGGTGGGTGGTGAGTCTGCTCAGCGGAGTCCTAGCTATACATGTAGGGCAGCGGTCGGTGAGCTATTGAAGCCGACGCTGCACCTGGAGGCCAGCACTTTGGAAATTTTGAATGTGACGCTCTCTGATCTACCTCCCCTATACGACGGTCTGCCCGCTCACCCACATGGGGAACAATCAGAGCAAGCTCCGACTGGTGTCCTAAGTTGTCTGGGCACAAAAGTGGGTTGCACAATGAACTCTCTAACCAGAATTTGGCCCACAAGCTCGCTTGCATACTGGGATTCGTCGCGCATAGCCTTTCAAGAAAACGGAGTTAGATCACACCCTACGTATTTGTCGCAGCTGTGGAAAATAGTTCATGGACTGCCTTCAGCCTCCCGCACTGGAGTAGGGTAAAAAACACTGTGCCCTTGGAATGTGGTGGTGGCATATAAGAGTGGTGCAGGGCAAGAAATGATATCGTATCCCTCACTGCCTTGTGTGGCTGCTCTGAAGCTTGTACATTTATGACTGCACCACTTTCCTTCAGCCTTCTCCCACCAAACCCTAACACGACGGACACTTAGTCATATATTACTCTGGACATTACAAGTTGACAAGATTGTCAGGCTGACTTATGATTTATTCACCCACCACTCATATCCTTTTTGCATATTATTTTCAGTGTTTCTCATAATAGCTCCTGAATTAATATCTAGCTCCATCTGCTTTTAAATGTACAACTACACACTGTCTGTTTAAAGTTCGCATTCAGTTTATATATTATGTTACATATGAGTTCCGATCATAGTTATACTTTACAGTTTATTAATACGCATCTATTTATGTGCCACAATGGGCAATGAAAGGCTGCAGACATTGTCGATCCACTGTTAGCTTTTGCACTTTTGCTGCAGGTCACAAATGTTCATACTGAGTTTTCTATATTTCTTACAGCAACTCCTAAATAAGAATTGTCGTATTATGCTCTCTGCTGATTAAGGCTATATTTTGCATGTGGTGACTTTAGGGGCTTTCAGTTAGCTTGTGGATGTTATGATTGGCATTCAACTTATTTAACACTCATAACAGTTAAAGATACATGCTTGCTCTTCTCTTGTATTTTAGCAACCTAATTATTAAGCATATCTTTGATATAGAACAAATTGTATAATCTGTACAAAGCTAAAAGCTAAAAAATATGGAATGTGAACTCCCTGTGATTTACCGCCCAGTTCTGACTAGATCCTTCTGGGTATAGGGCCCATACCCAGGGGATAGAACCAAAGACAAATTAGACATAAAGATGTAACTTCCCTTTTTCTTTATAAGAACGATGGTATATTTGAAATGTATAACAATAACCTTTACCATAGCATTATTTGTCTTATTATTGACCTGTATGTTAGTTTTAGCTCCCAGGCAATAGCTTTCCATGTTCTTACGTGAATGCACAATATTTTCCCCTTTGTTGCATAAACATTACCACTGGTGCCTATTATAGTAATTTACAGAGGTTATTTATTAATAGAATTCAGCCTAATATTTAATATCTATAACACCCCAGTCTCTATACAAAAAGGAAAAGATAGATGAATAATTAAAACACTTTTCCGTTTCCTCACCCAATTTGGGAATTTACTCTACCACCTCCCCCCCCCCCACATAATGGACCTCCTAGATGAGGAGGGCTACATACGCGGCTTCTCTCGTTTATGCCGCAACCCTAAATACCTCCTTAGCATTTGTTTTTTCAATTTACCACAGTACTGACTCTAATCACTACATTTCACTCAGCAGGACCGATCAACACTACTTTCCAGTAGAGTCTCTGATTGTTTCATTACGTTACTTTCATCTAAAGATAGTACTTTCATTGTGGTCATTACTCCATATGTTAATTGCCAATCTAATTTTAGCTTATAGGTCTACAGGTGACCGTTCAAATCACTAAACTTCCTCTCTCAGAGTTTGATGCATGTTTTTAGAGGCACGAGAGTTGCCTTCAATGGCAAATGAGGAAACGCATTTTGTTTAGACTATGTTAACAAGAAAAAGAGGTTCCAGTCTATTGCATTGTATCATCTATACTGTGAATTATTTTTAGTTTGTCTTATGCTATGTTTTTTTTTATATAAGCTGTATTATTTCGCACAACCTCAATAAAAATATATAAAAAAAAAAAAAATGTGGTACGAATCTTGACGGGATAGGCTGTACCGCTCACTTTTTGGCCTCCCAGGACAAGCTCCTAATACCGGCGCTATGGAAGTCCCATTGAAAATAGACTATGCGCGAATTGCGTAAGTTGATTTGCGGTAAGGCCAAAAAAGTGTGCGGTGCCCCTAAATCTGCAAGACTCGTCATACCAGCGGCAGTAAAAAAGCAGCGTTATGAGGCTTAACGCTGCTTTTTCATCATAACGCAAAACTCGTAATCTAGCCGTTTGTTTCACAACACATTGCTGCCCATGGTACAGAAAGCCAGAGTTGGTTACTCTGTTCTTTCTTTTTTTACAGGTCTCTGTAAGGAGTATGTGTTCTTTCACACCTTTTGAGCTGTCTTCCTGCCGGACAGCTAGACTGCAGGTAAGTGTATTTAACTTCTAGGTCTTGGAGACTTGCACTTCAGAAAAATATGTCATATGCAGTAGATGGGGACATTTTTAAAATCCTTTATACAGGATTTTCTTTTGCAGTGGGCAGGCATATTTATGTATGTTGAGACTATGGAGCCGAATTACCAATCTCAGAACTGCTGCTCCATAACTTGTCCGCCTGCTCTGAGGCGGCAGACAGAAATCAACCTGATCGAATACGATCAGGTTGCTTGACACCCCCTGCTAGCGGCTGATTGGCCGCGAATCTGCAGGGTGCGGTATTGCACAAGCAGTTCTGGTGAACTGCTTGTGCAATGATAAATGCAGACAGCGCATGCTGTCGGCATTTATCGATGTGCAGCGGACATGATACGCTACATCGTATCATGTCTGCTCACACTTTAATAAATATGCCCCTAGGGGTTAATCTTCCCTTTATTGTGACGTCAGGGATTTATGTATACACTTAAAATTTGGCAGTTGGTTTTCTTTGCTTGCTTAGCTAGAACAGGCTAACTGACAGACTGCTTGAGCGTTTGTGTAAATTAAGCTCCGGTGTTGTAAGCAGAGGGAAATGAGCGCCTTTTACTTGCTGCGTAGTTTCCTCTCTCTGCTGGTCACGTGACTTCTCTCTGCTGTCGGATATTCACGGAGCGGAGTGGCATCGTTGAATTTCAGTCTCTTCAGTGTCGATCTACTATTTGATCATTTTAGAAACTTCTGGCAGCCAAATTGTGTATAAGTGTTATGGTAAGGCACCTGTAAAAGTCTTACCTGGATTGGAGTCTGTAGCAGAGATATATGATCACCCTTACAGGTATCACATCCCAAAGTGATCAGGTAAGAAAACCACCTGGGCTGTGAATAAATGCACGGGTGCAAAAAACAAGGATCCGAGTATGCTGTACAAACAAAGGTAAATCCAAGAGAGTAGTCAAGGTATTGCAGAGATCAAAGGAAGCCAGAGGTGCAGGTAAATGATGAACAGAGCCGGGGTCACAAGCCAGGGTCAGTCTTAGGGACTCAGGAACAAAGACACCTAAACAGGAAACATGAAACAAAGAACTGACACTGAGCACAGGAAAAGGCAGGGTTATATAGCCAGCTAATGAGCTGCTAATTGGTAGGAAGTCCCAGGTAAGCCTGACTGACAGGTTGTAAATGAACACAGGTGATCAAGGCAAAGCAATATCCAGAGTCCACTGACTCTGAACAAAGAGAAGCAGCTGTGGCAAGAGAGCAAGCCTAGGATACAAGAGGTCCCAGGTTCAAGTCCCTCGCTTGCCCCCAAAGGGGTGACCATGCATGGCTGTCTGCATAGAACAGTGGTAACCGTGACAGCACCTCAGCCTGTCTGAGGTGTAGGGGTCCTGATTGGTTTATTGTTTTAAAGAATTTTTGCATAATGTTAAGCGGCTGTGGTATTAAAAAAATCTTAAAGTGACAGTGTATTTAAACATGTCTGCAATTTGGGGATTTTTTTATTTAGTATTATGGTCATGGACCAAGATTCTGTGTTTATTGACAAATGCTTGTTATGCCTTGAGGCACAAATTGTTTTGCCTATGAAATTCTGTCCTGCATGCTTAGCTAGAACACTTACATTTAAAGATAAATTGTTGCCCTCTGAGCCCAATGTCTCTCAGGATGATGCTGTTCAGGCAATGCCACTGCTTTCTCCTCAAACATCCCAAGCCTCTATGGCATCACATACAGTGCCCTGCAGTTCCTCTCAGCCTCCTGGAGGAGTTTATTTGCCTGCAGATTTTGCTGCACAGGTATCTTCTGTGGTATCTGCGGTATTAACTGCTTTTCCTATGTTGGGAAAACGCTAAAGGAAAATAAGATATTCAGATAGTAAGGTTTCTGTTCCACCTACTGCTACGCAGGTTGCCCTCCCTCATAAGTCTGATGAGGAGGATACGTTGGTAGCCTCTGAGGGTGAAATCTCAGATTCGGACAGTATTATTCCTTCATCTAATAATGAAGAAGTAAACTTCAGATTTAAGCTTGAACACCTTTGTGTACTGTTAAAGGAGGTATTGACTACTTTGGACGACTCCGATACTTCTGTCGTTGTCAACCCTAAGAAGTGTAGTAAACTTAATAAATACTATGATGATCCTTCCTCTGTGGAAGTTTTTCCTGTCCAGACCGTGTGACGAAGATTATTTTACAGGAATGGGAGAAGCCAGGGATTCCTTTCTCCCCGTCTCCTGTATTTAATTTTTTTTAAAGAGTTCGCTTGTTCCAGCTACAAGGGTGGTTTTCTTAGGGACCATAATAGATTCCCTATCTATGAACATTTTCTGATGGAGGTCAAAAAATCGAAAAATTCTCTCCTCTTGCCTCTCTCTTCAGTCTACTGTTCGGCCATCAGTGGCTCAATGTATGGAGGTAATTGGTCTGATGGTCCCTTCAATGGACATCATTCCCTTTGCTCGATTCCATTTAAAATCTCTGCAACTATGCATGCTCAGACAATGGAACAGAGACCATTCGGATCTGTCTCAGAGACTAGATCTAGACCAGTCGACAAGAGAGTCTTTCCTGTGGTGAATTTCTCAGGACCATCTGTCTCATGGCACATGCTTCCGAAGACCTTCCTGGGTAATTGTAACCACGTATGGCTAGGGAACAGTCTGGGACTCGTTAAAGGCACAGGGACTATGGACTCGGGAGTAGTCTGCTCTCCCATAAACATCTTGGATTTGAGAGCGATGTACAATGCTCTGATTGCTTGGCCTTAATTGTCTTTAGCCTGGTTTATCAGGTTTCAGTCGGACAACATCACCTCAGTGGCTTACATCAACCACCATGGAGGAACTCGGAGTTCCTTAACCATGAAGGAGGTGGCACGGATTATTCAGTGGGTGGAAGCTTACAATTGTTGTCTATCTGCCATCCACATTCCTGGAGTGGACAACTGGGAAGCAGATTTCCTGAGCAGACAAACATTTCATCCCGGGGAGTGGGCTCTCCATCCATCCAGAGGTGTTCTCCAGGTTAACCCTCAAATGGGGGGTGCTGGAGTTGGATCTGATGGCGTCTCAGCAGGAGGCCAAGCTTCCAAGGTACGGTTCAAGGTCTAGAGATCCAAAGGCTGCTCTGATAGATGCTCTGGCAGTTCCTTAGGATTTCGGTCTAGCATACCTGTTTTTTCCGCTTGCGCTACTTCCACAAGTTATTGCTCATATCAAACAAAAGAGAGCATCGGTTATAATAGCTCCTGCATGGCCTTGCAGAATCTGGTATGCAGACCTAGTGAAGATGTTATCTCGGCCACCTCTGAGGAAGGACCTTCTAACTCTGGGAAGTATGATTCGTTTTACTTATGAGACTGCTGGACAGCAGCCTCCTGAGAGAATTACAGCTCATTCCACTAGGGCTGTCTCCTCTTCTTTGGCTTTCAAAAATTAAGCGTCTGTGGAACAGATTTGCAAGGCTGCAACTTGGTCCTCTCTTCATACTTTTTCCAAATTTTACAAATTTGACACTTTTGCCCCAGCTGAGCCCTCTTTTGGGAGAAAGGTTCTTCCAGCGGTGGTGCCTTCTGTTTAGGTCTGCCTGTCTTGTCCTCCCTCCTTGTTCATTCTGTGTCCTCTAGCTTTGGTATTGTTTCCCACTAGTAATTAAATGACATTGTGGACTCTCCATATCTTAGGAAAGAAAACAAAATGTATGCTTACCTGATAAATTTCTTTCTTTCTGGATATGGAGAGTCCACGACCCCATCCTTTAAGACAGTTATTTTAAAACCTCAGGCACCTCAACACCTTTGTGTTATTCCTTTTCCATTTCCCTTCAGTCCCTTCAGGTTAACCCTCAAATGGGGGGTGCTGGAGTTGGATCTGATGGCGTCTCAGCAGGAGGCCAAGATTCCAAGGTACGGTTCAAGGTCAAGAGATCCTCAGGCTGCTCTGATAGATGCTCTGGTAGTTCCTTAGGATTTCGGTCTAGCATACCTGTTTTTTCCGCTTGCGCTACTTCCACAAGTTATTGCTCATATCAAACAAGAGAGAGCATTGATTATAATAGCTCCTGCATGGCCTTCAGAATCTGGTATGCAGACCTAGTGAAGATGTTATCTCGGCCACCTCTGAGGAAGGACCTTCTAACTCGGGGTCCATCCAAATCTCGTTTCTCTGAAGCTGACTGCTTGGATATTGAACGCTAAGTTCTGTCTAAGCGTGGATTTTTTGAGTCGGTCATTGAGACCATGATCCAGGCTCACAAGCCTGTTACTCGAAAAATGTTGGTGTGAATCTAAGGGTTACTCTTAGAGTAGGGTCAGTCAGTTCTCTGAAAGGTCAGATTTCTGCATTATCTATTTTGTTACAAAAGCGTCTGGTGGATGTGCCAGATGTTCAATCTTATTGTCAGGCCCTGAAGCCTGTGTTTAAACCTGTTGCTCCTCGTTGGAGCCTTATTCTTGTTCTTAATGTTTTGCAGCAGGCTTCATTTGAGCCAATGCATTGCATAGATATTAAGTTGCTATATTGGAAGGTTTTGTTTCTTCTGCTCAGAGAGTTTCGGAACTCTCGGCTTTGCAGTGTGATTCGCCTTACCTTCCTTAACTTTCATGCGGATAAGGCGGTTCTTCGTACTAAATTGGGGTTTCTTCCTAAAGTGGTTTCGGATAGAAATATTAATCAGGAAATTGTTGTTCCTTCTCTCTGTCCCAATCCTTCTTTTAATAAAGAACATCTGTTGCACAACTTGGATGTTGTGCGTGCGCTAAAATTCTACCTACAGGCGACTAAGGATTTTCACCAGTCTTCTTCCCTGTTTGTTTGTTTCTCATTAAAGTGTAAGGGTCAGAAGGCTACTTCTACTTCTCTTTCCCTCTGGTTGAGAAGTATGATTCGTTTTACTTATGAGACTGCTGGACAGCAGCCTCCTGAGAGAATTACAGCTCATTCCACTAGGGCTGTCTCCTCTTCTTGGGCTTTCAAAAATTAAGCGTCTGTGGAACAGATTTGCAAGGCTGCAACTTGGTCCTCTCTTCATACTTTGTCAAAATTTTACAAATTTGACACTTTTGCCCCAGCTGAGCCCTCTTTTGGGAGAAAGGTTCTTCCAGCGGTGGTGCCTTCTGTTTAGGTCTGCCTGTCTTGTCCTCCCTCCTTGTTCATTCTGTGTCCTCTAGCTTGGGTATTGTTTCCCACTAGTAATTAAATGACATTGTGGACTCTCCATATCTTAGGAAAGAAAACAAAATGTATGCTTACCTGATAAATTTCTTTTTTTCTGGATATGGAGAGTCCACGACCCCATCCTTTATTAAGACAGTTATTTTAAAACCTCAGGCACCTCAACACCTTTGTGTTATTCCTTTTCCATTTCCCTTCAGTCGAATGACTGGGGATTATGGGTAGGGGCGTGACACTTAACAGCTTTGCTGTGGTGCTCTTTGCCTCCTCCTGCTGGCCAGGAGTGATTTTCCCACTAGTAATTAAATGACGTTGTGGACTCTCCATATCCGGAAAGAAATTTATCAGGTAAGCATAAATTTTGTTTTTGTCTGTTTTCACTTTCCTGCTTCTAGAAAAGGGTGTTTTAAAATGTGTATTTTTTTTTTTGTTTTTGTTTTTTTAAATAAACAGATGCTTGCACGTTTAAAAAACAACATCTTTTTATACTAGTTATTGAGTATTACAATGTCTACCAATATAACTATGAGTTGTTCCTAACAGCCAGTGAGCTTCTATTCCACACACCAGATGTGAACTTGCTGTTAGTTTCACAAACAAAATAAACATCCTTAACTTAACATTTATTTCATGTTTAACCCCATCCTGTCAAAAGTTCTGATGTAAACAAATTAGTAAAAAATTAATTCAAGCGATCGTATATGTGATCGCTGATTTCAATGATGGGATTGGGTCTGGGGGGACTACCTATGACGCTAGGCACACCCTCCAGTCTGGGATCCCAGTTTGGAAGCCTTAGCTGTTTCAGTATAGAAGAACAGCTAGGATGTTCCATGCCGTCCTAATGGCGCTAAAGCCCAGCTTCAAATGCATGATAGCAAATTTATCAGTATAATCATGCTTATGAACGAGCTGTATTTAAAAAAAATAATATATATATATATATATATAGATACAAAGTCTCAGAGAAAGCGCCACTAATCCTCTCTCACCTTGTTCCCCGGCGTCTTAGCGTGCTTCCGCTCCAGATTCTGACCTCAGTAGGTACGGCACAATGGAGAGTGAGTATATCCGGTCAGTGTAGATGCAGCATTCTCAGGTATTTGCTGGATACCAAAATAAAGAATATAGAAGTAGAAGGAAAAATGCGCAAGATACCTCTTCAGACCGGTGTTAAATAAAAGTTCCAAAATTTATTAATCCATGTTAAAAAAGAGGTATCTTGCGCATTTTTCCTTCTACATATATATATATATATATATATATATATATATATGTATCTACAAAGGGGAAAAAAAATGTATGTATCCCTTTAATGTTCCTTTAAATTATCTAAGAAACAGCTTTAATCATGGTTGAGTTTGCTGTGTGGATGGAAGCTAATTTGAGTTTTTGCTACTATTAGTGCTTCTAATAATGTAAACATAGCTGACAGCTTTTGCTCTGGAGATCTGAGTTGTTATTCTGTTAAGCCTGTGAAGTACTGAAATTACTGCTACAGTTACAGTACTGTAAATGCCAAACTAACCATGAGAAACAGGATTACTATAGAGACCATCCTCTAGTCATTTGATTTTTGTCATACTGCTTAAGAAGTAATTCAGTTGTCATCAGGCTTGTAAAGTCATCAGCTACGGTAAAACTTTTTGGTCGATGATTTCAGAATGATTGACATATTACCTTTTTAACTAAATACTTCACAAGTATGAAGAGTTTGGCTTTTATTATGAATACTAGTCCTAAAGCCTGTGTACATGGGCAATTTTCTGCAGTGCAGAGGTCCCACCCGCCCGCTACCATCCGGTCATGCTCACTCCAGTCAGCCACGCCCCGCCACACCCATCCCGTCCACCATCTCTGCTGTCTGATCCTCAGTTACGGTGTCAATGACCAGGTATGTTTGTCCATGCACAGTCCCTACTGCAAACATACCTGGCCTTTTTATTGTATAGGATTATCTTCTTCCTTCTTTCACTTCCCCTCTCATGCTCTCTTACGCTATAGTTTATCCTCCTGTGCCTGCAGCAGTCTTCAAAGCTGTTCTCCTAGCCCATTACAGAATCCATTTGGTAAAGCTCTGCACCTTTATACTGGGCACCGCCATCTTGTAGTTCGTGTATTGTTTCAGCCTGTGATAGAAGCAGTGCACTGATTTTTTGACAACTGTGGGCCAGATTACAAGTGGATCGCTATTTAATGCTTCCGCTCGAGCATTAACTCCGCTAGAAGTAAGCTTTTTGCGCACATCGGATTGTGTTTGTATTATAAGTTGAAAGTAAACTGTTTTCACTTGCACACTAACACAACGCATGTAAAAAGCAGAACTTAGAATATCATGCGCACAATAACGTATTCCCCCATAGTCGTCAATGAAGCAAAAAAAGTGGGAAAAATCCTAACACCCTAATCACGCACAAACCCAATTGTATATTCTCAAGTGTGTTAACCCTACATGAAAATATGAATATTTCACATTCCAATGTTATTCACATATTCATAAATACATCTATCTATCTATCTATCTATCTATCTATATATATATATATATATATGATGTTTTTTGCAAATATATAGATAGATAGATAGATAGATAGAGATGCACTCACAGGACTTCCACAAAAAAACTTTTATTTAGGAACATTTTCAGGGTTCACAACCCCTTCATCAGCATATAGAAAAGACATAAATCAAACCTTTTATAGTGTAACATCATCAAACACAAACCTAGTGCCCTCCTGAAAGTGCGCCAAAACTTCGAGTGTGGAACGCAAATTGCGTTCCACAGTGACAGCCGCAACTGGAAGTTGTGATACATCACTTCCGGTTTTCGGCTAATACTTTAATTACAAAATTGAATATTAAAGCAAACACAAATACACATGCTCTTTCATGAACAATGAACCTAGTGTCAATATGTGAAAGCACCCCATCTAGTGAATCAAACTGGCGAACCTGATGTGCAAGTGTATATAGATCGCCATAGTTATTAAAAGGCATCTGATCAGACAGTATGTATTGATTAGAGATATCCATAGTGTCACATGTTTATATATAGATGGAGTGTATGTTAATCTCAAGTCAGTGTGATAGAATCCAAATATAACCCCAACCTGTTAAGACATGATAATATACATATAGTAAAGATCACTCAGCCACTATATCTTGAATGACAGACATTTAAATGGCCCACTAGGGTTGAATCAGTCAATGTATGTCCATATATGTCAAGATTAATTGGGCTACGGGAATATGTATATAATGACAGAAGGTATCAGATCTTAAGATCGCCATTTTTGTAAAAAAGGCATCTACTCCAACAACCTAAATCTTGTTTAAAGATGTCCATAATGGCATATATTTATATATAAATGGAGTGTCTATTTAACACAAGTCAGTGTGACAGAATATATATATATAACCCAAATCTGGAAAGACACCATAATATACATATAGTAAAGATCATAGTAATATACATATAGTAAAGATCCCTCAGCAACTGTACATTAAGTGACAGATATTTAGATGGCCCCAGGGGGGCTAGGTCAGTCTATGTGTGTCCACATAAGTCAAGCCTAACAAGGCTGCTAGATTGCAATAGACTGTCCATCCAGCCATCCACTGTGTTAAAGAGGTATATACACCAGAAATGTATGTGCTAAAAAAGGCCACGCTGTCTCTTCTATACACTACATTTTGATTGACCACGTACCTCCATTGGATCGGGGAGGAGATCGAAATAAAGCACTCCTTAAATGTGAAGTCCAGTGGATGTTCAGATTGGGCACGATACATCCTGGAGGGTTGAACACCACGCCGGATTTTAAGAGCCTTGTGTGATCCTATAGGGTAGTGCCACTTACTTGGGGTATGACTTGGGGGTATTGTGGCTCCGTTTAGTTTCAAGCTTTCTTTCTCTCGTGGGGGAGGGAAGGCTGGTTACTTACGGCACAATGGAGTGGTAGCATTTGCTCCCATCTCTTTTTGTGGAAGCCTGGCCCTATAGGTTTAGTTACCCGTTCTTGCACTAATTACCCAATCCATGGACATCACAGATAATTTCTGGTGTATATACCTCTTTAACACAGAGGATGGCTGGATGGACAGTCTATTGCAATCTACCAGCCTTGTTAGGCTTGACTTATGTGGACACACATAGACTGAGTACAGTTGCTGAGGGATCTTTACTATATGTATATTACTATGATCTTTACTATATGTATATTATGGTGTCTTTCCAGATTTGGGTTATATATATATTCTGTCACACTGACTTGTGTTAAATAGACACTCCATTTATATATAAATATATGCCATTATGGACATCTTTAAACAAGATTTATGTTGTTGGAGTAGATGCCTTTTTTACAAAAATGACGATCTTAAGATCTGATACCTTCTGTCATTATATACATATTCCCGTAGCCTAATTAATCTTGACATATATGGACATACATTGACTGATTCAACCCTAGTGGGCCATTTAAATGTTTGTCATTCAAGATATAGTGACTGAGTGATCTTTACTATATGTATATTATCATGTCTTTACAGGTTGGGGTTATATTTGGATTCTATCACACTGACTTGAGATTAACATACACTCCATCTATATATAAACATGTGACACTATGGATATCTCTAATCAATGCATACTGTCTGATCAGATGCCTTTTTAATAACAGGGCGATGCCATGATCAGATACCTTCTATCTTTACATTCACTAATATTCAGGCAGTTAGTTTTAATGTGTCATAGCGCTATTAATTAATGCCCTGCAACAATCCCCACAAGTTATTTTAGTTTATGTTTTATTTTTTATCCTTTGTATATTTATGACAAACTTATATATTTAAGTATTTTCTTGTTTATATACATACCACATTTATGTGTTATTTTCCTTAGGCTGTTGTCTACATTTTAGCACCAGTGAGTGTTGTTTAAAGAAACCATGACTACAGTTACCATGGCGATCTGTATACACATATACACAAGATCGGCCAGTGTGTTCCATAACTATGGCGATCTATATACACTTGCACATCAGGTTCGCCAGTTTGATTCACTAGATGGGGTGCTTTCACATATTCACACTAGGTTCATTGTTGTTCATGAAAGAGTATGTGTATTTGTGTTTGCTTTAATATTCAATTTTGTAATTAAAGTATTATCGCCGAAAACCGGAAGTGATGTATCACAACTTCCGGTTGCGGCTTTCACTGTGGAACGCAATTTGCGTTCCACACTCGAAGTTTTGGCGCACTTTCAGGAGGGCACTAGGTTTGTGTTTGATGTTGTTACACTATAAAAGGTTTGATTTATGTATTTTCTATATGCTGATGAAGGGGTTGTGAACCCCGAAAATGTTCCTAAATAAAAGGTTTTTTGTGGAAGTCCTGCGAGTGCATCTCTATCTTTATATATGCTTTGTATCCTTGCACCCAGGCTGTTAACCTGTGGTGGGCTGAGCTGGAAATTGGCTTGTGTGTGTATATATATATATATATATATATATATATATATATATATATATATATATATATATATATATATATATATATATATACATGATTATACAAATGTATAATATATATATATATATATATATATATATATATATATATATACATGATTATACAAATGTATAATATATATATATATATATATATATATATATATATATATATATATATATATATATATATATATATAAACAATACAACAGGCATTGGCGCCCAGCAAAGCTAAACTGATTAGTGTTAGGACCAGTCTATTTTGGGACACCTTGTAAGTGGTGACTGGCTTAGCAGAATATGGCCATATTGTGTGACTAAGATCCCATTTTTATTTAAAAGCATATTTAAAAGGCAAAACTTTTTGCAGCATAAATATATGTTAATAATATTGTGAGACAATGATCCCAATTTTATTTTAACAATTTAAAGAATATTTAGCAGTCAAATATATTGTTTGAAGTATAATAATGTTATAATGTGGACTTTAGTGCTTGGATGTGCGCCAATACCTGTTGTTGTGTTGTTTTTATTATTTTGGTCACTTTGGCAGCACTCCCACAATATGTGTGCTAATATATAAAAGGCCTTTTATCTATCAGGTGGTGTGCTTAACCAAACCCCTCATCTGTTGTTGTATCTATTTAGAAATACATAGAACATATTCTGCTATGTGCAGAACATTGGAATGTGAAAATTTTACTGTAAATACACAGTATAACACTTTGTTAAATATGAATATTGTATGAATGTTTTTACATGTTTTCATCTACTTAACTGCAAAGGGCTCCAGTGCAAAAATATATATATATATATATATATATATATATATATATATATGTGTGTGTGTGTGTTCATATGTATATATGTGTATATATGTCTGTAAATACGGCACTCTGGAACACTGAAACCGGAAGTGCAGTTGCGCCCTGTAAAGGAATTTAAAAAAATGGAGAACGATCATAGAATCCCAGCGGACAAGGCATCACGGAGTTCAGAGCATATACCTGAACTTCGTAATAGATGCTACAAGACTGCAGGCTTGCAGGAGCGAAGTTAGAGACAGAACACGGTTCTTCAGCTTAGGCCTATAGACAAGAACGGCCTGCCACACGGGTGAGACCGCAACATAGATTCCGCAGGAGGTGAACTATAAGTGATTGTAGCAGGGGGAAAAAAGAAGATTTTTTTTCTGGCATCACTATAAATAGGAATAGCGCAGAAAATATAACCAGCGCCTTATTCCCCCATCACAGGCAGTGGCGCAGTAATTATTGGGCAGGTGCGGTGTGAGAACCTTCAATCACAGATGTGACTTTAACAATCCAGCTACATAACTACAATTAGGGGAGACAGGGTTTTGGGAATTAGCATCTGCACGCAATATAACCCTAAAATTAGGGGAGGCTTCCTAAACATGTCTAGCCTGCAGCGCACCGGAGACAGCAAACATAGCATAGTCAACCCCTGCCACGAGACCGGCTCTGAAAACGTACTCTGCCTCTCTGGAGAAAACAGCAGCATTACTACAATAAAATCAGGAAAATAAGTTGGGGCCTTGCTGACTGTGGACAGACCTGATCTCCGTTAAAATCATGCTGATAAACAATAAAACTGTCACTACCGGTAAAGGACATAGCTTAAGCTTGCAACCACACCAACCGCACATTCTTGACTTTGCTAGGAGGACTTTCTGTGTAATGCCTAAAAAAAAGTCTGCCAGAACAGAGAAGAGCCCCCCTGTAAGGCCCCTGAGTAAATAATTAAGGCAAATTGACTCTGCCAATAGTACACAGCCAGACAATATGCCTAACAGTCAGCAGTCCCTGACCGCACCTGCACAAGTACATCAAGTGGACATGCAATCCCAACCCCTCACTAAGGAGGACTTACAATACCTATCCTCTAAAACAAGACATAAAAGGCGTAATGCAAGAAATGCGTAGTCTTTTCAATGACCTTAGAAAAGGCATTAACAGCTTGGAGACAAGAGTGACGCAAGAAGAGGTAGTCCAGGCCGCAACCAACACTGCCGTTCAGCAGAATAGTTTGGAATTACAGCACCAAAGTGACACCATACAAACCCTCTCTGATAAATTAGAGGACCTTGAAAACCGCTGTCGCAGGAACAACATCAGGGTTCGAGGGGTATCTGAAACAATACACCTGCCGGCAATAGAAGGTTACCTACAAAATCTATACCGTACCATTAAGGGGACTCCTTCATCGCCTGACATTATCATGGAACATGCCCACAGAGCCCTGAGACCCAAACCACCACCTAAAGGTAAGCATAGAGACATCATAGTAAAATTCCTAAACTTCAAGGATAAAGAAGAACTCCTCAGATGCGCAAGAGCTAAGCATCCAGCACACCATGCAGGAGAGGAGATTCAACTGTTCTCAGATATCTCTCCAGTAACGCTTCAAAAAAGAAGGGGAACTTGGCCACATCACCTCAACTCTGAGGACACACAGGGTTTCCCAGTGTCATTAAATCACATAATAGCAGTACTGCAGTCTACAGGCCTGGATCAGATCTTCAGGCCTTCTACTCAACTTTGTCAATTACAATGGATGACAATCGGCCTGCAACCCAAGAGAATGCTGGGAGCACTGCCATGTCTGGACCCAGCTAGTTCTACAGCTGAGCTATCCCAGATCAGTAAGATAAGTGCAGGGAGAGAGAGAGGTTCATATACCTCTTTCACAAAATGACGTCGTATCCTTTTTGAAAATATTACCTAGTCAAGCTGCAGTTTGGTAGACCTCAACCGGACCTTATGTACTGATCTGTACAATCATCTTTACTTATACTTGAGGTCCCAATCCATCCCCCATGACAAACATGAGCACCATAAACTCACAGCCTCTCTTCTTGAGAAGCTTTTCTAATGCAATATTGCAGTGGCAGCATTTCCTGGTAAGGGGTGCTTGGGTAGCGGATGATAGCAAACCTCTTAGTAAAGGAGTTATCTGCTTTGTGACCTGTTCACATAGCGGTGAAGAAGCTACCCCTCCTAGACTATAGCAAGTTTACTTCTGCTTCAGGGGAGTGGGGACAATAATGGAGTATAATTGTTAATGTGCTCTGGGAATCAGGTATACCATAATATGCAGTGGGTGCCCTGTCTCCCAGCGTCTTTGATCTTCCCCCCTCCTCCCCTTTTCCTCACCCTATGCCATAAACAGTTTAATACCATGGAGCATGACTTAGTTACCAGGGAGTATGTTTGGTTCTAAGTTAGTTATATTTGCCTAAGGGTTACTACCACAGAAGACACTAGATTATTGCTTTCCAGGTTCTACAAATTTTTTATAACATCTTGCATAGCTCTTTTTGCAGGAGAAAAACAACAATTATTGTTTTATCTGTTCTCTGCCTTTGGTGTCAGGAACAAACTGTAAAAGTAACATCTTGGTTGCATTTCACACTCCTTTCTTCAACTAGTACTCTCTTCTTCCTTTGTGTAGCTCTCAATTTTTCTCCCTATCTCCCCCTTTTTTTCCCTTTTTTCCAGGATGGACCAGAGAGAAAGTAGATACAGATCACATTGCCTTACACTTTCCACTATCAACGCTAAGGTCTCAATAACAGGTGTGTTACCTGCAGGCGAACTCCGGATATCTGTATCAACCACACAATTGCGTTATCTGGGAATATATCTCTCATCTAAACCACAAGATCTGTATAAAGATCACCACCAACATGCACATCTCATCTAAATTCTCGCCTTTACTGCCTATTATGGAGAACCCTGAACTACCATATTATAAATTGGGAACACGCCCAAACAAACCATACAATCTTAAAACAGGTTGCTTATAAAACATGATCGAGAACGGAAGGTTTAGAACACAACATCAAATTACAGAAATAAATGGTGCCATTTTCTCTTCGTGGCTGAGATATAACCATTAAAACACTACTTATCACACCACGCTCACAAAGACAAATTAGGCAGAGACCCCACCCCATTTGAGCACCTTTGCATAGCAAATAATCCGCAAAAAAGACTAATCTCCCTTATATACAAACTTCTGTTGATAGCGCCCGATTGCTCCCTCCCTACATACACAAGAGCTTTGCACAGAGATCTCAACAAAGACTTTGACCAGGAGGCATGGCTTAAATCATTCACCTTGGTCAAGCATTCCTCTGTGTCGGCCACTGTACAGGAAGTCCAACTTAAAATGATGTGCAGATTGTATCTCACCCCAGCTAGACTTCATAGCCTCTACCCTTCAGCTAGTCCTTTGTGTTGGAGAGGGTGCGGTGAGGCTGGTTCACTCTTGCACATTTGGAGGTCATGCCCGAAGCTGTTGGCATTCTGGTCAACGGTGATCAGGTCTATATCAGAAAACCTACAAAAAGAAATTTCCAATGCTCCAGAAACAATTCTCTTCTTAAACCTCCCATAAATCAAGGAAATGCATATTTGGTTCCTTCTTTTAAAGGGACAGTCTAGGCCAAAATAAACTTTCATGATTCAGATAGGGCATGTAATTTTAAACAATTTTCCAATTTACTTTTATCACCAATTTTGCTTTGTTCTCTTGGTATTCTTAGTTGAAAGCTTAAACTAGGAGGTTCATATGCTAATTTCTTAGACCTGAAGGCCACCTCTTTTCAGAATGCATTTTAACAGTTTTTCACCACTAGAGGGTGTTAGTTCACGTATTTCATATAGATAACACTGTGCTCGTGCACATGAAGTTATCTGGGAGCAGGCACTGATTGGCTAAACTGCAAGTCTGTCAAAAGAACTGAAATAAAGGGGCAGTTTGCAGAGGCTTATATACAAGATAATCACAGAGGTTAAAAGTATATTAATATAACTGCGTTGGTTATGCAAAATTGGGGGATGGGTAATAAAGGGATTATCTATCTTTTAAAACAATACAAATTCTGGTGTAGACTGTCCCTTTAATAATGCTCACTGGAGCAAAAATGTTGATTCCAAAAAAATGGAAGTCGGCCATCAGGCGAGTGGCGGTCATCAATGGATGACTTGCTAACTTTAGAGAGACTGCATTAGCTTAAAACGAATCAAATACTCATCCACAAAATGATGCTAGCTCAATATAATAGCTCCCCTCTGTGATTGTAATGGCCACTATTGGCGAACCTATATGACAATTTGTTAATTGTAGCTTGTCCTGTGTTTTTTTTTTCTCTTTTTTTTTTTTTTCTCTCTCTTTCCCCTCTCTTCTTCATTTCTTTCCTGTCTCTAAACCTACTTCTAGTTTCTAAATATAACACATATTTAAAGTTTAGCTATTTACAGGCTGTACTCAAATTGTTTTTGTATTGGTTAAAAATGTTAATCAAGCTTTTGGAGGAAACACTTGAGTTGAGAAACGTTGGACTTTACTCCTAACATTACTATGGGACACTGAAGCCTCAATCTCACCTTGATAAAGTCTAATGTAACTACTGTTGTTTTAGTGAAGCACGCTTATACTTTTGTACCTTTAATTAATACCATTTGTTTCTTCCTTATGTCTATTTGAATTTTTTGAACAATAAAGCTTGTTTTTAATAAATAATAAAAAAAAATAAAAAAATAAGAGAACGGCTTTAAATAGAGCTGCAGGCATAAGAGGAAAAACAATAAGGTGAATAGTAACCTGCTACTGTAGTTGTACCCAGCAGTTTAATGGTCTTTTAAATGGTCATAACTTCCTTCTAAGAAGGTCTGTGAAATACAATTCAAGTTAATATAATTTACAAGATAATGCCCCTTTACTCATGTGTGCTCATGTATTTACCAATTAAGAAGAAACAATTTTTACAAACTTAGAAATATAGTGTATGTAGTGTTTCTGATAGAAATAGCTATGAAACTATTAAAGGGACACTCAAGTCAAAATTAAACTTTCATGATTCAGATAGAGCATGCAACGTCATCGATTACTAGTGGGAATATCTCTCCTGGCCAGCAGGAGGAGGCAAAGAGCACCACAGCAAAGCTGTTTAGTGACACTCCCCATACCCACAATCCCCAGTCATTCTCTTTGCCTCTGTCAATGGGAGTATCCTTCAGATTTAAGCTTTTTAAAGGAGGTTTTGGCTACTTTGGACGACTCTGATACTCCTGGCATTGTCAACCCTAAGATGTCTAGTAAACTTAATAAATACAATGATGTTCCTTCCGCCGTGGAAGTGTTTTCTGTTCCAGACCATGCAACGGAGATTATTTCACAGGAATGTGAGAATCCAGGGATAGCTTTCTCCCCGTCCCCGTCTTTAAAAAGATGTTTCCTGTTGCAAATTCTGTTAAAGATTACTGGCAAACGGTGCCTAAAGTAAAAGGGGCCTTTTTTACTCTGGCTAAAAGAACTACAATCCCTATAGAGGATAGCTGATTCTTTTACGATCCCATGGATAAGAAGCTGGAGGCTTATTTGAAAAGATGTATGTTCATCAAGGTTTTCAATGGCAACCTGCAGTTTGTATTGCCACTGTGTCAAGTGCAGCATCTTATTGGTGTGACACCTTGTCTGAATCAATTTTGGTAGAGACTCCCTTGGAGGAGATCCAAGACAGGATTAAGGCTCTCAAACTGGCCAATTCCTTTATTTCTGATGCTACCATGCAAGTTATTAGACTGGGAACCAAGATATCTGGCTTCTCTGTACTAGACTGCAGGGCTTTGTGGCTAAAATCTTGGTCAGCTGATTTTTCTTCTAAGTCCAAGCTTCTGGCGCTTCCTTACAAGGGTAAACTCTTGTTTGGGCCTGGTCTGGCAGAAATAATTTCTGATATTACAGGTAGAAAAGGGTCTTTTCTACTGCAAGACAAGAAGAACAGACCTAAGGGACGTCAAAGTAATTTTCGTTCCTTTCATAACTTCAAAGGAAAGTCTTCCTCTCCCTCTTCCTAGCAGGAACAGGCCAACTCTTCTTGGAAGCCCAATCAGTCTTGGAACAAGGGGAAGCAATCAAAGAAATCCGCAGCTGAGTCTGTCAGCATGAAGGGGTTACCCCCTGGTCTGGGAACGGATCAAGTGGGGGACAGACTTTCTCTGTTTTATCAGACATGGATACGAGATGCTCCAGATCCTTGGGCTGTGGACTTAGTATCTCAGGGTTACAGAAAAGAATTCAAGACCTTCCCTCCCTGGGGCAGATTCCACCTCTCCAGATTATCTGCAGACAAGATAAAAAGAGGCATTCTTGAACTGTGTTCGGGACCTTTCTTCCCTGGGAGTGATAGTTCTAGTAAGGGAACAGGGCATAGGATTTTATTCAGATCTGTATGTGGTTCCCAAAAGAGAGGGAACCTTTTGCCCTATTCGAGACCTAAAGTGTCTCAAGTTTCTCAGAGTTCGGTCTTTCAAAATGGAAACCATTAGTTCCATTCTTCCGTTGGTTCAAGAGGGTCAGTGCATGACGACCATAGGCCTGAAGGACATGTATCTTCATATTCACAATCACAGGGATCATCACAAGTTCCTGAGGTTCGCCTTTCTAGACAAACACTTTCAGTTTGTGGCTCATCCATTTGGCCTTGCCACAGCTCCAAGAATTTTCTCAAAGGTTCTGAGGGCTCTCTTGGCAGTGATCAGGTCTTGGGGAATTGCAGTGCCGCCCTACCTGGATGACATATTGGTTCAAGCGCCATCTTTTCTGCAAGCAAACTCTCATACAGAGATCTTGTTGTCTTTTCTAAGTTCCCATGGATGGAAAGTGAATCTGGAAAAGAGTTCCCTTGTTCCAGCTACAATGGTAGTTTTTTTTTAGGGACCATAATTGATTCCCTAACTATGAAAATATATCTCACAGAGGTTAGAAAATCAAAAATTCTTTCCTCTTGCCTCTCTCTGCAGTCTACTGTTTGGCCATCAGTGGCTTAATGTATAGAGGTAATTAGTCTGATGGTCGCTTCCATGGACATCATTCCCTTTGCTCGATTCCATTTGAGAGCTCTGCAGATATGCATGCTCAGACAATAGAACGGAGACCATTCAGATCTGTCTCAGAGGATAGATCTAGATCAGTCGTCGAGAGACTCTCTCCCATGGTGGCTTTCTCAAGAACATCTGTCTCAGGACACATACTTCCGAAGAACTTCCTGGGTGATTGTGACCATGGACGCCAGCCTGCTGGGCTGGGGAGCAGTCTGGGACTCAAAAAAGGCACAGGGTCTATGGACTCGGGAGGAGTCTGCTCTTCCCATAAACATCTTGGAGTTGAGAATGATTTAAAATGCTCTGATGGCTTGGCCTTAGTTGTCCTTAGCCCGGTTTATAAGGCTCCAATCGGACAACATCACTTCAGTGGCTTGCCTCAACCACCAGGAAGGTGGCTCGGATTATTCAGTGGGCGGAAGATCACAATTGTTTTCTATCTGCCATTCACATCCCAGGAGTGGACAACTGGAAAGATGATTTCCTGAGCAGACATACATTTCATCCCGGGGAGTGGGCTCTCCATCCGAAAGGGGGTTCTCCAGGTTAGCCCTCAAATGGGGGGTCCCGGAGTTGGATCTGATGGCGTCTTGGTAGAACGGCAAGCCTCCAAGGTACGGTTCAAGGTCAAGAGATCTGCAGGCCACCCTGATAGATGCTCTGGCGGTTCCTTGGGGTTTCAATCTAACATATCTGTTTCCTCCGTTTGCTCTCTTTCCATGAGTCATTGCTCGCATCAAACAGGAGAGAGCATATGTAATTCTAATAGCTCCTGCATGGCCTCGCAGGATCTGGTATGCAGACCTAGTAAAGACGTAATCTCTTCCACCTTGGAGGTTGCCTCTGAGGAAAGACCTTCTAACTCAGGGTCCATTCCTTCATCCAAATATCATTTCTTTGAAGCTGACTGCTTGGAGATTGAACGCTTAGTTCTAAGCGTGGCTTTTCTGAAAGGGTCATTGAGACCACAATCCAGGCTTGCAAGCCTGTTACTAGAAGACTTTACCATAAGGTATAGCGTAAATACCTTTTATTGGTGTGAATCCAAGGGCTACTCTTGGAGTATAGTCAGGATTCCTAGGATTTTGTCCTTTCTCCAGGAAGGTCTGGAGAAAGGGTTGTCAGTCAGTTCTCTGAAGGGTCAGATTTCTGCATTATCTATTTTGTTACACAAACGTCTGGCGGATGTTCCAGATGTTCAATCTTTTTGTCATGCTCTGGTCAGAATCAGGCCTGTGTTTAAATCTGTTGCTCCTCCTTGGAGCCTTAACCTTCTTCTTAAAGTTTTGCAGCAGGCTCCGTTTGAGCCATTGCATTCCACAGATATTAAGCTGTTATCTTGGAAGGTTTTGTTTCTTATTGCTATCTCTTCTGCTCAGAGAGTCTCGGAACTCTCGGCTTTGCAGTGTGATTCACCTTACCTTATCTTTCAGGCTGATAAGGCGGTTCTTCGTACTACGTTGGATTTGCTTCATAAAGTGGTTTCGGATAAAAATATTAATCAGGAAATTGTTGTTCCTTCTCTCTGTCCTATTTCTTCTCATAAGGAACACTTGTTGCACAACTTGGATGATGTGCGTGCTCTAAAATTCTACCTACAGGCGAATAAGGATTTTTGCCAGTCCTCTGCCCTGTTTTTTTGTTTCTCTGGAAAGCGTAAAGGTCAGAAGGCTACTGCTACTTCTCTTTCCCTCTGGTGGAGAAGTATTATTCATTTTGCTTATGAGACTGCTGGACAGCAGCTTCCTTAGAGAATTACGGCTCATTCCACTAGGGCTGTCTTGGGCTTTCAAAAATGAAACTTCTGTGGAACAGATTTGCAAGACTGCAACTCTGTATACTTTTTCCAAATTTCCAAATTTTATACTTTTTTCCTCTGCTGAGGCCTCTTTTGGGAGAAAGGTTCTTCAAGCGGTGGTGCCTTCTGTTTAGGTCTGCCTATCTTGTTCTCCCTCCCTAGTCATCTGTTTCCTCTAGCTTGGGTATTGGTTCCCACTAGTAATTTATGATGTCATGGACTCTCCATATCTTAGAAAAGAAAAGAGTCCACAACCCCACCCTTTATTTTAGGTGGTTACTTTTTACTAAACCTCAGGCACCTCTACACCTTTATGTTACTCCTTTTTCCGTTTCCCTTTAGTCGAAATGACTGGGGATTGTGGGTAGGGGAGTGTCACTTAACAGCTTTGCTGTGGTGCTCTTTGCCTCCTCCTGCTGGCCAGGAGTGATATTCCCACTAGTAATTGATGACGTTGTGGACTCTCCATATCCGTAAAGAAAGAAATTTATCAGGTAAGCATACATTTTTGTTTTTTTCAGCAGACCAAGCAAAATAACTTTAGTTTGCAAAAATATAATGAGCTAGATTACAAGTGGAGCCCTAAATATATTTAGCTCTCCACTTTTTAATACCAGCGCATGATAATGTGCGCTGGTATTACAAGAAAATTGCAATGTGCTTCCATAGTCTCCTATGGGAGCTTAATTCTGATACCGTGAGAGATGGCATCAGAACCTCGCACAAGCAAAGGGGCAGCATTTTTAAATATATATGAATATAATCATATGCATATATATTTACATTGCGGTCTAGGGGAACACACAGTTCCCATAGACCGCAATGTAAAGGCACTTTTCAGTGCCATTGTTTTCTAACACCCCACTCACACCAACTTTAAAGCCCCAATGCCTAGTGCAGGTTTTTTTATTAAAAAAAAACTATAATGCCCTCTATTTTGAGGGCATTTGGGGCACTTTTAGAAAATTAACCAGAGATTGTATCTCTGAGCGTGAATTGCTACAGCGAGCTCTCGCTAGCAAAAAACAGCCACCTATTTGGGACATATTAGGTTAAATAACATGTACAAAACAGTGAATATCAGGAAGTATAGCAATCTTTCTGTGAAATAAAACAGAAAGAGCAGAGATTTGTCCTTTCAAGGAACTTGCAGACAAACCCTTATCCAAATCATCCTGAAGAAACTGTAAAATTCTAGGAATTCTAAAAGAATGCCAGGAGAATTTATGAGAAGAACACCATGAAATGTAAGTCTTCCAAACTCTATAATAAATCTTTCTAGAAACAGATTTACAAGCTTACAACATAGTATTAATCACTGAGTCAGAGAAACATCTATGACTTAGAACTAAGCGTTCAATTTCCACACCTTCAAATTTAATGATTTGAGATCCTGATGGAAAAACGAACCTTGAGATAGTAGGTCCGGCCGTAACGGAAGTGGCCAAGGCGGGCAACTGGACATCCGAAGCAGATCTGCATACCAAAACCTGTGTGGCCATGCTGGAGCCACCAACAACATAAAAGACTGTTCCATGATGATTTTGGAGATCACTCTTGGAAGAAGAACTAGAGGCGGGAAGATGTAAGCAGGATGATAACACCAAGGAAGTGTCAACGCATCCACTGCTTCCGCCCGAACATCCCTGGACCTGGATAGATATCGGGGAAGTTTCTTGTTTAGATGAGGCCATGAGATCTATCTCTGGAAGACCCCCACATCTGAACAATCTGTGAAAACATATCTGGATGGAGAGACCACTCCCCTGGATGTAAAGTCTGGCGGCTGAGATAATCCGCCTCCCAATTGTCTACACCTGGGATATGCACCGCAGAGATTAGACAGGAGCTGGATTCCCCCCAAGCAAGTATCCGAGATAGCTTGGGGACTGTGAGTCCCACCCTGATGATTGACATAAGCCACAGTTGTGATATTGTCTGTCTGAAAACAAATGAACGGTTCTCTCTTTAGCAGAGGCCAGAACTGAAGAGCCCTGAGAATTGCACAGAGTTCTAAAATATTTATTGGTAATCTCGCCTCTTGAGATTTCCAAACCCCTTGTGCTGTCAGAGATCCCCAAACAGCTCCCCAACCTGAAAGACTTGCATCTGTTGAGATCACAGTCCAGGTTGGCCGAACAAAAGAAGCCCCTTGAACCAAACGATGGTGATCTATCCACCATGTCAGAGAGTGTCGTACATTGGGATTCAAGGATATTAATTGTGATATATTTGTATAATCCCTGCACCATTGATTCAGCATACAAAGCTGTAGAGGTCTCATGTAAAAACGAGCAAAGGGGTCGCGTCCAATGCTGCAGTCATGAGACCTAAAACTTCCATGCACATAGCCACTGAAGGGAATGACTGAGACTGAAGGTGCCAGCATGCTGCGACCAATTTTAAACATCTCTTGTCTGTTAGATTCAGTGTCCATGACTCTGTCTCTATCTGGAAGCCTAAAAGGTGACCCTTGTCTGAGGAATCAAGAATCTTTTTGGTAAATTGATCCTCCAACCATGTTTCTGAAGAAACAACACTAGTTTACTCGTGTGAGATTCTGCAGTATGTAAAGACTGAGCTAGTACCAAGATATCATCCAAATAAGGAAACACTGCAATACCCTGTTCTCTGATTACAGATAGTAAGGCACCCAGAACCTTTGAAAAGATTCTTGGAGCTGTTGCTAGTCCAAATGGAAGAGCAACAAATTGGTAATGCCTGTCTAGAAAAGAGAATCTCAGAAACTGATAGTGTTCTGGATGAATCAGAATATGAAGGTATGCATCCTGCAAGTGTATTGTGGACATATAATGTCCTCGCTGAACAAAAGGCAGAATAGTCCTTATAGTCACCATCTTGAAAGTTGGTACTCTTACATAACGATTCAAAAATTTTAGATCCAGAACTGGTGTGAATACATTTTCTTTCTTTGGGACAATGAATAGGTTTGAATAAAACCCCAAACCTTGTTCCTGAGGAGGAACTGGCATGATTACCCCTGAAGACTGCAGGTCTGAAACATACTTCAGAAAAGCCTGAGCTTTTACTGGATTTACAGGGATGAGTGAGAATCCTATTCAATACCCTTGAGAGACAATGCTCTGAATCCAATGATTTTGGACAGATTTTATCCAAAAATCCTTGAAAAACCTTAATCTGCCCCCTACCAGCTGAGCTGGAATGAGGGCCGCACTTTCATGCGGACTTAGGGGCTGACTTTGGTTTCCTAAATGGCTTGGATTTATTCCAATTAGAGGAAGGCTTCCAATTGGAAGCAGATTCCTAGGGGGGAGGATTGAGTTTTTGTTCCTTATTCTGACGAAAGGAACGAAAACAGTTAGAAGCCCTAGATTTACCCTTAGGTTTTTTATCCTGAGGCAAAAAAAACTCCTTTTCCCCCAGTGATAGTTGAAATAATAGAATCCAACTGAGAACCAAATAAATTATTACCTTGGAAAGAAAGAGATAGTAATCTAGATTTAGATGTCATATCAACATTCCAAGACTTAAGCCACAAAGCTCTTCTAGCTAACATAGCTAAAGACATGGATC
The DNA here is from genome assembly GCF_027579735.1 of Bombina bombina. Classification (NCBI taxonomy): domain Eukaryota; kingdom Metazoa; phylum Chordata; class Amphibia; order Anura; family Bombinatoridae; genus Bombina; species Bombina bombina. The sequence goes on along the minus strand of NC_069501.1, from coordinate 497,738,284 downwards.
TAACATCAATTTTGATAATATCAAAAATGGCATCACAAATGAAATGATTAGCATGTTGCAGTAAGCGAATAATGCTAGATATGTCAGAATCCAATTCATGTTGCGCTAAATTTTCCAAACAGAAAGTTGATGCAGCTGCAACATCAGCCAAAGAAATAGCAGGTCTGAGAAGATGACCTGAATATAAATAGGCCTTCCTTAGATAAGATTCAAGCTTCCTATCTAAAGGATCCTTAAAGGAAGTGCTATCTTCCATAGGAATAGTGGTACGTTTAGCAAGAGTAGAAATAGCCCCATCAACTTTGGGGATTTTTTCCCAAAACTCTATAGATTTTGCTGGTAAAGGATACAATTTTTTAAACCTTGAAGAAGGAATAAAAGAAGTACCTGGCTTATTCCATTCCCTAGAAATCATATCAGAAATAGCTTCAGGAATGGGAAAAACCCCTGGAGAAACCACAGGAGGTTTAAAAACAGCATTTAAACGTTTATTAGACTGAACGTCAATAGGACTGGTTACCTCAATATCCAAAGTAATTAACACTTCTTTTAATAAAGAACGCATATACTCTATTTTAAATAAGTAGATTTGTCAATGTCTGAGTAAGGCTCTTCTGAATCAGATAGATCCTTATCAGAAGAGGATAAATTATTATGTTGTTGGTCATTTGAAATGTCATCAGCTAAATGAGAAGTTTTAAAAGACCTTTTTCATTTATTAGAAGATGGAAATGCAGACAAAGCCTTCATAATAGAATCAGAAACAAATTCTTTAAAATTTACAGGTATATCATGCACATTAGAAGTTGAAGGAACTGCAACTGGCAATGTACTATTACTGATGGAAACACTATCTGCATGTAAAAGTATATCATGACAACTATTACAAATGACATTCGGTGGAATAATTTCTACAATTTTACAACAAATGCACTTAGCTTTGGTAGAACCGATGTCAGGCAGCAATGTTCCAGCAGAAACTTCTGAGGCAGGATCAGATTGGGACATCTTGCACAATGTAAGAGAAAAAACAACATATAAAGCAAAATTATCTATTTACTTAAATGACAGTTTCAGGAATGGGAAAAAAATGCAATAGCATAGGCCTCTGATAGCAAAAAGCAAGAGGCAAACATACAAGGGGTATTGAAATAATGAAAAGTTTGGCACCAAGTATGACGCACAATGTAACGTAAACTCTTTTTTGGCGCCAAAAATAACCAGAATTGACACACTTGCGTCACTAATGATGCCGCCGTGTGAAAGGTCTCGGCGTCACGTATGACGCCGGAAATGACGAAGTAGCGTCATAAACTTATTTTTTCGCACCAAAAATTTCTCCCGCCAAGAATGACGCAATAAAGTTTAGCATTTGACGCACCATGGCCTAATACCCGCAATTGCAAAAAGTAGTCAATTGAAAAAAGACTAAACCCCAGGTAAGAAAAAAAATTCTTAAAAATGTTTACATTCCCCAAATATGAAACTGACAGTCTGCAGTAGGAAATACATGAACCTGACTGAAGGCAAATATAAGTACAATACATATATTTAGAACTTTATATAAATGCATAAAGTGCCAAACCATAGCTGAGAGTGTCTTAAGTAATGAAAACATACTTACCAAAAGACACCCATCCACATATAGCAGATAGCCAAACCAGTACTAAAACAGTTATTAGTAGAGGTAATGGTAAATTGAGAGTATTCGTCGATCTGAAAAGGGAGGTAGGAGATGAATCTCTACGACCAATAACAGAGAACCTATGAAATAGACCCCTGTTAGGGAAATCATCGTATTCAAATAAGTGATACTCCCTTCACGTCCCTCTGACATTCGCTGTACTCTGAGAGGAATCTGGCTTCAACAATGCTGAGAAGCGCATATCAACGTAGAAATCTTAGCACAAACTTACTTCACCACCTCCATAGGAGGCAAAGTTTGTAAAACTGAATTGTGGGTGTGGTGAGGGGTGTATTTATAGGCATTTTGAGGTTTGGGAAACTTTGCCCCTCCTGGTAGGATTGTATATCCCATATGTCACTAGCTCATGGACTCTTGCCAATTACATGAAAGAAAATACACTGATATTTGTTTTAATGGTATATAGCTTTACCGGGACAAGAGGCCAAAATCCAGAACATTCTCTGGAAAATCGGGACAGCTCAATAGCACCATATAATTGCCATAATGGTAACTTGTGTGTGAAACTTGACTTCAGGAAATATACCTCATAAGGGCACAGTCTATAAACTTAAAAGTACAATATAGTAAACAGTTTCTAATTTATTAATATAATGTGTCTAAAAACATTATTTCAAGTATTGAACATCTGTGCAGCTATACAAAATGATTGATTTAAATGCCCTACAAAATTTATCTCTTACCCTTTAGCTATTAATTATTGATTGTAAATGTGTTATTAATGACAAGTGTAGTGAACATTTTTTACTTTTATTTTACTTATGATTTAGAGACATTAAAAGTAAAAATGTTCTACAGTGCACGTGAAAGGCAAGCAGTTTTTATGGCATGTGAAAGGCAAGCAGTTTTTATGGCATTTCTTAAAGGGACATTATAGTCAGAAATTAAATTTCCGCTAATTACATTTACATTTTTAATAGGAGTATTTTTGCTATACACATTAAAGCAACAATGTTAGATTTTACTGTGTGAAACGATTTTACCAGCATCTCTCCGTATGCCTTGTGAACCCACAGTGATAGCTTGCATCTGCTCAGAGATGGATGCTCCATATGTTGTGTATACATACAGTATGTATACATTTGTATTGTAAAATAGGTTTTAATCATAACTGAGATGCTTTGGTGATTTATATCTGTCTCTAATAGACCGTAGCACTGGAAATATGATAAGCAACACTTTAAATGCTGGTGTCTCCGCACAACAAAACAATTTGTTGGAAATATTTTTATTAAAGTTTTCCATTATATTTAAAGTTACAGATATATCACATATAATCTTTTCCAAACAAAAGAATGACATCATTGCGTATATAGATTACAACAACAAAACTGTAGAACCTTGAAGCTTTCTTTTCTATAACCAGTAGTGGTGCATTTGTGAAACAGTGAAATCAGCTGAATTTGAAAAACTTCAATTGATAGCAAAGATTTAGCAGAGGGGAAGGCAGGAAATAAGAGAAAGAAAGGAAAGATGATAGTATTGTGAAAAAATAAGAAAAGGAGGCAGAGTATGGGAGAGAAAAAGAAGTCAGAAGAAAAAATAAGAACAAGGTTGTTGGTCATTCGAGATCAGCTCCCCATCCTCTTTATTGTTATTCGTTAACATCTTCCAATCTTAAGCTTCACCTATTCTGCATCTTCTATTTGTCAAGCCATATTATCCAGTCCTCCCAAACCTTCAGGAAATCTGATCTAGAGTCTAGCAAAGTGGAAGTAATATACGCAATGTGATAATAGTATTTAATTTTATTCAGTATCAAACTGTAATGTGGTACTGTGGTTTTCCAATATTTAGCAATAGTTATCTTTAAAGCTGTGCAAACAACGCCTACAAATTTTAGTGTTGCTCTAGATAATCCCTCTATTGGGAAATGTAATAAAGCTTGTTCCATAGTCAGAGTTATTTGCCTATCTAAAACACTCAGTAGCCTATTTGTTTGTGTCCAGATTTTATTCACTTCTCGACATATCCACCACATATGTATGTACAAACCTTTCTCAGTGCATCCCCTATAGCAGTTCTGTTCTTCAGTGTTACCCCACTTTGCGCTGCTGGGGTGTAGGTACCATCTACATGCTACCTTAATGTAGTTATTTTTTAGATATGCACTGATAGAACAGGATTGACCTTTTTTAAGGATACTAGCCCACACTGATAGATCTCTAGTAGCTTGTTCCTCTTCTTCCCATTTATTAATAAAATGTGGTTTAGTTACTGTGGTATTTGTACCTAGGCTTTTGTATAAGATTGTAATTGTGCCTTTGGTTCTAGCTGCTGTAAGACAAAGCTTTTCAAAGGGTGTGAGTTCAGCTCGATTATTTGGAATTCTGATCTTATTAGCTCGTGAAATTAATTGCAAATAATGGAACCAGGAATTTGGTAGGTCAGAAGGTATTGCTTTGTATTTTTTCAAACATAAGGATGTTTGAGCCAGTGTACCGGTCAGCAATTCGATAGAGGCCTTTGTTAGCCCATATGTCGCTGGGAGTTTTTTTTAATCCCAACTGAGAGAGTAATCAACGGTGTTGCCAATGATCCAATAGTAATTAACTGGAATTTTGACTGTAACCTCTCCCAAATTTTAATAGTGTGTGCAATAGTAATGTAATCTGTCCAGTTTGATGGTCTATCTTTTTTTGGAGTCCATAATATTTGGTAAATAGGTGTTAGTTGAAGCATTATCACTCTCTAATTGTACCCAAGCTATATCATCATTATGATGATTCCATAATGCAGTTTGTGCTAATATTGCTGCATTTAAATAGTTTTGCAGGTCTGGCACTCCCAAACCTCCTCTATCTTTGTGCCTTAATAGTGTTTTTTTGTTTATTCTTGCCTTTTTGTATGACCATATGAATTTTAGTATACTTCTCTGCATATCATGTATGTCAGCAGGGTGTATAGATATTGGAAGTGACCTGAATAGATAGAGCAGCTTGGCAATATTACCATAGTGGTTACTACTATTTTCCCATAAAACGAGATTTTGTATGAGGATCATTTCACCATTTCTTGTTTTAAGTATTTATATATTGTATTATAGTTTAGTTAGCTGCCCATTTAAAATCGAAATACATTTTTAACAATTTTTTTGTATGTTCTGGGAGGTGTACTTCTATAGCCTTGGTTAACATTGGTTTAGTTATAGTTAATATAATGTCATCAGCAAACAACGCCAGTTTATGCTCAGTTTTGCCTATCTGGATGCCTGAAACATCATTAAGATTCCTAATGCTGGCTGCCAGAGGTTCAATACATATTGCAAATAGCAAGGGTGAAAGAGGGCACCCCTGCCTAGTGCCATTATGGATCTTTATTGTTTTAGATTGGTAGGCCGCAAGTCTGATAAATGTCATTGGCGCTTTGTAAGCTGCTTTGATAGATTTAAGAAAGTTGCCATCAATTCCAACATGGCTAAAAGTCAGCAACATGTAGTCCCATAAAACTGTTGAATGCCTTCTTTTCATCCAAAGATAAAAACAGAGAAGGCACTCGTTTTTTAGCAGCATAATCCACTAGGTTAATTATCTTTCTGACATTGTCTGGGGCCTCTCTGCCTTTAATGAATCCGACTTGGTCATTAGATATTATTTCTCTTGTAAGATGTATCGAGTCCACGGATTCATCCATACTTGTGGGATATTCTCCTTCCTTACAGGAAGTGGCAAAGAGAGCACCCACAGCAGAGCTGTCTATATAGCTCCTCCCTTAGCTCCACCCCCCAGTCATTCTCTTTGCCTACTCTAAGTATTAGGAAGGGTAAAGTGAGTGTGGTGACAAAAATGTTAGTTTTTATTTTCTCAAGCAAAAGTTTGTTATTTTAAATGGTACCGGTGTGTACTATTCACTCTCTGGCAGAAAAGGGATGAAGATTTCTGCAAGGAGGATGATGATCTTAGCACTTTGTAACTAAGATCCACTGCTGTTCTCACAAGGGCTGAAGAGTACAGGAAAACTTCAGTTGGGGGAACGGTTTGCATGCTAAGCTGCATTGAGGTATGTTCAGTCTATTTTTTTCTAGACAGACTGTGATAATTCTAGAAAAGGCTGACAATATCCCCATGAGGGAAGGGTAAGCTGTATTCAGACACTTAGTTGGAATCCCAGCTTGCATAAAGGGCTCATTAGTTACTGGTGACACTGATAGGAAAAAACTTTTTTTATTGCAAACATAACGTTTTTTGAGGGACTTTAAGGGGTCATTGTGGCTTGTTTAAGGGTTATTAACCCACATGGCTAGTTTAGAAACACTCTGGTGTGTTTCTTTTAGGCCCCATAACATTGAGTGAGGTGGGAGGGGCCTATTTTCGTGCCTCAGTTGCGCAGTTTCTTTTACTCAGGCATCAAGCTGCTTCTCCAGAGGGTCCTGCTGTGTTTGAGGGCTTAAAATAAGTTTTTCCCCCCACAAATCTTTCCTAAAGGGCCGGTAGGCCCCACAGCAGAGCTGTGGCAAGGTGCTGAACATTTGTTTCCGGTTTTTGACGTTTTGTCAATCCGTTTTTTACATTAAGGGGTTAATCGTTTATTTGCCTAGCTGTGCAAAGTTACTAAGGCTTTATGATGATACTGTAAACATTTCGTAGAGTTTACTGCTTTTTACACTGTGTTGCAGAGTTTGTGCATCTTTTTCTCTCTTAAAGGCACAGTACCGTTTTTTGTTTTTTTTTCTAAGTTTTATTTGCTTTGATTAAAGTGTTTTCCAAGCTTGCTTGTTGCATTACTAGCCTGTTTAACATGTCTGACATCAAGGAAAATCCTTGTTCAATATGTTTAGAAGCCATTGTGGAACCCCCTCTTAGAATGTGTCCCACTTGCACTGATATGTCTATAAATTATAAAGAGCATATTTTAGCACTTAAAAATATTGCACTAGATGATTCTCAGACAGAAAGAAATGAAGGTTTGCCATCTAGCTCTCCCCAAGTGTCACAACCAGTAACGCCCGCACAAGTGACACCAAGTACCTCTAGTGCGTCAAATTCATTTACAAGACATGGCCACAGTTATGAATACAACCCCCACAGAGGTTTTATCCAAACTGCCTGGTTTACAAGGAAAGCGTGACAGCTCTGGGTTTGCTGAGCCGTCTGACGCTTTAGTAGCTGTATCCGATATACCCTCACAATGTTCTGAAGTAGGGGTAAGGGATTTGTTATCTGAGGGAGAAACTTCTGATTCAGGAAAGACGCTCCCTCAGACAGATTCTGATATGACGGCCTTTAAATTTAAGCTTTAACACCTCCACTTATTGCTCAGGGAGGTATTGGCGACTCTAGATGATTGTGACCCTATAGTGGTCCCAGAGAAATTGTGTAAAATGGACAAATACTTAGAGGTTCCTGTTTACACTGATGTTTTTCCAGTCCCTAAGAGGATTGTGAATATTGTTACTAAGGAGTGGGATAGACCAGGTATTCCGTTCGCTCCCCCTCCTGTTTTTAAGAAAATGTTTCCCATATCTGACACCATGCGGGACTCGTGGCAGACGGTTCCTAAGGTGGAGGGAGCCATTTCTACTCTTGCTAAGCGTACAACTATACCTATCGAAGACAGTTGTGCTTTCAAAGATCCTATGGATAAAAAATTAGAGGGTCTCCTGAAGAAAATTTTTGTTCATCAAGGTTTTCTTCTCCAACCTATTGCGTGCATTGTTCCAGATGGAGACTCCATTAGAGGATATTATGGATAGAATTAAGGCCCTTAAGTTGGCTAATTCTTTCATTACAGATGCCGCTTTCCAACTGGCTAAATTAGCGGCAAAGAATTCAGGTTTTGACATTTTAGCACACAGGGCGTTATGGCTTAAGTCCTGGTCTGCTGATGTGTCATCAAAATCTAAACTTTTGACCATCCCTTTCAAAGGAAAGACCCTATTCGGGCCTGAACTGAAAGAGATTATTTCAGACATCACTGGAGGGAAAGGCCATGCCCTCCCTCAGGATAAAATAAATAAAATGAGGACCAAACAAATTAGGGTGGTCCCGCTCAAGTTTCCCCTGCTGCAAAGCAAGAGGGGAATTTTGCCCAATCCATGTCAGTCTGGAGACCCCTAACCAGGCTTGGAACAAGGGTAAAGAAGCCTGAAGCTGCCTCTAAGACAGCATGAAGGGGGTAGCCCCCGATCCGGGACCGGATATAGTATGGGGCAGACTCTCTCTCTTCGCTCAGGCTTGGGTAAGAGATGTTTACGATTCCTGGGCTTTAGAAATTGTGTCCCAGGGATATCTTCTGGACTTCAAAGACTCCCCCCCAAAAGGGAGATTTCACATTTCTCAATTGTCTGCAAACCAGACAAAGAGAGAGGCGTTCTTACGCTGTGTAGAAGACCTACATACCATGGGAGTGATCCGCCCAGTTCCAAAAGCGGAACAAGGGCTAGGGTTTTACTCAAACCTGTTTGTGGTTCCCAAAAAAGAGGGAACTTTCAGACCAATCTTGGATCTCAAAATTCTAAACAAATTCCTCAGAGTACCATCATTCAAGATGGAGACTATTCGGACTATTCTACCGTTGATCCAGCAGGGTCAATATATGACTACCGTGGACTTAAAGGATGCGTATCTACACATCCCTATTCACAGAGATCATCATCAATTCCTCAGATTCGCCTTTCTGGACAGGCATTACCAGTTCGTGGCCCTTCCCTTCGGGTTGGCCACGGCTCACAGAATTTTCACAAAGGTGCTAGGGTCCCTTTTGGCGGTTCTAAGGCCACGGGGCATAGCAGTGGCGCCTTATCTAGAGGACATCTTAATTCAGGCGTCGACTTTCCAGCTAGCCAAGTCTCACACAGACATCATGTTGGCTTTTCTAAGATCTCATGGGTGGAAGGTGAACATAAAAAAGAGTTCTCTCTTCCCTCTCACAAGAGTTTCCTTCCTAGGGACTCTGATAGACTCGGTAGAAATGAAAATATTTCTGACGGAGGTCAGAAAATCAAAACTCTCAACCACTTGCCGAGCTCTTCATTCCATTTCTCGGCCATCAGTGGCTCAGTGTATGGAGGTAATCGGACTTATGGTCGCGGCAATGGACATAGTTCCTTTTGCCCGCCTACACCTCAGACCACTGCAACTATGCATGCTCAAACAGTGGAATGGGGATTATGCAGATTTATCTCCTCAACTACATCTGGACCAGGAGACCAGAGATTCTCTTCTCTGGTGGTTGTCTCAGTTTCACCTGTCTCAGGCAATGTGTTTCCGCAGGCCAGAGTGGCTCATAGTAACGACAGATGCCAGCCTGCTAGGCTGGGGTGCAGTCTGGAACTCCCTGAAAGCACAGGGCTTATGGTCTCGGGGGGAAACTCTCCTCCCGATAAACATTTTGGAACTGAGAGCGATATTCAAAGCGCTTCAGGCGTGGCCTCAGCTAGCTGCGACCAAATTCATCAGATTTCAGTCAGACAACATCACAACTGTAGCTTATATCAATCATCAAGGAGGAACACGGAGTTCTCTAGCGATGATGGAGGTAACCAAAATAATCCGATGGGCGGAGGATCACTCTTGCCATCTCTCTGCAATCCATATCCCAGGGGTAGAGAACTGGGAGGCTGATTTCCTAAGTCGTCAGACTTTTCATCCAGGGGAGTGGGAGCTCCATCCGGAGGTATTTGCCCAGCTGACTCAGCTATGGGGCACACCAGAATTGGATCTGATGGCGTCCCGTCAGAACGCCAAGCTTCCGTGTTACGGGTCCAGGTCCCGGGATCCCCAGGCGGTACTGATAGATACTCTAGCAGTGCCCTGGTCCTTCAATCTGGCCTATGTATTTCCACCGTTTCCTCTGTTCCCACGTCTAGTTGCCAGAATCAAGCAGGAGAGAGCTTCAGTGATTCTGATAGCACCTGTGTGGCCACGCAGGACTTGGTATGCAGACCTAATGGACATGTCATCTGCTCCACCGTGGACTCTGACAATGAGGCAGGACCTTCTAATCCAAGGTCCATTCCAGCATCCAAATCTAATTTCTCTGCGTCTGACTGCTTGTAGATTGAACGCTTGATTCTATCAGTCATTGATACCCTGATTCAAGCTAGAAAGCCTTTCACCAGGAAAATCTATCATAAGATTTTGTGCAAATATCTTTATTGGTGTGAATCCAAGGGTTACTCATGGAGTAAGATTAGGATTCCTAGAATATTGTCCTTTCTCCAAGAAGGATTGGAGAAGGGATTATCAGCTAGTTCCTTAAAAGGACAGATATCTGCTTTGTCTATTCTTTTACACAAACGTCTGGCAGATGTCCCAGACGTTCAAGCGTTTAGTCAGGCCTTAGTCAGGATCAAGCCTGTATTTAAACCCGTTGCTCCGCCATGGAGCCTTAACTTAGTTCTTAAAGTTCTTCAAGGGGTTCCGTTTGAACCTATGCATTCCATAGATATTAAGCTTCTATCTTGGAAAGTTTTGTTTTTAGTAGCTATCTCTTTGGCTCGAAGAGTTTCTAAGTTATCTGCTTTACAGTGTGACTCACCTTACCTTGTTTTCCATGCAGATAAGGTGGTTTTGCGTACCAAACCTGGATTCCTTCCTAAGGTTGTTTTTAATAGGAATATCAATCAGGAAATTGTTGTTCCTTCACTGTGTCCTAATCCTTCATCAAAGAAGGAACGTCTGTTGCACAATCTTGATGTGGTTCGTGCTTTAAAGTTCTACTTACAAGCAACTAAAGATTTCCGTCAAACATCTTCATTGTTTGTTGTTTATTCTGGTAAGCGGAGAGGTCAAAAGGCTACGGCTACCTCTCTTTCTTTTTGGCTGAAAAGCATCATCCGTTTGGCTTATGAGACTGCTGGCCAGCAGCCTCCTGAAAGAATTACAGCTCATTCCACTAGAGCGGTGGCTTCCACATGGGCTTTTAAAAATGAGGCTTCTGTTGAACAGATTTGTAAGGCGGCGACTTGGTCTTCGCTTCATACTTTTTCCAAATTTTACAAATTCAATACTTTTGCTTCTTCGGAGGCTATTTTTGGGAGAAAGGTTCTACAAGCAGTGGTGCCTTCCGTTTAAGGTACCCATCTTGTCCCTCCCTTCATCCGTGTCCTAAAGCTTTGGTATTGGTATCCCACAAGTATGGATGAATCCGTGGACTCGATACATCTTACAAGAGAAAACATAATTTATGCTAACCTGATAAATTTATTTCTCTTGTGATGTATCGAGTCCATGGCCCGCCCTGTTTATTTAAGACGGGTAGTTTATTTTTATTTAAAAAACTTCAGTCACCTCTGCACCCTATAGTTTCTCCTTTTTCTTCCTAGCCTTCGGTCGAATGACTGGGGGGTGGAGCTAAGGGAGGAGCTATATAGACAGCTCTGCTCTGGGTGCTCTCTTTGCCACTTCCTGTAAGGAAGGAGAATATCCTACAAGTATGGATGAATTTGTGGACTCGATACATCACAAGAGAAATAAATTTATCAGGTAAGCATAAATTATGTTTTCTCTTGTAAGATGTCATGAGGGGATTTAATCTGGTGGCTAGAATTTTTGTGAAGAGTTTAAGGTCCTGATTTTTTTTAATAATATGGGCTTGTAATTTTTGCAATGACATTTTGTCCATACCTGGCTTTGGAACTACACTAATTCTAGCTGTAAGGAGATCTGGAGGTATTTCTCCACTCTGTAATATGTAATTAAAAGAATCCACTAGTTGTGGTATTATTTCTTGAGAGAATTGTTTGTAAAATCCACCTATGTAGCCATATGGGCCTGGGGCTTTGTTGCTTTTAAGTTGTTTGATACCAATACCTATCTCTTGCGGTGTAATTGGGGCATTTAGGTAGGATATAGTTTCTTTGTCCAATTTGGGCAAGTCACAAGCATCTAGGAAGGTCATAATTTGATGTGTTCTAATTTTATTTTCATCTATTTTCAAATTATATAGTGATTGGTAAAAGTCTGCAAAAGCATTAGTTATGTTTAAAGGATTGTTGATAATCTTACTGTCTGGTGTTTGTAACTGGGGTACATGTGTTTCTGGTAATGTTCCTAATTTTCCTAGCCAGCATACGGTCTGGCCTCGATGATTCTAAGGGAGGTAAGTGCCTCTTCATTAAGTAACGCATCTGGTTTATCTTTCGTTTTTTAATTTTAAGGGTGTTTGCTAGTGCTATTGATCTGTTCTTTATATGTTGTTTTTGAAGCTGTTCCAATTCTTGTTTTTTTTTGTTTAATTATGTCACTTTTTATTTTTCGAGAAGAAGCTTTCTCTTGAATCAGAATACCTCGTAAGTAAGCTTTAAAGCACCCCATTCAAATAAAGGATTATCAGTTGAGCCCTTATTTTCAAGCCAATAGTCTTTAATACTCTTTGTAAGTTTTTGACACCTCATCTCATCTCTCAATATGGATGGATCAAATGTCCAGTTTCTAGTTCTAGAAGGATCAAAGAAACCCTGTAAAGAGACCTCAACAATTGAGTGATTAGACCAAGTTGTTTGTGATATATTTGTATCCGTCATCAGGGGACATAAAATTTGACTAATAAAGATATAATTAATCCTAGAGTAGGATGTGTGCGCCGCTGAGTAATATGTAACATTTTTAACTTTTCTATTGCATATGCACCAAATATCGATTAGATTATGATCCAGAATCAGGTCACTTAAAATTCTAGATTTTGTTGGAGCTGGAGATCGATCTATCTGATCATTAACCATTAGATTAAAGTCTCCTGTCAGGATCAACTTATATTTTTTCCATGAAGTCAAAATTGTACTAATTTCACGTATAAATCTGCTTTGATTATCATTTGGAGCATAAATATTTCCTAATACTATGGGACTTCCTTGGATTTTCCCCCGTATTATAATAAATCTCCCCTCTGGATCTCAAATCACCTCTTCTTCCTGGAAGTTGAGGGTCGAGTGTAGTAAGATAGAAACCCCTCTCTTTTTCTGTCTACTAATTGCATGGTATTGGATTGGGAATGCTGCTTCTTAATACTTTGGAGTAGGGGGGCGGAGCTAGCCATCAAGCAGGAGAGACGTTTCCCTGTGGAGCTCTCTCTAAACTAACCGTTTTGGACATAATTAGGGCAACTTTATTTTACAAAATTTGAAGTGCACCTTCTTATTATATCCCCTACTATAGTCTCGCCAAGGGGAAGTTGGCAATTCAGAGCTACCTCTACCGCAAAGGTGTAATCTTGGATGTGCTTCACATAAGCACTAACATGCCGCCATTGTGAAATCACGCTCCAGCGGGAAGACCCCGACTTCAATAATTACCTGGCCACAGAGTGCTCACTACCAGCTACCCAGCCTGTTCACCACTGCTGCCCGGAGGGTCGGGGCTCCGCTCCGGTGCAGCAGTTCTATACCTCAGAGTCACCCGGTGTAACGAAGCCTTCCTGAACTGTCGGCAATAGAGCCCCTCCTCACCCCGGGTTCCTGAGTCACAGCTGAGAGGCGAACGATCCCGGAGCCGAACCCGACTGCTGTTTGGCCCTCACTGGGTCTTGAGGAGCTGGAGGACGTTCCTTGCGGGCTGTGTGGCGCCATCTGTGCTTTGGCACGAACAGTCGCCATTTTGCGGCCTGAGTCTCTGTGGCGCTGCCGGGCCGTACATGAAGAGACCTGCTCCAGACCCCTTCAGAGATCACCAGAAGGAAAGAAGAGCGGGGCTACTAGCACTAGTCCCTCTACCTCTTAGACAAAGTTAGCTCCCCCCCAATTTCTGGTGCCCATCCCAGGGCCCCACATAAGTGGACTACTTCCACTTGCTTCCCTTCACACCCCACACCCCCACCCAATCTTTGACCCCTATCCTTCCCTCCACCTTCGTAAAATATCTCTCAATGGCCTCCCTTAGGTTCCTTAACCCATAATGTGGGCAAGAGATGCCTTCTGTCCCGCTCTTTGCGCCATCACAGGGCAGATGTTGCTTTTCTCCAAGAGACACACCTGTTAGCGGACTCCCCTCCTCTCCATACATCTAGAGAATACCCAGTTTTTGAGGCATCCCCCTACACCAAAAAAGCCAGAGGAGTAGCCATTCTAATACACAAAAGAGTGGCCTATGAACCCCTCTTCATATTTAGAGACCCTCAAGCCAGATACCTCATTCTTATTTGCAATCTAGACCACGTCACATATACTCTGGTTTCAGTCTATCTCTCGAACTCGCTCCAGCCTAGGTACCTCAGTAAAGTTCTCCTGCATGTTGATAAAGTCAAACAGGGCTGGGTAATCCTTGCAGGTGACCTGAATATGGTGTGGGATGGGAAGATTGATAGGAAAACTAGCCCTTCTAAAAGACTTTCCTCCAGCTGCGACCCAACCAGTCGCAGATTCAGGGAACTTATGTGCCAGTTTACTTACTTCGACATTTGGAGGTCCTTTCACCCTCTAGACAGGGACTTCACCCACTTCTCCCACCCACACGCTACATACTCTAGGTTAGACTATTTCTTCTGTCACCCCTTGGATCTAGATCTGGTCCGCGAGCATACATCCCTGCCCTTGGTTGGATCATGACCTTGTCATCCTAGATATAGTCTCCAGCCACACTGCTAGGGCCAGAGCCCCTTGGAGGCTGCCGCACCATCTCCTTTCGGATGTCCCATTCAGGGAGGAGATCAGGAAGGAGATCCGCTTCACCCTCCAGACTAATGATACCCCAGATGTTAGCGAGAACACAATTTGGGGAGCTTTTAAGGCTACCCTTTGAGGCCTTTTCATCCGCAAGCAGGCTTACCTCAGGAAGCAGGCAGGCCTCTCCCTATCCCAGGCACATTGTAGACTGCGGATTCTTGAGACCCAACGATGGATCTCGGATCCCATAGCACACAAATCTGAAGTGGAAGATATTAGACGGCACATCTGCCAGCTAGAATTCCACAGGACGCAATCTAACCTCCTCCGTTTAAAACACCTCCTGTACTCCAAAGGCAATAAAGCAGATTCTTTACTTGCCAATAAAATTAGGCAACGCACGGGTGCCACCCGCATCCACGAAATCAAGCAGGGCACACAATCTTTTCGACTCCCCTCCCAAATTGGCCAACAGTTTAATAAGTTCTACTCTGAACTCTATAATCTAGGCGACGAGAGGACACTCGGGAGAGCCCCTTCAGAAACCATAAGCTCATTCCTCCAATCTCTAAAACTCCCCACCCTTGACAAAACCCATATAGAGAGTATTGACACCCCGATCTCTGGCCAAGAGGTCAAGATGGTCATCAAAAAGTTGAAGTCCATTAAAGCCCCCGGACCGGACGGCTTTGCGGCTATTTTTTACAAGACATACCTGGAAGAACTCGTCCCTATGCTCACCAGATTCTTTAACAGGGCAATGTCCACAGGGGAATTTGACAGTGAATTTTTAGAGGCCTCTATCATTACTATCCCTAAACCCAATAAAGACCCAACCCTATGCGCTAACTACCGACCCATTTCGCTCATCAACACTGATGTTAAGATCTACGCCAAAATTCTCGCTAACCGATTAGCAAAATTGCTCCCAAAACTTATTGACCCGGACCAAGTTGGTTTTATTCCAGGGAGAGAGGGCCCCGACAACACTAGGAGGCTCCTTGACATCCTCCTAGAAGCCAAGAGACTAGATAGGCCACTCCTCCCCAATGGCCTCAGTAAGAGGATTGGGATTCGATCCAACCCCCTTTTCTATCTCCAATGGCACCCGACAGGGTTGCCCCCGGTCTCCGATCCTGTTTGCGCTAGCCATGGAACCTTTGGCCGCGGCAATTAGGGCGGATAAAGAGATAACGGGAATTACCCTGCACGGTACGGTCCATAAAGTGGCCCTATTTGCCGATGACACTACCCTGTTCCTCTCCAGACCCCTGAGAGAGGTCCCGAGACTCCTCTCCCTCCTCGAGGCATTTAGTACCATGTCATACTATAAGTTAAACCACTCGAAATCGGAATTATTTAGATCTGGATTCCCTGAAGAGGTCTCCAGAAGCCTATGCGAAAAATACAAGTTTATCCCTAGCCATAGGTTTGTCTCCCACCTCGGAGTTAAATTGTCCGGCTCTCTCCCCCAAATTATCGATGATAACTTCAAACCCCTATTAGCCGAGCTTCGGTCCCTCCCTACGAGGTGGAATTTCAAATGTGTCTCCTGGTTGGGCCGCATAGCGGCCCTAAAGATGAGCTACCTTCCTAAATTTACATATGCCCTTCGCTGTCTCCCCAATAGGGTTCCCAGAACCCTTCTTATACAGTTCCAGAGCGCCTGTACCAGATACATTTGGCAGGGCAAGCCCCCTAGAGTTGCCCATAACATTCTGCAATACCCTAGAATGCACGGTGGTGTGGCTTCCCCCTCCATTTTTAGGTATGCGGATGCCGCCATGCTCACCCACATCTCCCAATGGGGAGTTAAAGGGTCAGATTGCAAGTGGAGAACAATTGAACAGGCCTCCCTACCACACAATCTTGCCCTGAGGGACCTAATATGGTCACCACCCCACTGTAGAAGGAACCTAGGCGCCACAAACCCGATTATTCGGGAATGTCTGTTCGCCTGGGACCACCTACGACATAACCCTAAGGTAGCTCCCCACCCGTCTCCAATTGCTTCCATGGCCGGCCTCTTATCAGGCCTACCCGACTCACACCCGATTGCTTGGGCTAAGATGAGTGTCACGAGAGTGTCGGACCTTTGGTCTACTTCTCCTCAAGTAACCTTCACCCCCTTTAACCAACTTAATGTATCCCCGCCCACCCCGCCGTATATGAAGTTCGAACACTCAAGGGTCATTAGCCTCCTGTCCAGATGGGGTTTTAAACCCTCTTTGCCTCGGCAACTCACCATTTGGGAAGCTAGATGGCAACAGGGGCTCAGGCTGGGCAAACCACTATCCTTACACTATACCCTCATGGAAGGTTCTGTCCCAGCTGATAAAGCTCAACACATTTTAAAATGGGAACGGAGGTTAGACTTCACGAAACCCCCCGAGGAGTGGCAACGCACGCTCCTATTGACAAAGAAAACCCTTCATTGCATTACCATCCTAGAAACCTACATAAAAGTACTCACGCATTGGTACTATGTCCCAGCCCGACTCGCGAAAATTTTTCCTGGGGCCTCCCCCACCTGCTGGAGAGACTGTTCACATATAGGTGACATGATCCACATTTGGTGGAGTTGCCCCAGACTCAAGCCCATCTGGCATAAATGCTTTTCTACTCTAACCAGCTTAGGTATCAACCTACCTAGAACACCCGAGACGGCCCTTTTCCACCTAGGCACATGTAAACTTCCCAAACATCAGGGCTCCCTTAGCGTCTATCTCCTGTCAGCAGTTAAACTCAACATAGCGCGAGCTTGGAAACGATCCCTGCCCCCGGCCTGGTCGGATATTGTATCTACTATGGCCTACATATACTCCATGGAGAAGAGCATTTATTATGCTTCTGGTAGGTCTGATTTTTTTGAACTGACTTGGTCTGATTGGAAAGACAGGTTTGACACTCTCTGGCTCCCTAGCTTTGACATCTAGGGTACAGTATACCCACAATCACTCTGACAGAACCCCCAGCCATATTTCTGTAAATCCGAACTGGCTCCTCACATGACCCTCTCCCTCCCCTTATAGGCCTCCTAACATACCCCTCTCTCTTACCCCCCTCCCCTCTCTTACCCCATCACCCCCCCCCCCCTTGACATTACCTTATGCCCCATTGGAATTCCGCTATCCCCTTTTATTTTGGTAATAACGTCATTAATGTATTGCCTATTCTTTTTGTTCTGATGTATTTACACTTGATGTACGTCTGACTCGTACAATTGTTGTATTTCTTACCCTTTTTGCTATAAAAACTCAATAAAAATTACAAGTATTAAAAAAAAAAATACTTTGGAGTATGTGTTGATGTAAAGTGTGTCTCTTGCAGCATGATAACATGTGCTTTAATTGCTTTGTATTCTGTTATGGCTTTTTTCCTTTTTATAAGTGAGTGCAAACCTCTAAAGTTGTGTGATATGATTTTAAAGGACATATTGGTTTTTGTGTTTATGCTCAAGATAACAATATATGGAGCTCAATTTTTCTATAGAATTGCTTAGGGATCATGTGCATATTTCATGTAAAGTAGTGTCAGGACTCTTCGTGCGTGTAGGATGATGCAGGAGCGACTCACGGGTGACCACGAAAAGAAAAGAGAAAGCTAGAAAGAGGGAAAGTAGGTTAATAGGATGAACATACATATTAAACAGTAGTATCTGTATGTGATACTTATACATGTTAGGAATAAACAGTTTACTCCAATCCTAGGGCGCAAACAAATTACTTATTTCCAAATATGAAGACCAAGATCAAAACTATTTTAGTTCTAGTAATTCATTATCATTTTATTAACAAGATTAGTGTATCCAATCCTCACTATACTGTCGAAGTCTATTTATTAGTTGGTACTTGTACTAGATAGTATAATGCTTCTAAAAAAGGGGGGCTAAATATAGTCTTGTATGTAAGATCTACATCTTACTATATATGGTTAGGGTTGTTCTATTATTTTATTCCGACATATTCAGGAAACTTCTACTCAGTGGATCTCACTAATTTTGCTATCTAGACCTTCCTAATTAAATTATCATCTCGTCCACTTTATGTGTGTCAAGATATTATTTTTAATCATAAGCTACTTTGTCTTGCCTATTTCACTTAAACATAATTTTTTATAACTAATTTATCAATTGTACTTAGGGCATATTTACTATAAAGAATATTACTTGACTTGGGACATTTATTTGTTGTGGAGAAGCCTAACTAAACAGTTTCAAATATTTACAACATTCTATATCACATCTAGTACAGTAGTAACCTTAAGAGCAATATTCATGAAAAATAGACTTGCCAATTCAGTCTTCGAGAAGAAAAACCTGCTATTTTTGAACTAAATCTGGGCTATAGCTATCCACATAACGCCTTATGGCATTGGGACATAACAGTTACATTTTAGGAACATAATTGAACAAATAAAAACTCAGGCGTACAATTATAGCCATCAATACAATATTATAACCATTTTTGATAAGTGTTAATATAACTATAAACTTCCTTTAACTTGAAAACACAATATTAGGATTATGAGTTTTCAATTTTTTTAATTTTTCTTATTGACTTAGAAAAGTCTGACACATAACCTTCCTGTGTTATCAACCATTTGGGTATTTGGTTATTTTGAGACAAAACAAAGAAAATATGAGTTCTCTGTCTATATTGCTTTCTTTTAATCTAGAAAAGTCCAGCTCAAATCCTTTCTGTGCTATCACCTTTAAAATTAGATCTATCAAGAGTTTGATACTGCACTATCTAGTCAGGTTCATGTTCAGCGGTTGTTGGGGTCTTTGCTTGGGACGCTTGATTCCTGGAAACTTTGTTCCATATTTGTTGCATATGTTTCCTTGGTGGTCTCTGAGGCATCGGCTCAAGAGCATCTTCAATCTGGAGATGGAGACGTTTCAGCATTTCAATGCCTTCCTCCCTGTTAGAACAGGAATATGTGGTACCGTTATGGATACAAATGAGCCTAAACGGAAATGCCCATCTATACGTCATCTTTGCCTTTAGGAGGGTGGTGATGATTGGTTTCAATTCTCTGTGTTTTTTTAGTGTAATTGGTGATAGGTCCGCAAAAAACTGGAACTTATGACTTTTAAATTCGAAGTGTGTCGTTTTCTTGAGGCTTGTATAATCTTGTCCTTGGTGACATAGTAGTGACACTTAATTATTATGTCTCTGGGGGTATTAGGATTCTGAGGTCTGTTTAAGGTTCTATGAGCTCTAACCATTAGTAGATACATCTCTTCTGTCCCTGGTATTAAGTTGTTGAAAATTTGATGTAACACTTCCTTTAAGTTGTCATAGGATTCTGGTAAGTTTCTTATCCGAATATTTGATCTCCAAGATCTGTTTTCGAGATCCTCTAGTTGGTTTTCTAATTGTAAAATCTGCCATTGTTGAAACTGAGATTGGACTACTGGGAATTCTTCAATTATTTTGTTGACTTTATCTTCCAGTATTGTTGTTCTTTGCCCAATGCCCTGAATATCAGCCTTTAACTCTTGCAGCGCTGACTTTAATTCAGCTTGAAATATTTCTTTAATTTGTTGGATAAAAGTGTTAGAAGTAGTTATTGTTTGTTCTTCTTGTTTCTCTTCCATTGCAGTTTCTTGTTTATCAGCTGTTAAGATAGCTGCTGAATCTACTGTAGAGGGCTTTTTTTTGCTTGGGCTTTGGAAAGACAGTCCTTAACAGTTTGATTTCTACCCTTAATGGTGAGGAGGATATGGGTGGATCTAGGCAACTAATAGATCTTTTGTGGATAGTGCGTAGTTTCACCTTAATTTCTGTATTGTGGATATGGTAAAAGCGTAATCTATACTCATTGTCATGTCAATGGGCATTGTTTGCTTAGTTTGCGCCCAGTGGATTAGATCTCAACATTCAGTAGACATTCCGAAAAACTCTGCAGGTAGAATGTCTAATGGAGTCAACTTCCTTCAGTACACGTCTCCCTGCTTTTACCTCAATCCAAACAGCTATCACACTATCAAAAGTTGATCTCCAGAGTTGGTCTTTATTTGGTCATGCTAGCACTTTCGTTAGTAGAGGTATTTGTATGGTTAATAACCATCAGTCAATTTAAATCACATTTTAACCTCTGTTCAGCTTATGAAGCTTTCTAACAACTATATGTTCAATAAGTTTGAAGGTGGTTTATCAGTCTGTGCAAGCTTTTAAACTTGTGTAACCCAACAAACCCGGCTAGATTATGAGAAAAGCCTTACAGTTTTTTTTAACTTTCTTGTCTATGGTCCTTTCAGGGCTGACACAGCATTTTGAGTAATAATAAATGCGTAGCAACCAAAAATGGCGGGTCCCGCCAAACACTGCTTGTAGATTGCTTCTGCTATGGGCTACTCCCTTGATTAGTAGAGGTAAGTACAAAGTATACTTGTGCTTAAGCTCAGGGAATCCACTTCCAAAGCCAAGCAAAGATGCGATAGCACAGTGTCCACCCGTTGTCCACTGTTCCTGAGCGATATCGGGTAGGTAAGGTGCAGTGTTATTTTCTCCCTTCTTCTTTTAGTGGCTGGTCTTTATGGTCCGAGACTCGAGTGTTTAATGGCACCAGAGTGGAGTCCCGACCCTCCGGTGTCCACTCTTCTTACTTGAGCTCAATCAGTACCTGATGACTGGTATGTCAGAGTCCACTTGTAAGCTGGTCACCAAACTTGCAAAACCAGTCAGAAAGTGTTAACAATCTACTAGTCACCTTAGTTGTAGTTTCGCTCACCGTTCAGAGTGTAGATTATTATAATTATTATAATTTTTTCTCCAAATTTAGCAAGAAATAAAGATTTTGTTACGGAGCTCCAAAAATTCACAACCGCTCACTGCAGCTGCAAGCTCCAATTTCACAACAAAACAATTTAATGTCCCTTTAATGCAATGCTTTGTGATAAACAGATATAGGCTCAAACCATGAACAATTCTTTAAGAAAAATAGGTAGTAGTCAGCGCCAAATGAGAGGGCACACAAGCTCACTATAGAATAACGATCACCTAACGGGATCGTATTATATATAGAATAAGTGAGGGGAGGTATAGGAGCGCCCCCAAAATAGGGGCTTAAGTGTGCTATAGAGAGGATACTCAGGCGAATATAGCCAGTACTAGGGTATGTTCAATATGGCTGAATGGAAATAAGAGCAAATCTTCAGTAGGACAAAGTGGAGATGAGTTCATAAAGGGTTACTGTATACAAATGGGTATGAATGCAAAGTGCCACGCTATAATATATATAAGAAACAATATGAAATGGTTATAAAGAACTACTAAAATCCAGCATAAAAACTGGTTTAATCCAACATAAAATATAACAAATATAAAAATATAGCAAAAAAATGTCTACCTTTATTAAGCCACGAAGCCAATTGGCCAGCCAATCACCTATCGGGTAAAGGTTTATAAAGATACCGAAAACAGCTTCAAACCATCTTGATAAAGCTGTGTGAAATGGCGAAACGTGTTGATGGTACAAGTAAAGATTGCTATGATTGAAGTTACACTTTCCAGTTAAAGGATTGAAATGGATTCAAAAGGGACTTTATTTTTCAAAAAGGATTCCACAATAACTGCGCAGAGTAAGGATATAGGAATCGCAACGGAACTACTTCCCATAGAAGTGTATGTGGAGAGTAACATCACCCAGAGAACCAACTATACGGAGCTACACAGACACCTTTGCTCTGCTAACGACAACACAAATTAAGGTAGGCACACAGAGATGTTCAGCCCGTTGTAGTGTGGTATTAATCTAAGGATTACACTTTGCACAAAGTCGCCCATTATCTTTTGCACAAAATCTGTTATATACTACAACTGAAGTAAGTGTAAAATTGTATAAATGATTCTTTAAATTACGAACCAGCAGGAATGAGTCAGCAGGAACCTTTTGTCCACGACAGTGTTTGGACTATTGTATACCCAATAGATTCACAATAAAGATAATCAAGAGTTCAGTTATATCAAAGACTGTTTAAATATCCCTTATATGAAAGAGACTTTTTAATAAACACCAAAGCGCAGTAAATTGGAATATCTGTGATACAGAAGGAATTGCAAATACTGGGAATGCATAGATAATCTGGCTTCCTTTTAAAGGTGGATATCGATATAAATGTATACATGACCGGTCATACATGGAGTTTTAGATATTAATTGTATGTTATATTTTATTTAGATTTGTGGATATCGCAAACTTTTTTATCTTTTAGCTATTTGTATAGCATAAATAAATATTGATTTTTATAGTATCGACCCTCTGATTATGTTTTATTCGATTATTATGTAAACATATAACCCCTGAGCCCTTATATCAATATAGGAGTCATTAAATGTGTATATTTATTGGTATTATTCTAAATACTCATTAGTCTGAGAAGTACTCATTAGTCTGAAAGATATTCTATAACCCCTTAGCTTTGTAGCGCACATATACATCCTACCTTGTGTAATTTTCTATTTGACATCATCAGTTACTAGCCCATAATTTCCCTGATATGTGTAGTAATGTGGATCATTTTAATGATATAGAAAATGAGGCATAGGTACTGGAATAATTGTGATGATTGTGAATGATCAGATATTCAAAGTCTACATAACCTGTAAAAATATAGACCAATTAACTTACGTTAAAGGGACATGAAATCCAATATATTGATTTCATGATTCAGGTAGAGCATACAATTTTAAATAACTTTCCAATTTACTTCTTTTATGTAAATTGCTTCATTCTCTTGTTACCTTTGTTGAAAAGCATATCTAGATAAGCTCAGGAAGAGCAATGCACTACTGAGACCTAGCTGCTGATTAGTGGCTACACATCAGTGACGTCAGAGGCTGGTGAGGCAGTGACTAGGATACACCTTCATTCTTTAGATATCCTTTGTTGAAGAATAGCAATGCACATGGGTGAGCCAATCACATGAGGTAGATTATGTGCAGCCACCAATCAGCAGCTACTGAGCAAATTTAGATATGATTTTCAACAAAGGATATCAAAAGATTGAAGAAAATTAGAAATTAGATGTAAATTGGAAAGTTATTTAAAATTGCATGCTCTTTCTAAATCATGAACAAAAACATATGGGTTTCATGTCCCTTTAAATGGTGTCTTGGAAAACTGGTCAGCTTAGTAAACATCTGATTTTAGTCTAAATGAATGTAATAGAAACTCTTGCCAGATAACAAAATGCTTGTTCTGATTATGAGATCTAGAAATCCAGGCCCATTAAAGTATACTTTTTTACTTTAATGCTGCAAATTATGCTTATAGATTCTTTTATTATTCAGTAAATATAAAAATGTCTTGATCCAGTGGCGGCTGGTGAAATTTAAAGATGGTGGCACGCTTGACCCCACCCCTTTAAATAAAGCCACACCATCAGATGGCACTACCAATTCATTAATTAAATAAAAGGTAGACAAACACAGAAAAGCACTCGGTGGGAGAGGGAGAGAGAGAGACGGGGGGAGAGAGACACAGAGGTTTAGAGAGAAAGAGAGAGACACAATCACACACAGAGGGTTAGAGAGAGAGAAAGAGAGAGAGACACAATCACACACAGAGGGTTAGAGAGAAAGAGAGACACAATCACACACAGAGGGTTAGAGAGAGAGAAAGAGAGAGAGAAACACAATCATACACAGAGGGTGAGAGAGAAAGAGAGAGAGACAAAATCACACACAGAGGGTTAGAGAGAGAGAAAGAGAGAGAGAGACACAATCACACACAGAGGGTTAGAGAGAGAGAAAGAGAGAGAGACACAATCACACACAGAGGGTTAGAGAGAGAGAAAGAGAGAGAGACACAATCACACACAGAGGGTTAGAGAGAGAGAAAGAGAGAGAGACACAATCACACACAGAGGGTTAGAGAGAGAGAAAGAGAGAGAGAAACACAATCATACACAGAGGGTGAGAGAGAAAGAGAGAGAGACAAAATCACACACAGAGGGTTAGAGAGAGAGAAAGAGAGAGAGAGACACAATCACACACAGAGGGTTAGAGAGAGAGAGAGAGAGAGAGAGAGAGAGAGAGAGAGACAATCACACATAGAGGGTTAGAGAGAGAGAAAAGAGAGAGAGACACAATAATACACAGAGGAATAGAGAGAGAGAGACACAATCACACACAGAGGGTTAGAGAGAGAGAAAGAGAGAGACACAATCACACACAGAGGGTTAGAGAGAGAGAAAGAGAGACACAATCACACCACACAGAGGGTTAGAGAGAGAGAGAGACACAATCATACACAGAGGGTTAGAGAGAAAGAGAGAGAGAGACACAATCACACATAGAGGGTTAGAGAGAGAGAGAGAGAGAGACAATCACACACAGAGGGTTAGAGAGAAAGAGAGAGAGAGAGACACAATCACACACAGAGGGTTAGACAGAGAGAGAGAGAGACACAATCACACACCGAGGGTTAGAGAGAGAGAGACACAATCACACATAGAGGGTTAGAGAGAGAGAGAGAGACAATCACACATAGAGGGTTAGAGAGAGAGAAAAGAGAGAGAGACACAATCATACACAGAGGATTAGAGAGAGAGAGAGACACAATCACACACAGAGGGTTAGAGAGAGAGAAAGAGAGAGACACAATCACACACAGAGGGTTAGAGAGAGAAAGAGAGAGAGAGAGAGACACAATCACACACCGAGGGTTAGAGAGAGAGAGACACAATCACACACAGAGGGTTAGAGAGAGCGAAAGAGAGAGAGAGAGAGACACAATCACACACAGAGGGTTAGCGAAAGAGAGAGAAAGAGAGACACAATCACACACAGAGGGTTAGAGAGAGAGAGAGAGAGAGTGACACAATCACACACAGAGGGTTAGAGAGAGAGAAAGAGAGAGACACAATCACACACAGAGGGTTAGAGAGAGAGAAAGAGAGACGCAATCACACACAGAGGGTTAGAGAGAGGGAAAGAGAGAGAGAAACACAATCATACACAGAGGGTGAGAGAGAGAGAAAGAGAGAGAGACACAATCACACACAGAGGGTTAGAGAGAAAGAGAGAGAGAGAGACACAATCACACACAGAGGGTTAGAGAGAGAGAGAGAGAGAGAGAGAGACAATCACACATAGAGGGTTAGAGAGAGAGAAAAGAGAGAGAGACACAATCATACACAGAGGATTAGAGAGAGAGAGAGACACAATCACACACAGAAGGTTAGAGAGAGAGAAAGAGAGAGAGAGAGACACAATCACACACCGAGGGTTAGAGAGAGAGAGACAATCACACACAGAGGGTTAGAGAGAGCGAAAGAGAGAGAGAGACACAATCACACACAGAGGGTTAGCGAAAGAGAGAGAAAGAGAGACACAATCACACACAGAGGGTTAGAGAGAGAGAAAGAGAGTGACACAATCACACACAGAGGGTTAGAGAGAGAGAAAGAGAGAGACACAATCACACACAGAGGGTTAGAGAGAGAGAAAACATAATTTATGCTTACCTGATAAATTCCTTTCTCCTGTAGTGTAGTCAGTCCACGGGTCATCCATTACTTATGGGATATTAACTCCTCCCTAACAGGAAGTGCAAGAGGATCACCCAAGCAGAGCTGCTATATAGCTCCTCCCCTCTACGTCATACCCAGTCATTCGACCAAAACCAAACGAGAAAGGAGAAACTATAGGGTGCAGTGGTGACTGGAGTTTAATTTAAAATTTAGACCTGCCATAAAAAACAGGGCGGGCCGTGGACTGACTACACTACAGGAGAAAGGAATTTATCAGGTAAGCATAAATTATGTTTTCTCCTGTTAAGTGTAGTCAGTCCACGGGTCATCCATTACTTATGGGATACCAATACCAAAGCTAAAAGTACACGGATGACGGGAGGGACAGGCAGGATCTTTACACGGAAGGAACCACTGCCTGAAGAACCTTTCTCCCAAAAACAGCCTCAGAAGAAGCAAAAGTGTCAAATTTGTAAAATTTGGAAAAAGTATGAAGAGAAGACCAAGTTGCAGCCTTGCAAATCTGTTCAACAGAGGCCTCATTCTTAAAGGCCCACGTGGAAGCCACAGCTCTCGTAGAATGAGCTGTAATTCTTTCAGGAGGCTGCTGTCCAGCAGTCTCATAGGCTAAACGTATTATGCTACGAAGCCAGAAAGAGAGAGAGGTAGCAGAAGCTTTTTGACCTCTCCTCTGTCCAGAATAAACGACAAACAGGGAAGAAGTTTGGCGAAAATCTTTAGTTGCCTGTAAATAAAATTTCAGGGCACGGACTACGTCTAGATTGTGCAGAAGTCGTTCCTTCTTTGAAGAAGGGTTAGGGCACAATGATGGAACAACAATCTCTTGATTGATATTCTTGTTAGTGACTACCTTAGGTAAGAACCCAGGTTTAGTACGCAGAACTACCTTGTCTGAATGAAAAATCAGATAAGGAGAATCACAATGTAAGGCCGATAACTCAGAGACTCTTCGAGCCGAGGAAATAGCCATTAAAAACAGAACTTTCCAAGATAACAGCTTGATATCAATGGAATGAAGGGGTTCAAACGGAACACCCTGTAAAACGTTAAGAACTAAGTTTAAGCTCCACGGTGGAGCAACAGTCTTAAACACAGGCTTAATCCTGGCCAAAGCCTGACAAAAAGTCTGAACGTCTGGAACTTCTGACAGACGCTTGTGTAAAAGGATGGACAGAGCTGAGATCTGCCCCTTTAAAGAACTTGCAGATAAACCCTTTTCTAAACCTTCTTGTAGAAAAGACAATATCCTAGGAATCCTAACCTTACTCCATGAGTAACTCTTGGATTCGCACCAGTGTAAATATTTACGCCATATTTTATGGTAAATTTTCCTGGTAACAGGTTTCCTAGCCTGTATTAAGGTATTAATTACTGACTCCGAAAATCCACGCTTTGATAAAATCTCCATGCAGTCAGCTTCAGAGAAATTAGATTTTGATGTTTGAAAGGACCCTGAATTAGAAGGTCCTGTCTCAGAGGCAGAGACCAAGGTGGACAGGATGACATGTCCACTAGATCTGCATACCAGGTCCTGCGTGGCCACGCAGGCGCTATTAGAATCACCGATGCTCTCTCCTGTTTGATCCTGGCAATCAATCGAGGAAGCATCGGGAAGGGTGGAAACACATAAGCCATCTTGAAGGTCCAAGGTGCTGTCAGAGCATCTATCAGGACCGCTCCCGGGTCCCTGGACCTGGACCCGTAACAAGGAAGCTTGGCGTTCTGGCGAGACGCCATGAGATCCATATCTGGTTTGCCCCAACGCCGAAGTATTTGGGCAAAGACCTCCGGATGAAGTTCCCACTCCCCCGGATGAAAAGTCTGGCGACTTAGGAAATCCGCCTCCCAGTTCTCCACGCCTGGGATGTGGATCGCTGATAGGTGGCAAGAGTGAGACTCTGCCCAGAGAATTATCTTTGAGACTTCCATCATCGCTAGGGAACTCCTTGTCCCTCCTTGATGGTTGATGTAAGCCACAGTCGTGATGTTGTCCGACTGAAACCTGATGAACCTCAGAGTTGCTAGCTGAGGCCAAGCTAGAAGGGCATTGAAAACTGCTCTTAATTCCAGAATGTTTATGGGAAGGAGACTCTCCTCCTGAGTCCATGATCCCTGAGTCTTCAGGGAATTCCAGACAGCGCCCCAACCTAGCAGGCTGGCGTCTGTTGTTACAATCGTCCAATCTGGTCTGCTGAAGGGCATCCCCTTGGACAGATGTGGCCGAGAGAGCCACCATAGAAGAGAATTTCTGGTCTCTTGATCCAGATTCAGCATAGGGGACAAATCTGAGTAATCCCCATTCCACTGACTTAGCATGCACAATTGCAGTGGTCTGAAATGCAGGCGTGCAAAGGGAACTATGTCCATTGCCGCTACCATTAAACCAATTACCTCCATGCATTGAGCCACTGACGGGTGTGGAATGGAATGAAGGACACAGCAAGCATTTAGGAGTTTTGTTAACCTGTCCTCTGTCAGGTAAATTTTCATTTCTACCGAATCTATAAGGGTCCCTAAGAAAGGAACTCTTGTGAGTGGCAATAGAGAACTCTTTTCTTCGTTCACCTTCCACCCATGTGACCTTAGAAATGCCAGTACTAACTCTGTATGATACTTGGCAGCTTGGAAACTTGACGCTTGTATCAGAATGTCGTCTAGGTACGGAGCTACCGATATTCCTCGCGGTCTTAGTAACGCCAGAAGAGAACCCAGAACCTTTGTGAAGATTCTTGGAGCAGTAGCCAACCCGAAGGGAAGAGCTACAAACTGGTAATGTCTGTCTAGGAAGGCAAACCTTAGGTACCGGTAATGATCCTTGTGAATCGGTATGTGAAGGTACGCATCCTTTAGATCCACTGTGGTCATGTACTGACCCTTTTGGATCATGGGTAAGATTGTCCGAATAGTTTCCATTTTGAACGATGGAACTCTTAGGAATTTGTTTAGGATCTTTAAATCCAAGATTGGTCTGAAGGTTCCTTCTTTCTTGGGAACCACAAACAGATTTGAGTAAAACCCTTGTCCGTGTTCCGACCGCGGAACCGGGTGGATCACTCCCATTAGCAAAAGATCTTGTACACAGCGTAGAAACGCCTCTTTCTTTGTCTGGTTTGCTGACAACCTTGAAAGATGAAATCTCCCTTTTGGAGGAGAAGCTTTGAAGTCCAGAAGATATCCCTGAGATATGATCTCTAACGCCTAGGGATCCTGGACATCTCTTGCCCAAGCCTGGGCGGAGAGAGAAAGTCTGCCCCCTACTAGATCCGTTTCCGGATTGGGGGCCCTCACTTCATGCTGTCTTAGGGGCAGCAGCAGGTTTTCTGGCCTGCTTGCCCTTGTTCCAGGTCTGGTTAGGTTTCCAGCCCTGTCTGTAACGAGCAACAGTTCCTTCCTGTTTTGGAGCGGAGGAAGTTGATGCTGCTCCTGCCTTGAAGTTACGAAAGGCACGAAAATTAGACTGTCTAGCCCTTGGTTTGGCTCTGTCTTGAGGCAGGGCATGGCCCTTACCTCCAGTAATGTCAGCGATAATTTCTTTCAAACCGGGCCCAAATAATGTCTGCCCTTTGAAAGGTATGTTAAGCAATTTAGATTTAGAAGTCACATCGGCTGACCAGGATTTTAGCCACAGCGCTCTGCGCGCCTGAATGGCGAATCCGGAATTCTTAGCCGTAAGCTTAGTTAAATGTACTACGGCATCAGAAATAAATGAATTAGCTAGCTTAAGGACTCTAAGCTTGTCTATAATTTCATCCAATGGGACTGAGCTAATGGTCTCTTCTAGAGACTCAAACCAGAATGCCGCCGCAGCCGTGACAGGTGCAATGCATGCGAGGGGTTGTAATATAAAACCTTGTTGAGTAAACATTTTCTTAAGGTAACCCTCTAACTTTTTATCCATTGGATCTGAAAAGGCACAGCTATCCTCCACCGGGATAGTGGTACGCTTAGCCAGAGTAGAAACTGCTCCTTCCACCTTAGGGACCGTCTGCCATAAGTCCCGTGTGGTGGCGTCTATTGGAAACATTTTTCTAAATATAGGAGGGGGGGAAAAGGGCACACCGGGCCTATCCCACTCCTTGGTAATAATCTCTGTAAGCCTCTTAGGTATAGGAAAAACGTCAGTACACGCCGGTACCGCATAGTATCTATCCAGCCTACATAATTTCTCTGGGATTGCAACCGTGTTACAATCATTCAGAGCCGCTAATACCTCCCCTAATAATACACGGAGGTTCTCAAGCTTAAATTTAAAATTTGAAATGTCTGAGTCCAGTTTATTTAGATCAGATCCGTCACCCACAGAATGAAGCTCTCCGTCTTCATGTTCTGCCAATTGTGACGCAGTATCAGACATGGCTCTAACATTATCAGCGTACTCTGTTCTCACCCCAGAGTGGTCGCGTTTACCTCTAAGTTCTGGCAATTTAGATAAAACTTCAGTCATAACATTAGCCATGTCTTGTAAAGTGATTTGTAATGGCCGCCCTGATGTACTTGGCGTCGCAGTATCACGCACCTCCTGAGCGGGAGATGCAGGTACTGACACGTGAGGAGAGTTAGTCGTCATAACTTTCCCCTCGTTGTCTGGTGAAATTTTCTTGACATGTACAGATTGGCTTTTATTTAAAGTAGCATCAATGCAATTAGTACACAAATTTCTATTGGGCTCCACATTGGCCTTTGAACATATTGCACAAAGAGATTCCTCTGTGTCAGACATGTTTAAACAAACTAGCAATTAGCCTTGCAAGCTTGGAAATACTTTTCAAATAAATTTACAAGCAATATAAAAAACGTTACTGTGCCTTTAAGAAGCACACAAAAACTGTCACAGTTGAAATAACAATGAACCGGATTAGTTATAGAAACCAAATTTTCACAGTAAATGCATTAAGTTAGCAAAAAATTGCACCCACTAGCAAATGGATGATTAACCCCTTAATACCAAAAAACGGATAACAATTGAAAATATAAGCGTTTTTTCACAGTCAAAGCACAGTCTCACAGGTCTGCTGTGAGTGATTACCTCCCTTAAAACTAGTTTTGGAGACCCCTGAGCTCTGTAGAGACGTCCTGGATCATGCAGGGAGAAAAAGGCAGACTGTGACTGAATTTCTACTGCGCAATAAAAGCGCCAAAATAGGCCCCTCCCACTCATAATACAACAGTGGGGGAAGCTCAGTAAACTGATTTAATTCAAAACAAACGACAGCCATGTGGAAAATAACGGCCAAAAAATTTTTCACCAAGTACCTCAGATAAATAAACGATTAACATGCCAGTAAACGTTTAAAATATAAATTATGAAATGTTATTAAAAAGCCTGCTGCTAGCCGCTCACACTGCAGATTAGGCTAAAAGTTATATGTATACAGTATTTTCTTAGTGAAGTGCCATTCCCCAGAAATACTTCAGTGTAAACATACATACATATCAGCCTGATACCAGTTGCTACTACTGCATTTAAGGCTGTACTTACATTACATCGGTATTAGCAGTATTTTCTCAGTCAATTCCATTCCTTAGAAAATAATATACTGCAACATACCTCCTTGCAGGTGAACCTGCCCGCTGTCCTCTGTTCTGAAGTTACCTCGCTCCTCAGAATGGCCGAGAACAGCAAATGGATCTTAGTTACGTCCGCTAAGATCATACACAAACTCAGGTAGATTCTTCTTCTAATGCTGCCTAAGAAAAAACAACACACTCCGGTGCCGTTTAAAATAACAAACTTTTGATTGAAGAAATAAAAACTAAGTTTAACAACCACAGTCCTCTCACACATCCTATCTATTAGTTAGGTGCAAGAGAATGACTGGGTATGACGTAGAGGGGAGGAGCTATATAGCAGCTCTGCTTGGGTGATCCTCTTGCACTTCCTGTTAGGGAGGAGTTAATATCCCATAAGTAATGGATGACCCGTGGACTGACTACACTTAACAGGAGAAAGAGACGCAATCACACACAGAGGGTTAGAGAGAGAGAGAAAGAGAGAGAGACACAATCACGCACAGAGGGTTAGAGAAAGAGAGAGAGACACAATCACACACAGAGGGTTAGAGAGAGAGAGAGAAAGAGAGACACAATCACACACAGAGGGTTAGAGAGAGAGAAAGAGAGAGAGAAACACAATCATACACAGAGGGTGAGAGAGAGAGAAAGAGAGAGAGACACAATCACACACAGAGGGTTAGAGAGAGAGAAAGAGAGAGAGAGACAATCATTCACAGAGGGTTAGAGAGAAAGAGAGAGAGAGACACAATCACACACAGAGGGTTAGAGAGAGAGAGAGACAATCACACATAGAGGGTTAGAGAGAGAGAAAAGAGAGAGAGACACAATCATACACAGAGGATTAGAGAGAGAGAGAGACACAATCACACACAGAGGGTTAGAGAGAGAGAGAGAGACACAATCACACACAGAGGGTTAGAGAGAGAGAAAGAGAGAGACACAATCACACACTGAGGGTTAGAGAGAGAGAGACACAATCACACACAGAGGGTTAGAGAGAGCGAAAGAGAGAGAGAGAGACACAATCACACACAGAGGGTCAGCGAAAGAGAGAGAGACAATCACACACAGAGGGTTAGAGAGAGAGAGAAAGAGAGAGACACAATCACACACAGAGGGTTAGAGAAAGAGAGAGACACACATAATCACACACAGAGGGTTGCAGCACTTACTTTAATAAAATGTGGCTAAAACACTGCAAGTCTGCATCTCTTCCTGCTCTGTAAGGAAGTGACAGTAGCACATTCCACTGCACTTGGAGGGGTAGTACAGAACTCTCTTTTTCACTTTAGCAAAGCTGGCTGGACAGCAACAAAATAAATGAAACACAGAGGGTTAGCGAAAGAGAGAGAGAGACACAATCACACACAGAGGGTTAGAGAGAGAGAGAGAGAGAGAGACACAATCACACACAGAGGGTTAGAGAGAGAGAGAAAGAGAGAGACACAATCACACACAGAGGGTTAGAGAAAGAGAGACACACAATCACACACAGAGGGTTAGAGAGAGAGAGAGAGAGAGAAACACACAATCACACACAGAGGGTTAGAGAGAGAGAGAAACAACAATCACACACAGAGGATTAGAGAAAGAGAGAGACACAGTCACACACAGAGGGTTAGAGAAAGAGAGACACAATCACACACAGAGGGTTAGAGAGAGAAAGAGAGAGACACACAATCACACACAGAGGGTTAAAGAGAGAGAAAGAGAGAGACACAATCACACACAGAGGGTTAGAGAGAGAGAGAAAGAGAGAGACACAGTCACACACAGAGGGTTAGAGAAAGAGAGAGAGACACAATCACACACAGAGGATTAGAGAGAGAGAGACACACTCACACACAGAGGGTTAGAGAGAGAAAGAGAGAGACACACAATCACACACAGAGGGTTAGAGAGAGAGAGAGAGAGAGAGACAGAGACACAATCCCGCACAGAGGGTTAGAGAAAGAGAGAGAGACACAATCGCACACAGAGGGTTAGAGAGAGAGAGAAAGAGAGAGACACAGTCACACACAGAGGGTTAGAGAAAGAGAGAGAGAGACACAATCACACACAGAGGATTAGAGAGAGAGACACAATCACACACAGAGGGTTAGAGAGAGAAAGAGAGAGACACACAATCACACACAGAGGGTTAAAGAGAGAGAAAGAGAGACACAATCACACACAGAGGGTTAGAGAGAGAGAGAGAGAAAGAGAGACAGAGACACAATCCCGCACAGAGGGTTAGAGAAAGAGAGAGAGACACAATCGCACACAGGGTTAGAGAGAGAAAGAGAGAGAGACACAATCACACACAGAGGGTTAGAGAAAGAGAGAGACACAATCACACACAGAGGGTTAGAGGGAGAGAAAGAGAGAGACACAATCACACACTGAGGGTTAGAGAGAGAGAGACACAATCACACACAGAGGGTTAGAGAGAGCGAAAGAGAGAGAGAGAGACACAATCACACACAGAGGGTCAGCGAAAGAGAGAGAGACAATCACACACAGAGGGTTAGAGAGAGAGAGAAAGAGAGAGACACAATCACACACAGAGGGTTAGAGAAAGAGAGAGACACACATAATCACACACAGAGGGTTGCAGCACTTACTTTAATAAAATGTGGCTAAAACACTGCAAGTCTGCATCTCTTCCTGCTCTGTAAGGAAGTGACAGTAGCACATTCCACTGCACTTGGAGGGGTAGTACAGAACTCTCTTTTTCACTTTAGCAAAGCTGGCTGGACAGCAACAAAATAAATGAAACACAGAGGGTTAGCGAAAGAGAGAGAGAGACACAATCACACACAGAGGGTTAGAGAGAGAGAGAGAGAGACACAATCACACACAGAGGGTTAGAGAGAGAGAGAAAGAGAGAGACACAATCACACACAGAGGGTTAGAGAAAGAGAGACACACAATCACACACAGAGGGTTAGAGAGAGAGAGAGAGAAACACACAATCACACACAGAGGGTTAGAGAGAGAGAGAAACAACAATCACACACAGAGGATTAGAGAAAGAGAGAGAGACACAGTCACACACAGAGGGTTAGAGAAAGAGAGACACAATCACACACAGAGGGTTAGAGAGAGAAAGAGAGAGACACACAATCACACACAGAGGGTTAAAGAGAGAGAAAGAGAGAGACACAATCACACACAGAGGGTTAGAGAGAGAGAGAAAGAGAGAGACACAGTCACACACAGAGGGTTAGAGAAAGAGAGAGAGAGAGACACAATCACACACAGAGGATTAGAGAGAGAGACACACACTCACACACAGAGGGTTAGAGAGAGAAAGAGAGAGACACACAATCACACACAGAGGGTTAGAGAGAGAGAGAGAGAGAGAGAGAGAGACAGAGACACAATCCCGCACAGAGGGTTAGAGAAAGAGAGAGAGACACAATCGCACACAGAGGGTTAGAGAGAGAGAGAAAGAGAGAGACACAGTCACACACAGAGGGTTAGTGTTACGGTTACCCTTAGTCTCGCTGAGAGATGGACCGCTTAGTAGCCTGGATCCCTATTGCTAAAGAGGGGAGAAGCTGCTTTCCATAGTATTCTATATGAGTCTCGCAAATATAGAATAATCTCCCTTAGCTGCAGTACAGCTAGGATACCCTTCTGCCCACAAAAACGAGTCAACGCTGCGATTGAGGGTCAAAACAAGAACTCAGGACTGGGATGCCCAGCCTGCTTTTTATTAAGGTTACATGCACACAGGGCACTCCCAGGGGGAGAGGGGGGGAAGCACAAAATCCCCCATCACACATTTAGATAGAGAGCACTGTCCTTTGACAGGCCACAATAGGATTACAGTACTTAAGATAACAAGTTTACAAGTTCATCTTATCAATTAGCAGTCTGGCTCCAGAGGTGATTAGACAATAGTTTCTAAAAGCTGAAAAAAAAGAGTTAACTCTTTATGAAATGAAACTTGTTACGGTTTTCTTGGAGCCCTTCTTAGGCGCTGGCTTGCTGGTTCAGGCATTGCTGCTGGGAAATAAGCTCTTCACAACAAAATAACTAATGCTTCTGTAACATTGCTCCCTTTCTGTGGAACACTCTGGCAGACACGGTCTGACCCCTTTTCGGGGCAGACTAAGGCTGTCCAGACCGCTGGTTATGCGGGGCTGAGGTCGGTTTGTCTGGACAACCCGTCGGCGTTGCCATTCTGTTTCCCAGGTCTGTAAGTAATGGTGAAATTGAAGGTTTGCAACGATAAGCTCCAACGTAATAGCCTGCCGTTATCTCCAGAGACCCGGTTCAGCCACACCAACGGGTTATGGTCGGTGACCAGAGTGAACTCCTGACCATATAAATAGGGAGTCAATTTCTTTAATGCCCACACCAAAGCCAAACACTCCTTTTCGACCGCTGCATAGCTGACTTCGCGGGGCAGGAGCTTCCGGCTGATGTAGGCAACTGGATGCTCCCCTCCATCTTCGCCTACTTGGCTGAGGACGGCTCCCAGCCCGAACATGGAAGCATCGGTATGGACGATAAAACGTTTGTTAAGGGCTGGGGCCGCCAAGACAGGAGCGTTAATTAGAGCATTTTTGAGAGCCTGGAAAGCCGTTTCACAGTGGGGAGACCACAGGACCTGTCGAGGTAAGTTCTTCTTGGTCAAGTCAGTCAGGGGTTTGGCAAGTGTGCTGTAGTCTGGTACGAACCGTCTATAGTACCCTGCCGTGCCCAGGAAGGCTAGGACCTGAGTCTTAGTGATGGGGGTGGGCCAATTGGCGACAGCTTCTATTTTGGCCGGCTCTGGTCGCTGCTTTCCACACCCCACCCGGTGACCCAGGTACTGTACCTCGGCCATCCCAAAGTGGCATTTTTCTGGCTTCAGAGTCAGGCCAGCAGCCCGGATCTGATCCAGAACCATTCCCACATGAGCTAAGTGGTCCTCCCAGGACTCACTGTGGATCGCTATGTCGTCCAGGTAGGCGCAAGCAAAACTCTGGAAGCCATCCAGGAGCCTATCCACCAAGCGCTGGAATGTAGCTGGGGCATTCTTCATCCCAAACGGCATTACCCTAAACTGATATAAGCCGAATGGGGTGACGAATGCCGACTTGGGGATAGCCTCCGGGGCCAGGGGAATCTGCCAGTAACCTTTGCAGAGGTCAATAGTGGTCAGGTAATTTCCCCTGGCTATACGATCGAGTAGCTCGTCTACCCTGGGCATAGGGTAAGCGTCCGTCACGGTATTTTCATTGAGCCTCCGATAGTCTACGCAGAACCGGGTGGTCCCATCTTTCTTGGGCACCAAGACAACTGGGGAGGCCCAGGGACTATCGGAGGGCTCAATTACCCTGAGCTGGAGCATCTCATCGATCTCCTTCTTCATTCCTGTCCTAACTGCTTCAGGGATTCGGTACGGAGCCTGGCGCAAGGGAGCTTGTCCCGGAGTATCTACCTGGTGGGTGGTTAAAGTAGTGTACCCTGGCTTCGGGGAGAAGGTGAGGTGTTTGGACTGGAGGAGTTGGTTGAGCTGCTCCCTTTCAGTGGGGCTAAGTCGGTCCCCTATCTGAACCTGCGCCACTATACCTGTGGGGAGGCTCTTTTCTAATAGGTCTGGAATGGGTAAACTGTCGGGGTCTTCCTGAGGGGAACAACATACGGCCGTCACGTTCTCTGGTCGCTCAAAATATTCCTTGAGCATGTTTACATGGAATGTCTTTCTAAGATTGTTGTCGTGGCAGCTAGCTATCACATAAGTGGTGTCTCCCCTTTTCTCTACGATCTGGTAGGGACCCTGCCAGGACGCCTGCAATTTGTCTGTCTTCACCGGCTTAAGTACTAACACCTTTTGTCCTATGGTGAAGATTCTCTTTCGGGCCCCCCGATCGTACCATACTTTCTGTCTTCTCTGGGCCAACTGGAGATTAGCCCGCACGGATTTGGCTAATTGCTCCATTCGGTCCCTGAGTTCCAGCACGTATGGCACAATTGGGACACCGTCAGCCTCCATCTCTCCCTCCCAGTGCTCCCGGATCAGGTTTAGGGGTCCCCGTACCTTTCTTCCGTAGAGCAACTCGAAGGGAGAGAACCCTGTCGTTTCCTGGGGCACCTCCCGATAAGCAAATAGGAGGTGCGGCAGGAAGCGTTCCCAGTCTCGGTATTCCTGAGTGAACGTCTTGAGCATTTGCTTGAGGGTCCCATTGAACCTCTCACACAGCCCGTTCGTCTGGGGGTGGTATGGGGAGCTTAGGAGGGACTTAATTTTGCAAACCTGCCAGAGTTGTTGGGTCAATTCAGCCGTAAATTGGGTGCCTCGGTCGGATAGGATTTCTTTTGGAAATCCTACCCGGGAGAACACCTGTACTAGTGCATTCGCTACCGTATCCGCTTGTATGTTGGATAGGGCGACAGCCTCTGGGTACCTGGTAGCGTAGTCCACTACGGTAAGAATGTATCGCTTACCGGAGGGACTAGGGGTAGCCAGTGGTCCCACTAGGTCAATAGCAACCCGGCTGAAGGGTTCCTCTACAATGGGCATATTTACTAGCTGGGCTTTAGGGTGATCGCCTCGCCTTCCTACTCGTTGACACACATCGCAGGTGTTACAGTAAGTTCTAACGTCAGCGTGCACCCCTGGCCAAAAGAACGTGTGAGTAATGCGGTGTAGGGTACGGGTAACGGCTAGGTGGCCTGCTAAGGGGATGTCGTGGCCTATTTTGAGGATTTCTTGACGGTATTTGTGGGGCACTACCAGCTGTCGCCTACGCTGTCCCCTTTTCTCTGTCCAGCGGTATAGTTTCCCTTTTTCCCATAAGAATGTTTCGTTATCTGCCCCGCCCCCTCCGGTCTCTGCTCGTTCCCGGTACTTTTGTAAGGTCGGGTCAGTCTTAGACTCTGCCTCGAAAGCATCTGGGGTGTCCCAGGGTATGGGGCCTAACCTGTCAGGCAAGGTCGGGGTAGGTCTTACCTGTGTCTCCCGCACTGGTGAAAGCTCTCGCTCCGTCCGGGCTTGGGCCCGTGTAGTCACTGGGTCCGCCTCGTTGTTGCATACTGGAGCATAGGCAGAAGTCATGGGGCCCAAATCGTTGCCCAGTAGTACTTCGGCAGGTAAATTATCCATTAGGCCCACGTTCACAGCCCCCTTTCCCGCTCCCCAATCAAGATGCACTTTAGCTGTTGGAATTTTGTACACATCCCCCCCCGCCACTCTAACGGCCACAGTCTGTCCGGATCGCTTGTGCTCTGGCACCAAATGACTCTGTACCAGCGTGATAGTAGCCCCTGTGTCTCGCAATCCCTCGGTAGATCGCCCCTCGAGCCATACCCTCTGCCGATGGTGCTGGCGGTTATCTGAGGCAGCATATACAGGGTCTGCCTCGTGAAGCGGCCCCACATATCCCTCCATAGGGGCCTCTTGGTTAACACAGAGGGCCCGGGCCGGACGATAGGACCCAGAGGGGTCATTGTAATTCCTGGGTGTCTGGTGCGTATTAAGGGGGCAGCTAGCCATGAAATGCCCTGGTTGCTTGCATCGGTGGCAAGTCGGTCTGGGACGCTCAGAGCTCTTATTGGGTGGTCCTGAGTGTCGGACGGGCCCTGTGGGCACCGGGGCTCGGAATTCAGCACGAGGGGGTGCACGGTAAACCTCTCTGGGTTCGACCCGTGCTGGAGCTCGGTAGTTCATGGGTTCGTGAAGACGGGAGTCATAATGTTCATCGGCCAATTTGGCTGCTTCTTCTAAGGTAGAAGGCCGCCTGTCTCGCAGCCATTCCTTCCCTTGCTGTTCCATGCCATTATAAAAATGTTCTAAGAGAAACAATTGTAAAATTTCCTCCCCAGTCACCGCTTTACTTCCGCTCAGCCAGTGATTTGCCGCTCTCCGCATTCGGTGCGCCCATTCCATATGGGTATCGTTAGGCTTCTTTTCCGTGCCCCGAAACTGTCGGCGATACGTGTCCGGAGTTACAGCGTACCGTTGCAACAGTGTCTCCTTAACTAGCTCATACTGTGTCACTTCCTCAGCACCCAGAGTACGAAA
Organism: Bombina bombina; assembly: GCF_027579735.1. Taxonomy (NCBI): domain Eukaryota; kingdom Metazoa; phylum Chordata; class Amphibia; order Anura; family Bombinatoridae; genus Bombina; species Bombina bombina. The sequence goes on along the minus strand of NC_069501.1, from coordinate 497,699,025 downwards.
GGCTTCCAGGGCTCGCCCGGATAGTTTCCCAGACAATATCGTGGGCCACTCTCTGTTGGGAATCTGGTGCAGGGCACATTGCCTTTCGAAGTCCGCCAAATATTCATCAATCCCTGTCTCGCTCTCTAGGAAGGGTCGAAATGCCGCATAGGGTATCTTGGGCCTCCCAGCATTTTCGACAGGGATGATTACCTGCGGGGCTTCAGCATTGCGGTGTGCGTTCGCTAGGTTGAGTTCGTGGGCTCGAGTCTCTCGTATATCCTCGTCCGCCTCCGCCATCAACTGCTGTACCAATTCCATGGAGGGGTTCGGCCCGTATAATGAGAGCCTTTCCCGAACAATCCTGGTTTTTTCGTCACTAATTGTGGTCGGTGTTTCCGCCATTGTGAAGCTCTGATCCAGTTCGGTCAATTCTGCGATCAGCTCTCTCCTCGGCCGGTTGCTGGCGTACCCCCCTCTGCTTTCAAGTAAATCCTTTAGGGTTGTACGCTTCAATTTTTCGTAAGCGCTCTCCATCCGTTCTGTACCTCTCCTAGGAAATCCAGGAAAATCCCGCCGCTGACGCCAAATGTTACGGTTACCCTTAGTCTCGCTGAGAGATGGACCGCTTAGTAGCCTGGATCCCTATTGCTAAAGAGGGGAGAAGCTGCTTTCCATAGTATTCTATATGAGTCTCGCAAATATAGAATAATCTCCCTTAGCTGCAGTACAGCTAGGATACCCTTCTGCCCACAAAAACGAGTCAACGCTGCGATTGAGGGTCAAAACAAGAACTCAGGACTGGGATGCCCAGCCTGCTTTTTATTAAGGTTACATGCACACAGGGCACTCCCAGGGGGAGAGGGGGGGAAGCACAAAATCCCCCATCACACATTTAGATAGAGAGCACTGTCCTTTGACAGGCCACAATAGGATTACAGTACTTAAGATAACAAGTTTACAAGTTCATCTTATCAATTAGCAGTCTGGCTCCAGAGGTGATTAGACAATAGTTTCTAAAAGCTGAAAAAAAAGAGTTAACTCTTTATGAAATGAAACTTGTTACGGTTTTCTTGGAGCCCTTCTTAGGCGCTGGCTTGCTGGTTCAGGCATTGCTGCTGGGAAATAAGCTCTTCACAACAAAATAACTAATGCTTCTGTAACAGTTAGAGAAAGAGAGAGAGAGACACAATCACACACAGAGGATTAGAGAGAGAGACACAATCACACACAGAGGGTTAGAGAGAGAAAGAGAGAGACACACAATCACACACAGAGGGTTAAAGAGAGAGAAAGAGAGACACAATCACACACAGAGGGTTAGAGAGAGAGAGAGAGAAAGAGAGACAGAGACACAATCCCGCACAGAGGGTTAGAGAAAGAGAGAGAGACACAATCGCACACAGGGTTAGAGAGAGAGAGAGAAAGAGAGAGAGACACAATCACACACAGAGGGTTAGAGAAAGAGAGAGACACAATCACACACAGAGGGTTAGAGGGAGAGACACAATCACACACAGAGGGTTAGATAGAGAGAAAGAGAGAGAGAGACACAATCACACACAGAGGGTTAGAGAAAAAGAGAGAGAGACACAATCACACACAGAGGGTTAGAGGGAGAGACACAATCACACACAGAGGGTTAGAGGGAGAGACACAATCACACACAGAGGGTTAGATAGAAAGAGAGAGAGAGACACAATCACACACAGAGGGTTAGAGAGAGAGAAAGAGAGAGAGACACAATCACACACAGAGGGTTAGAGAGAGAGAGAGACACACAATCACACACAGAGGGTTAGAGAAAGAGAGAGAGACACAATCACACACAGAGGGTTAGAGAAAGAGAGAAAGACACAATCACACACAGAGGGTTAGAGAGAGAGAAAGAGAGAGATAGACACAATCACACACAGAGGGTTAGAGAGAAAGAGAGACACAATCACACACAGAGAGTTAGAGAAAGAGAGAGATACACAATCACACACAGAGGCCTCTAGTTATTAAGGTCTGTCGGACCTGATCCGACAGTGTGGATCAGGTCCGAAAAGACCTCGCTGAATACGGCGAGTATATCACAAGAGCTGCTGGTGCAACGCCGCCCCCTGCAGACTCGCGGCCAATAGGCCGCCAGCAGGGGGGTGTCAATCAACCCGATCGTACTCAATCGGGTTGATTTCCGGCGATGTCTGTCCGCCTGCTCAGAGCAGGCGGACAGGTTGTGGAGCAGCGGTCTTTGTGACCGCTGCTTCATAACTGCTGTTTCTGGTGAGCCTCCAGGCTCGCCAGAAACACGGGGCATCAAGCTCCATTCGGAGCTTGATACATATGCCCCAGAGGGATAAAGAAAGAGAGAGAGACACCATCACACACAGAGGGTTAGAGAGACACATAAGGGATGAGAGAGTCAGAGGGGGAGGAAGAGAGACTGAGACCATGGGGGAGAACGACACATAAGGAGAGAGATGGATAGATAGAGAGAGAGAAAGAGAGAGAGAGAGACACACACACGGGGGGGGGGGAGAGGGACCACTGCATTTTTAAGTAATGAAACAGCAGAGCTACAGAGAGTTCAGAAAGTGAGACTATAAACTAGTGTGCAGTACAGAGGCAAGCTGCTAAGTTAGTGGGTAGGTGTAAACTTTGAGGAAACAAAATACAAAAATGATCCTTAAACTGCTGTAAAAGAGTAAAAAAAACAAAAAACAATAAACCACATTCATTAAATTATCATTTTCACTAACAGAATCCCTTTCAGTAAAATCTAAGGTTGCAGCACTTACTTTAATAAAATGTGGCTAAAACACTGCAAGTCTGCATCTCTTCCTGCTCTGTAAGGAAGTGACAGTAGCACATTCCACTGCACTTGGAGGGGTAGTACAGAACTCTCTTTTTCACTTTAGCAAAGCTGGCTGGACAGCAACAAAATAAATGAAAGTTGTTTTTTTTCTCGTTTTTGTTTTGTTTTATATCATTTAACATCCAGCCCCAACCCTAAGTTCCACTTACTAATGCCTCTCACTGGATTGGGTCAACCCAAAGAGGACAGCCTCAAATAAGCACTTATGGGCCATGCAATGATCTTAACCACTTTTATCCAGTAGGTGGCGCAGCATGTTGTGTAATGGTGGGCAGACCTGTTTGTGTCTCTCCATTGCACAACATGTAGCTGTGAAAAAAAAATGCTGGGGGAAAAAAATTGCAATTTTTTTTAAAGCCAATAAAAAAAATATATTTTTTCCCATATGAGAGGTGAAGCCCTGCCTCACCTGCCTCTAGTGACTGCACATCACTGCTACACATATATGCCTCATGTTGGCTCAGCTAGCTCCCAATATTGCATTACTGCTCCTTCAATAAAAGATTTTAAAACAAGTTTCATCATAGGAATTAATATGAAGGTTGTTTAAAATTGTGTGCTCTGTCTGAATTATGACTGATTTTTTGGGGGGTTTCACACCTCTTTATTTTCTAGGGTTCATAAATATTTATTGTCTGGGGTTGTCATGTTCCATGTTTAGAGGAGACTTACCTGGTATTTCAGGACTGAACTGGCCTTATTCGCAGGATCAGAATGATATATTTCAGGAAAGTTTTACTCTATGAAAAGCACTACTGGACTAAAAGAGCTCCTAGGTAACTCACCATAGAACAAGCTACTGAGCTGTTGTTCGTCCCTGGTAAAGTGCTACTCTCTTTTATGAATTTATATTATGACCCTGTGGAGGTCTCCCTAAGGGTGATGGGGGAAACCAGATGTGGACTCCTTGCTTAGAGGAATATGCCTGCACCTCACTGATGAGGCCCATAGGAGGCCGAAACGATCATCTGGTGTTGTGATGTTCCTTGTTCAGAGGAGAATTGCCTGGTATTTTGCGACTGGATTGGCTTTATTTGGCGGGATCAAACTGATATACTTCAGGAAAGTTTTCCTCTGGGAAAAAGCACAGCTGGGCTAAAAGAGGCTGCTCCTAGGTGGCAACTCACCATAGAACAAGCTAATTAGCTGTTTTTCGTTCCTGGTAGAGTGCTTCTCTCTTTGTATGAATCCATAAATATATTGTCAAATTTTCACAAAAGGAAGTTAGAAACAAGGTTTTACCACCAAAGTGAAAATAGTACCATCAGTGGAATAGTAATGGGTGGTCCCTGGAAACTTTTTTTTATGGAGGCACAAAGTTCCAAGCCATTTAAACAAGCTATCACAGCACTGATAGCTTAGCACCCCTGGCCCTCTTGATGGGAATATAGTAAGCTGTGAGCCACGGTAACGGGGAACCACCAAAAGTGCTACTACATTCTTGACTGCCCCTGCTCTCTAGTCTCTTCTATGTTCAGAGATTCAGAGGGAGAATGTGTTGGAAGTGGCTAGCTAGGATTGCTGTGGCCATAGAGTAATGTGGTTCACTACAGCAGGTATTATATAGCTCTACATTATAGTTTGTGCAAGAATGGCTTTCAGGAGAGATATGAGTTGATAAATTGAGACTATGGAAAGATGTAAAAGATAGGTTAAAGCAGTATGGGAAATAGGATGACACACTATTACTCTGCTCAATGTCTGTGCCTCTGTTTTAAGTCCCCCCAGCGGTTGTGCACTGAGATGGGCAGCAACATAGGGTAGGAGTAGGAGGCCTGCTGGAGTTCTATAAATACTTCTATTTAAGACTGAAATGCACCATGCACATTTCAATTTTTAACTTTCTATCCCTTTAAGACTCAAGTAGGGTTTAGCCTTAATACAGGGCTCCCAAAGATCTTCCATTTTTTTGGTATTGTCACGGGTTAAGAGATCTGCCTATATATATAAAAACTGGAATTACACAGGCAACTCAATTTGAATATTCAAAACAATACAGTTGGCCAATTCTTTATCTTGCTAACAGATCTGAGTTATTTGTTAGAATGCCTAAATTGCTGACATTTTTCTGTGCTCTAGAAATAATCAGGCCATAGACTTTTTAAAGTTTTGAACATGTTTTCCTTAACCCAGCATAAGGTGACCAGACTTACCATTTTTAATGGGGTTGTACTGTTTTTTCATACTCTCTCCTGTTTTCCCCAGAAATGTTTAAAGGGATGCCGAAATGTCCAGTTTTTTATCCTGAGTAGTAGTAGTCATGTTAGTTACTTATATTTATTTTCTATGGCTATTGCACACACTATTTGTACACAACGCGCTTGCACAGTTAATTTTTTTTTTTTAATTCTTTATTTATTTTGTGAAAAGGACATGACACAGATAGTGATGTCCTGAACTGTTCTCCTGTGAACATAGCTTGTTCGCGTTTGCCGCTACGGGCGAACATATGCGATGTTCGATCCGCCCCCTATGTGTCATCATTGAGGAAACTTTGACCCTGTATGTCACAGCCTTCTGACACATTAGAGCCAATCAGCATCAGACACTCCGTCACAGACCCTCCCAGCTTCTTAGCAGCAGCCATTTTAGACTCATTACGACCTTGCTTTCTTAGTGAGAGCAGCTTTTGTGTTGCTGCTGCTGACATTATAGGGAAATAGATAGCTAGGCTAGTGTATTTAGTGTCCACTACAGTCCTGAAGGACTCATCTCATCTCTGCTGCAAGGACAGCACCCCAAAAAGCCCTTTTTAGGGCTATAACTTCAGTCGTCTTTTTTTTTTTTTTTTTGTATTTTTATTTGCATTTGCTTGGCTTTCAGCTTGTGTGTGAGGCTCACAGCATATGCTGTGATTAGTGCCACCACTTATATCTGCTTAACATTAGTTTAAATTTAACCAACAAAAATTTGAAATTATTTTGCTAGTGTAATTTATTTTCATTTTCTATCAGGCCTGTGTCTCTCAGGCTCACACAGCATAAACAGTGGTTCATTGCTCTGTGCCAGCCACCACTCATATCCGCTTATAACATTATTTTAAATTTAAAAAAAAAAAACTTTAAATCTATTTTTATTTTCTATCAGGCCTGTGTGTTTTGCTGACTTACAGAGCATACTATGTTTAATTGCTGCCCTCCCTAGTCTATCAACCATGACTCATATGTGCTTAACCTTTTTTTAAATTCCAAAAAAAAAACTTTAAATCATTTTGCTAGTGTAATCTAATTTTATTTTCTATCATGCCTGTGTGTATCTGACTTACAGAGCCTACTGTGGTTAATTGCTGCCCTACCAAGGCTAGCAGCCACGACTCATATGTGCTTAACCTTTTTCTTTAAATTAAAAAAAAAAAAACCTTTAAATCATTTTGCTAATGTAATCTAATTTTATTTTCTATCAGGCCTGTGTGTATCTGACTTACAGAGCATACTGTGGTTAATTGCTGCCCTACGTAGCAGCCAGCCAGTGCCACCACTCATATCTGCTTAAAGGGACATTATACACTAATTTTTTCTTTGCATAAATGTTTTGTAGATGCAAAGTTGCCTGCCTGCCAGCATGTGTGCCAGGCCCACTTACAACAAATATGATTGGTGTAACTAGTTGGCAAGTGGGCCTGGCACACATGCTGGCAGGCAGGCAACTGCAATTCAATGGCACTAGGAGACTGAAGATTCACAGTCAAAAAAGTTAGGATTTAAAAAAAATTCAATACTGTTACAACAAATATGATTGGTGGGAATACAGGGAGTGCAGAATTATTAGGCAAGTTGTATTTTTGAGGATTAATTTTATTATTGAACAACAACCATGTTCTCAATGAACCCAAAAAACTCATTAATATCAAAGCTGAATAGTTTTGGAAGTAGTTTTTAGTTTGTTTTTAGTTATAGCTATTTTAGGGGGATATCTGTGTGTGCAGGTGTTTATTACTGTGCATAATTATTAGGCAACTTAACAAAAAACAAATATATACCCATTTCAATTATTTATTTTTACCAGTGAAACCAATATAACATCTCAACATTCACAAATATACATTTCTGACATTCAAAAACAAAACAAAAACAAATCAGTGACCAATATAGCCACCTTTCTTTGCAAGGACACTCAAAAGCCTGCCATCCATGGATTCTGTCAGTGTTTTGATCTGTTCACCATCAACATTGCGTGCAGCAGCAACCACAGCCTCCCAGACACTGTTCAGAGAGGTGTACTGTTTTCCCTCCTTGTAAATCTCACATTTGATGATGGACCACAGGTTCTCAATGGGGTTCAGATCAGGTGAACAAGGAGGCCATGTCATTAGATTTTCTTCTTTTATACCCTTTCTTGCCAGCCACGCTGTGGAGTACTTGGACGCGTGTGATGGAGCATTGTCCTGCATGAAAATCATGTTTTTCTTGAAGGATGCAGACTTCTTCCTGTACCACTGCTTGAAGAAGGTGTCTTCCAGAAACTGGCAGTAGGACTGGGAGTTGAGCTTGACTCCATCCTCAACCCGAAAAGGCCCCACAAGCTCATCTTTGATGATACCAGCCCAAACCAGTACTCCACCTCCACCTTGCTGGCGTCTGAGTCGGACTGGAGCTCTCTGCCCTTTACCAATCCAGCCACGGGCCCATCCATCTAGCCCATCAAGTCTCACTCTCATTTCATCAGTCCATAAAACCTTAGAAAAATCAGTCTTGAGATATTTCTTGGCCCAGTCTTGATGTTTCAGCTTGTGTGTCTTGTTCAGTGGTGGTCGTCTTTCAGCCTTTCTTACCTTGGCCATGTCTCTGAGTATTGCACACCTTGTGCTTTTGGGCACTCCAGTGATGTTGCAGCTCTGAAATATGGCCAAACTGCTGGCAAGTGGCATCTTGGCAGCTGCACGCTTGACTTTTCTCAGTTCATGGGCAGTTATTTTGCGCCTTGGTTTTTCCACACGCTTCTTGCGACCCTGTTGACTATTTTGAATGAAACGCTTGATTGTTCGATGATCACGCTTCAGAAGCTTTGCAATTTTAAGAGTGCTGCATCCCTCTGCAAGATATCTCACTATTTTTGACTTTTCTGAGCCTGTCAAGTCCTTCTTTTGACCCATTTTGCCAAAGGAAAGGAAGTTGCCTAATAATTATGCACACCTGATATAGGGTGTTGATGTCATTAGACCACACCCCTTCTCATTACAGAGATGCACATCACCTAATATGCTTAATTGGTAGTAGGCTTTCGAGCCTATACAGCTTGGAGTAAGACAACATGCATAAAGAGGATGATGTGGTCAAAATACTCATTTGCCTAATAATTCTGTACTCCCTGTAGTTGGCTAGTGGGCCTGGCACACACGCTGGCAGGCAGGAGGAAACTGCAATTCAATGGCACTAGCAAACTGATGATTCACAGTCTAAGAATTTTTTATTTTAAATATTTACAATACTGTTACAACAAATATGATTGGTGTAACTAGTTGGCAACAGTATTGTAAATATTTAAAATAAAAAAATCTTAGACTGTGAATCATCAGTTTGCTAGTGCCATTGAATTGCAGTTTCCTCCTGCCTGCCAGCGTGTGTGCCAGGCCCACTAGCCAACTAGTGCCACCAATCATATTTGTTGTAATAGTATTGAAATTTTTTTTGAATCATAACTTTTTTGACTGGGAATCTTCAGTCTCCTAGTGCCAAATTGCAGTTGCCTGCCTGCCTGCCAGCGTGTGTGCCAGGCCCACTTGCCAACTAGTTACACCAATCATATTTGTTGTAACAGTATTGTAAATATTTAAAATAAAACATTCTTAGACTGTGAATCATCAGTTTGCTAGTGCCATTGAATTGCAGTTTCCTCCTGCCTGCCAGCGTGTGTGCCAGGCCCACTAGCCAACTATTCCCACCAATCATATTTGTTGTAACAGTATTGAATTTTTTTTAAATCATAACTTTTTTTGACTGTGAATCTTCAGTCTCCTAGTGCCATTGAATTGCAGTTGCCTGCCTGCCAGCTTGTGTGCCAGGCCCACTTGCCATTTCCAACTAGTGCCACCAATCATATTTGTTCTAACAGTATTGTCAATTTTTGTAAAAAAAAATTTTGGACTAAGAAGCATGACTCAGCTAGTTTAATCTAATTGCAGTTTACTTACTCCCAGCGTGTGTGCCAGACAGGCCCATTTGCCAACTAGTGCCAACAATCATATTTGTTGTCACAGTACTTCTAATATTTAAAAAATAAACATTTTTTACTTTGAAATATCGGTCGTTTTTTTGTTGTCAGTCTCACAGCATATACTGTGCCCACTTGGCCAGTGCCACCACTCATAATTTGTGTAATAGTATTTTAAGTGTCTATTTTTAAAAAAATGACAGGCAGAGGCAGGCCACCCCGCAGGTTCCGTGGTCGTGGTCGTGGTTCTGTGATTCCTTTAGACCCTACAAATATGCACATTGTTCAGACACCGGGTGCCAGGGGGGACGCGAAAAGTTCTGAGGAGGACCTAGTTGAATGGCTAACACAGGACACCCAAATTTCTACAGCTTCCGCTCCTAGTCCTCCTAACCTTGACGCACCATCTATGTCCAGCTGTTCTTTGGGCACGTCTCAAGTGACCAGTGCCACTCGCCCGCCTGTCGCCACCACCAACACTAGCACCACAGCCGCTTCACTTGATCTGTCACAGGAGTTATTGACACATCAGTTGGAAAAAATGAGTGATGCGCAACCATCATTGACAGAGGATGTAGATAACAGTGATATGTCTCAGTCAGGCAGCATTACAGACATGGAGGTACGGTGTGATGATGATGTTGTACCCTCTGCTGCTTCCTTTCTTGATGTGTCAGATACAAGTGAAGCGGTTGATGATGATGTGTCGGTGGATGTCACGTGGGTGCCTGCTAGAAGAGAAGAAGAAGAGGGGGAAAGTTCAGATGGGGAGACAGAGAGGAGGAGACGAGTTGGAAGCAGGGGGAGGTCGTCGCAAGGAGTTAGTGGCACAGTCAGACAGCATGCATCGGCACCCGGGGTCAGCCAGACAGCATGCCGATGCCCCCTCAACGCATGCTGTTGCTACCACCAGAATGCCGTCATCGCAGAGCTCAGCAGTGTGGCATTTTTTGTGTGTGTCTGCCTCTGACAACAGCGATGCCATTTGCAACCTGTGCCAAAAGAGTCGTGGGAAGTCCAACACTCACCTAGGTACAACTGCTTTTCGAAAGCACATGGTCTCCCATCACAAACGCAGATGGGAAGAACACATGAGTAGAAGCAGCACACAAACTGAAAGCCGCCCTCTTCCTCCTGCTCCAGCATCTTCAGCCACGTCAACCACTGCTGTCCTCCTTGCCCCCTCTCAACCATCCTCCACTGAGTCTCTCTTACGTAGCAGTTCCTGGTCATCTGCCCACAGTCAGCTGTCTGTCAAGGACATGTTGTTTGAGCGTAAGAAGCCAATTTCTCAAAGTCACCCCCTTGCCCGGCGTCTGACAGCTGGCTTGTCTGAACTCTTAGCCCTCCAGCTTTTACCATACAAGCTGGTGGAGTCTGATGCTTTCAAAAAATTTGTATATATTGGGACACCGCAGTGGAAGGTACCTGGCGGAAATTTATTTTTACAAAAGGCAATTCCAAACCTGTACTCTGTTGTTCGAAAGGAAGTTATGGCATGTCTGGCACACAGCGTTGGGGCAAGGGTCCATATGACCACGGATATCTGGTCTGCAAAGCATGGTCAGGGCAGGTATATCACCTACACTGCGCATTGGGTAAACCTGCTGATGTCTGATAAGCATGGAATGCGTGGCTCTGCAGAAGAGTTGTTGACACCGCCACGACTTGCAGGCAGGCCTGCTGCTACCTCCTCTACTCCTCCTACTCCATCCTCTTCCATAACCTCTTCCATAACCTCTTCCTCAGCTGAGTCCTCTTCTGCTTCTGCGTCTTGCTCCACATCAATGGCACCCCCCCAGCTCCCCAGGTACTATGCCACATCCCGGGTACGGCAGTGTCACGCCGTCTTGGGGTTGACTTGCCTGAAAGCGGAGAGTCACACTGCACCAGCACTCCTGAGCGCACAGGTGGATCAGTGGCTGACTCCGCACCAACTGGAGATTGGCAAGGTTGTTTTTGACAATGGAAGTAATTTGGTGGCGGCATTGAAATTGGGCAAGTTGACACATGTGCCGTGCATGGCACATGTGTGTAATCTGATTGTACAACGATTTGTCCATAAGTACCCAGGCTTACAGGACGTCCTGAAGCAGGCCAGGAAGGTGTGTGGCCATTTCAGGCGTTCCTACACGGCCATGGCACACTTGTCCGATATCCAGCGTCGAAACAACCTGCCAGTGAGGCGCTTGATTTGCGACAGCCCGACACGGTGGAATTCAACACTCCTAATGTTTGACCGCCTGCTCCAACAAGAAAAAGCTGTTAATGAGTATTTGTATGACCGGGGTGCTAGGACAGCCTCTGGGGAGCTGGGGATTTTTTTGCCAAATTACTGGACGCTCATGTGCAATGCCTGTAGGCTCATGTGTCCTTTTGAGGAGGTGACAAACCTTGTCAGTCGCACCGAAGGCACCATCAGCGACATCATACCATTTGTTTTCTTCCTGGAGCGTGCCCTGCGAAGAGTGCTGGATCAGGCCGTAGATGAGCGTGAAGAGGAAGAGTTGTGGTGTCCATCACCCCCACAAACAGCCTTATCAGCATCGCTTGCTGGACCTGCGGCAATGCAGGAAGAGGATTGTGAGGAAGAGGAGTCAGAGGAGGAATGTGGCTTTGAGGAGGAGGAGGAGGAAGACCGAGCACAACAGGCATCCCAGGGTGCTCGTTGTTGTCACCTCTCTGGTACCCGTGGTGTTGTACATGGCTGGGGGGAAGAAGATACCCTCAATGAGATCAGTGAGGACGAGGAACGGGACATGATTAGCTCGGCATCCAACCTTGTGCAAATGGGTTATTTCATGCTGTCGTGCCTGTTGAGGGACCCTCGTATAAAAAAGCTGAAGGAGAACGAACTGTAATAAAGTGCCTGAAATATTACCAAATTCACGCCAGTCGGAAAGGATGGAGCATTTTAAAAATAAATTAAAAACTATGCTTTACACAGCGTATAAGGGTGATGTCACAGCACAACAGGAATGTAACAGGAGAAGAGATGAAAGTAATCCTCCTCCCACGACCACAGTGACAAGGACAGGACACTTTCCTGACGTCTTGTTGATGGAGGATATGCGTACCTTTTTAACTCCCATGCATCGCCAGAGCCTTTCGGGATCAAGCCTCAGAGAAAGACTCAACCGACAGGTAGCAGACTACCTAGCATTAACTGCGGATCTCGACACTCTGAGGAGCGATGGACCCCTTGACTACTGGGTGTGCAGGCTTGACCTGTGGCCTGAACTATCCCAATTTGCAATGGAACTTCTGGCCTGCCCCGCTTCAAGTGTCCTGTCCAAAAGGACCTTCAGTGCAGCAGGAGGTTTTGTCACTGAGAAGAGAAGTCGCCTAGGTCAAAAAAGCCTTGACTATCTCACCTTTATTAAAATGAATGAGGGATGGATCCCGAAGGGACTGACATTGGGCGATACATTTGAGTATAAAAGGCCTGATGATGAGATGAGCTGGCTTGGGCTACAACTGGTACACACGCTGGCTTTTTTTTCTTATAATGCAGGATGACTTGCTTGACTTATCCGCCAACAACTAGTGTTCAAGCCGCAAGCTTTTAGGGCACTTTCTAAATATTTTACATACAGCAATTTTTCTGGCCGCTGCTACAGCAGTGGCTACAACAATACCCAATTTCAGTCATTTGTACATGCCTAATTTTTCTGGCCTCTGCTGCTGCTCTGTGGGTACAAAACTCAAAGCAAAAAATAAGGCACATAACAGTGATTAAACTGTTAAGAATAGTACAACTTAACACACCACTCATATCTGGTGGACCATTAAATTGCACGCGCAGTGCCCCAAATTTGAAGGAGGAGGACCGACCAAGCATCTTTATCCGTCTCTTGGTTGCTCTAAATTATCTCTGGGTTCCATCTATGCCATACCTGTAGTTTATTGTGCAAAAGGGTGGCATATGTGGTGTATCATGCTGTTGTGCCTGTTGAGGGTCGTGGCCCATGGTATAAAAAGGCTGAAGGAGAATGACCTGTAATGAGTGTCCAAGCACATTTTTTGTTAAATGTTCCCAGTTCCTCTCAATTATCTCCAGGTTCCTCAAATCAATGCCATACCTGTACTCGATTGTGCAAAAGGATGGCATATGTGGTGTTTCATGCTGTTGTGCCTGTTGAGGTTCGTGGGCCATCTTATTAAAAGGGTGAAGGAGAACAAAGTGTACTGGTTGTCCAAGCATCTTTTTTCTATCTCCCGGTTCCTAAAAATTATCTCCGGGTTTCTAAAATGGATGCCATACCTGTACTCTATTGTGCAAAAGGATGGCATATGTGGTGTTTCCTGCAGTTGTTTCTGTTGAGGGTGCTGGACCCTCTTATACAAAGGCTGAAGGAGAACGACCTGTACTGGGTGTCCAAGCATGGTTTTTTGGCCAATTTCACGTTTCCAAAAAATTATCTCTGGGTTTCTAAAATCAATGCCGTACCTGTACTCTATTGTTCAAAAGGATGTAAAATGTCCGCTTTCCAGCTGTTGTTTCTGTTGAGGGTCCTGGACGCTCTTATAAAAAGGCTGAAGGAGAAAGAAGTGTACTGGGTGTCCAATCATTTTTTTGGTTCAAATTCCAGGTTCATAAACATTATCTCTGGGTTTCTAAAATCAATGCTGTACCTGTACTCTATTGTTCAAAAGGATGCCATATGTCCTCTTTCCTGCTGTTGTTTTTGTTGAGGGTCCTGGACCCTCTTTTAAAAAGGCTGAAGTAGAAAGAAGTGTACTGGGTGTCCAATCATTTTTTTGGTTAAATTTCCTGGTTGCAACAAATTATCTCCGGGTTTCTAAAATCAATGCCTTACCTGTAATCTATTGTTCAAAAGGATGCCATATGTCCTCTTTCCTGCTGTTGTTTCTGTTGAGGGTCCTGGACCCTCTTATAAAAAGGCCGAAGGAGAAAGAAGTGTACTGGGTGTCCAATCAATGTTTTTTTCTATTTCCCGTTTCCTAAAAATTATCTCCAGGTTTCTAAAATCAATGCCTTGCCTTTTCTCTATTGTTCAAAAGGATGCCATATGTCCTCTTTCCTGCTGTTGTTGTTTTTTTGTTTTGTTTTTTTATCAGTATTTTTGTTTATTTTAGAACAGTTACAGCTATAATGCAGTTATAGGTTCACAAAGATTATGACTTTGCACACTGCCATTTTCGATGCAGCCTTTTGACATGTCATGTGATATGAATACAATAATGGTATGTTTTGAATCTGCTGAGCCTAATAAAAAAAAAAACAAGATATAATTTAACTTGAGTTACTAACTGAAGCATGATTTACAATAGGGGTTAGATCTATAAGCAGCAGCATAAAAAAACTTAAAATCTGCTTCACACAGCGGTTAGGCTTAGAAGTGAAGGGGTTAAACACTGGTAAAGTATTCTTTTAGGGGCGCAAAGAGATGGCTAATGACCGGAACACTCCAGGAACTTCCCAAGAGTCGCTGTCTTGTGTTTCGGGTGATGTTGGAGACATCTGTGTAGTGTACAGGGAAACCAAAAATCCTCTCCATCTCTGTGCACCACAGGACGTCCTCCTTGTCATCCATAACCACAGGAAACTGCTGGCATTTCCCTTGCTTCAAGGAGTTCAGTTGCGTGGTGATAGTACAGACTTTACTAAACTTTGCTTTCCTACCATACTCAAGACAATCTTGTAGTTCCAGCTTATGATTTGCTGTGGGAACCAGTGGCCTGTCCATACCAGGAAGATTTCCCCAGAAGTAACGAGCTCTGCTTGCAGGTGACACATGTTTAGCGTCAATCATCACAGGGCTTGCGTGCAGAATATGGCAGATGGCCCTCTTCACATGTTTGTCCATAGCCACAACATTTTCAAACAGCCAGAAGAAAGGTCGGTTCTCACCAGCCTTAAGTCGCGCTTCATGTACCAAATGCTGAAAGTAAAAAAATAGACACCCAGTGCCTTCAAAAAGACCTTTACGATATGGATTCACCAGAGCAAGGTCATTGCAAGGACTTCCCCCGATAACCAAATCAAAAGGCCCCAACTCCTGAATCTTCCCCTTCACATTATTATTGTCCCAGTCCCTTGTACTCCTATGCTCAGCTCCCTGCTGTTGTTTTTGTTGAGGGTCCTGGAGCCTCTTATAAAAAGGCTGAAGTAGAAAGAAGTGTACTGGGTGCCCAATCATTTTTTTGGTTCAATTT
This sequence comes from Bombina bombina, assembly GCF_027579735.1. Taxonomy (NCBI): domain Eukaryota; kingdom Metazoa; phylum Chordata; class Amphibia; order Anura; family Bombinatoridae; genus Bombina; species Bombina bombina. Next base: position 497,683,856 of record NC_069501.1, on the reverse strand, counting down.
CCCGGTTGCAACAAATTATATCTGGGTTCCTAAAATCAATGCCTTACCTGTACTCTATTGTTCATAAGGATGCCATATGTCCTCTTTCCTGCTGTTGTTTCTGTTGAGGGTCCTGGACCCTCTTATAAAAAGGCCGAAGGAGAAAGAAGTGTACTGGGTGTCCAATCAATGTTTTTTTTTATTTCCCGTTTCCTAAAAATTATCTCCGGGTTTCTAAAATCAATGCTGTACCTGTACTTTATTGTTTAAAAGGATGCCATATGTCCTCTTTCCTGCTGTTGTTTTTGTTGAGGGTCCGGGACCCTCTTATAAATAGGCCGAAGGAGAAAGAAGTGTACTGGGTGTCCAATCAATGTTTTTTTCTATTTCCCGTTTCCTAAAAATTATCTCCGGGTTTCTAAAATCAATGCCTTACCGGTAATCTATTGTTCAAAAGGATGCCATATGTCCTCTTTCCTGCTTTTGTTTCTGTTGAGGGTCCTGGACCCTCTTATAAAAAGGCTGAAGGAGAAAGAAGTGTACTGGGTGTCCAATCAATGTTTTTTTCTATTTCCCGTTTCCTAAAAATTATCTCTGGGTTTCTAAAATCAATGCTGTACCTGTACTCTATTGTTCAAAAGGATGCCATATGTCCTCTTTCCTGCTGTTGTTTTTGTTGAGGGTCCGGGACCCTCTTATAAAAAGGCAGAAGGAGAACGACCTGTACTGTACTGGGTGTCCAAGCATGGGTTTTTGTTCAATTTCACGGTTCGTAAATGGCAAATCATTGCCATACCTGAAGGAGAACAACCTGTACTGCCTTGCTGCTCCTTTTAGGCAGGCCAGCTCTTTGCATACATGCCCACAGACTCTGTAACGGATGCCTCTTTTAGGGAGAGGTGCAGCCATAATGCAGGGTCAGAACCTCTGCCTGCAACTGGTATACTCGATTTTGCGAAAGGAAGTAACCTTACCATTGTTCCCTGACCGCACGTCTTGTTGTTATATTTTGTTGAGGGTTATCATGATGGCCATGTAGGCATAAGTAACAGGGATGAAAGTGCTAAGAATAGTACTACTTTAAACAACCGAGTTAGCCATGGGTCTTAGTCCAAGACCGCATGGCTTTTTTTTGGGTTGGGTGCGGCTAATCATGCAGGCCATATAGACCTCCCACCATTCGGTGTTGTATCAGGTATTAAACTAATAAGAACAGTACTACCAAAATACAGCCAATTAACGGGCTATCAAGAGCCAAGGTTTTATTGTTGTATTTTGTTAGGATAATCATGATGGCCATGTAGACCACCCCCGAGAGGCCTTGAAGTTACAGGGATGAAAGTGCTAAGAATAGTACTACTTTAAACAACCGAGTTAGCCATGGGTCTTAGTCCAAGACCGCATGGCTTTTTTTTGGGTTGGGTGCTGCTAATCATGAAGGCCATATAGACCTCCCACCATTCGGTGTTGTATCAGGTATTAAACTAATAAGAACAGTACTACCAAAATACAGCCAATTAACGGGCTATCAAGAGCCAAGGTTTTATTGTTGTATTTTGTTAGGATAATCATGATGGCCATGTAGACCACACACGAGAGGCCTGGAGGTAACAGGGATGAAAGTGCTAAGAATAGTACTACTTTAAACAACCGAGTTAGCCATGGGTCTTAGTCCAAGACCGCATGGCTTTTTTTTGGGTTCGGTGCGGCTAATCATGCAGGCCATATAGACTTCCCACCATTCGGTGTTGTATCAGGTATTAAACTAATAAGAACAGTACTACCAAAATACAGCCAATTAACGGGCTATCAAGAGCCAAGGTTTTATTGTTGTATTTTGTTAGGATAATCATGATGGCCATGTAGACCACCCCCGAGAGGCCTGGAAGTAACAGGGATGAAAGTGCTAAGAATAGTACTACTTTAAACAAAAGAGTTAGCCATGGGTCTTAGTTCAAGACCGCATGGCTTTTTTTGGGTTGGGTGCGGCTAATCATGCAGGCCATATAAACCTCCCTCCATTCGGTGTTGTAACAGGTATTAAACTAATAACAACAGTACTACTTAACACAACCTAGTTACCATGGGTCCCAGAGCATATGTTTTATTATTATATTTTGTAAGGGTAATCATGCAGGCCATATAGACTTCCCACCATTCGGTGTTGTAACAGGTATTAAACTAATAACAACAGTACTACTTAACACAACCTAGTTACCATGGGTCCCAGAGCATATGTTTTATTATTATATTTTGTAAGGGTAATCATGCAGGCCATATAGACCTCCCCCGATAGGGTGAGTAACAGGTATTGAAATGCTAAGAACAGTACTACTTAACACAAACTTACCATGGGTCCCAGAGCATATGTCTTATTATTATATTTTGTTAGGGTAATCATGCAGGCCATATAGACCTCCCCCGATAGGGTGAGTAACAGGTATTAAAATGCTAAGAATAATACTACTTAACACAACCTAGTTACCATGGGTCCCAGACCGCATGTTTAATTATTATACTTTGTCAGGGTAATTATATATCTAACAAATCTATCTATTTCTCTTCTGTCAATTCTATCTAACTATCAATCTATGTATATCTATCTATCCTATCTATCTTCTGTCCGGACTGTTTTGAGACAGCCACTTGTGTTTTGGACAAATTTGAAGTAGGAGGACAGACCAATCACAGGGATTAAGCTGGGAAGAATAGTAATACTTAAGAAAACCTAGTTATACCAGCACCACCATGGGTCCCAGATCACATGTTTTGTTATTATAGTTTGTCAGGGTAATCATGCAGGCCATATAGACCTTCCCCAATAGGAAGAGTAACAGGGATTAAAGTGCTTTGAAAAGTACTACTTAACACAACCTAGTTACCATGGGTCCCAGACCGCGTGTCTTGTTGTTATACTTTGTCAGGGTAATAATGCAGGCCATATAGACCTCCCCCGATAGGAGGAGTTACAGGGATGAAAGTGCTAAGAATAATACTACTTTACACAACCGAGTTACCATGGGTCCCAGACCGCATGTTTAATTATTATACTTTGTCAGGGTAGTTATATATTTAACAAATCGATCTATTTCTCTTCTATCGATTCTATCTAACTATCAATCTATGTATATCTATCTATCCTATCTATCTTACTATCTTCTGTCCGGACAGTTTTGAGACAGCCACTTGTGTTTTGGACAAATTGGAAGTAGGAGGACAGACCAATCATCTTCTTCCATCTCCCGGTTCCAAAAATTAAGGCCATATAGACCTCCCCCGATAGGGGGAGTAACAGGTTGTAGTAAACTGCTAAGAATAGTACTACTTAACACACCACGGGTCATAGACCGCATGTCTTATTGTTATACTCTGTCAGGGAAATTATATATATTTCAAATCTATCTATTTATCAAATCTATGTTACGGTTGCCTCCAGGCTGGCTGGAAGTTGGACCGTAGAAAAGGATGCTCCTAGCGCTCACCAAAGGATCATCAGCACTGTAGACACCATAGACTACTGCGTAGCCACCATAAGTAATGCAGACTCTACGAACCACCGCTGCTGGGCTGGTATCTCGCCGTCTGCTCTGCGCCCTGGACCTACGACCAGGCTCCAGTAGGTGAACCTCTTCCTTCTTTAGAGCGAAGCAGGATCAGGAACAAGAGCTCTTACAAGAGCTCAGTAGCTAAGGGAGTATATAGAGCATAGCAATCCCTGTAGTGATTATGGCTGTCCCCTACAAACATGAGTCAAGGCTGCAAGTTAGAGGGTCAGAATAGGTCTGATGTGCTGGAACACACAGCCTGCTTTTTATTGAGGTTACATGCAAAAAAAAGACACTCTCAGGGGGAGGCATAAAATCCCCAATCACACATTTGATACATTTAGATAGAGACAACGCCCTTTGACAGGCCACAACAGCAGATAACATTACACACAAGAAAACAATGCAGTCCACCTTATCACTACTAGCAGTCTGATTAGACAATGGGAATGTTTATCCCTAAACTTAATTAGAGCTGATCCCAGCAAACTTGTATTTAGAATTGAACAAAATTAACTCTTAATGGCACACAATGAAAACTAATGCTTTTGTAATAGTGCTCCCTTTCTGTGGAACACTCTGCCTGTGTGGTACTTGGTTCAGTAAGCCCTATTTACTGAACCAAGTGGGAGAAAGCCAGGGACAAGTTATTTTACAGGTCTGGGGACATAGTCTTAAAGTGGCATTGTTCACCAAAGTCACAATATGTCCCCAGACGGTTCTTAAAGGGCCATACACACCCAATAAAAGTTAATATGTTTTCAGGGGCACAATCTTCCAGGGGCCATAGTCATGAGAAAGGAGGCTGGCAAATAGGCTTCTCCAAAATCCAGGGAAGCAGGGCAATTTTCCATTTAAAGGGCCAGTTACAAATAGCAGTTTGTAACACTATCTAACTATCAAACATATCTATCAAATGTAGATTGCATCTATTGATCGATGTAATTCGTATCTATAAAATGTATATTACATATTTTGGTTGATGTAATTCGTATCTATCAAATGTATATTGCATCTTTGGATCGATAACATTCGTATCTATCAAATGGATATTGCATCTATTAATCTATGTAATTCGTATCTATCAAATGTATATTTCATCTATGATCTATGTAATTTGTATCTATCAAATGTATATTGCATCTATTGATCTATGTAATTTGTATCGATCATATGTATATTGCATCGATTGAGCTATGTAATCTATGTATCTATCTATCAAATCTATCTATCTCGTGGTTGTACAAATGGACTGTTTGCAGTTGTTTGTGGTGCGTTACACTTGGAGTTTGCTCTGTCACTGTGAAGCGGCCGTAACCCTTACACTACCTGATAGATACGACATCATAACTGATGTTTTAAAACACATTTTCTCCTACATTGGTGTGTCCGGTCCACGGCTTCATCCTTACTTGTGGGATATTCTCTTCCCCTACAGGAAATGGCAAAGAGAGCACACAGCAAAAGCTGTCCATATAGCCCCCCCTCTGGCTCTGCCCCCCAGTCATTCTCTTTGCCGCTCTGAACAAGTAGCATCTCCACGGGGATGGTAAAGAGTATGTGGTGTTAGTTGTAGTTTTATTTCTTCTATCAAGAGTTTGTTATTTTAAAATAGTGCCGGTTTGTACTATTTACTCTACAACAGAAAGTGATGAAGAGTTCTGTTAAGAGGAGTATGATTTTAGCACCAGTAACTAAAATCCATTGCTGTTCCCACGCAGGACTGTTGAAACCAGAGAACTTCAGTTGGGGGGAACAGTTTGCAGACTTTTCTGCTCCAGGTATGACCAGTCTCTTTTCTAACAAGACATAGTAATGCTAGAAGACTGTCAGTTTTTCCCTTATGGGATCGGTAAGCCATTTTCTTAGACTCATAACAGAATTAAGGCTTTTAAAATGGGCTCTATGCTGGTTGACACTATTGTGGGCTAAATCGATTGGTTTATATCATATTTATATGACATTTGGAGTGTTTTGTGAATTTGGAAACACTTTTGGGAACGTTTTATTACGCCTGGCAGTTGTTTAGACGCCTAATCTAGTCAGGAAGGCCCCTTCACTCTGGTATGCAGAGGGAGGAGGCCTCATTTTCGCGCCTCAGTTGTGCAGTTACTTCTAGAGGCAGTGCATGCAGCTTCATGTGAGAGGGTCCTGTGGCTGAAAAACGGACTCAGGAAGGCTTATTTCTATGGTGAATAACCCCTAAGGAAGGTAAAAGCCGCAGCAAAGTCTGTGGCAGGGACTGTACTGTGTTTAAACCGGTAAATTGAACAATTAGCTCCGGTTTGCTCATTTAAGGGTTTAGAGACTTGAAATTTGGTGTGCAATACTTTCAAAGCATTAAGACACTGGGGTGTAAATTTTGTAAAGATCGGATATTTCCTTCATAGTTTTTCAAACATTCATAAATAAAGTGTGCTCTTTTTATTATTTAAAGAGAGAGTTACGGTTTGGTTTAAAAACATTTTTATTGCATTAATAGCCTGCCAATATCTGTCTAACATGTCTGTACCTTCAGATAGCATATGTTCTGTGTGTATGGAGGCCAAGGTGGTTCCCCCTTTAAATGTATGTGCAAATTGTGCCATGGTGTCCAAACAAAGTAAGGACAATACTGTCACATTTAATAAGGTTGCCCAAGATGATTCTTCAAATGAAGGTAGTGGGGATAGCTCATCATCCTCTCCTTCTGTGTCAACACCAGTTTTGCCTGCGCAGGCGATACCTAGTACATCTAGCGCGCCAATGCTTGTTACTATGCAGCAATTAACTGCAGTAATGGATAATTCTATAGCAAATCTTTTATCCAAACTGCCAGCATTTCCCAGAAAGCGTGATTGCTCAGTTTTAAATACAGAGGATGAGTAAGTTGGCGCTGACGATAATTTATCTGTTATACCCTCACATCAATCTGAATTGGCAGTGAGGGAGGGTCTGTCTGAGGGAGAAATTTCTGATTCAGGAAAAGTTTCTCAGCAGGCAGAACCTGATATCGTGGCATTTAAATTTAAGTTAGAACATCTCCGCGCCCTGCTTAAGGAGGTGCTAACTACTCTTGATGATTGTGACTCTTTGGTGATTCCAGAGAAGTTGTGCAAAATGTACAAATTCTTAGAGATCCCTGTGCACGCTGATGCCTTTCCGATACCCAAGAGGGTGGCGGACATAGTGACTAAGGAGTGGGAGAAGCCAGGTATACCTTTTGTTCCACCTCCTATATTTAAGAAAATGTTCCCCATTGTCGACCCCAGAAGGGACGCATGGCAAACGGTCCCTAAGGTTGAGGGGGCAGTTTCAACGTTAGCCAAGCGCACAACTATTCCTATCGAGGACAGTTGCGCTTTCAAAGATCCTATGGATAAAAAATTGGAAGGATTGCTTAAAAAGATATTTGTTCAGCAAGGTTTCCTTCTTCAACCAATTTCGTGCATTATTCCTGTCACCACGGCGGCGTCTTTTTGGTTCGAGGAACTAGAAAATTCGCTCCAAAAGGAGACTCCATATGATGAAGTCATGGACAGAATTCACGCACTAAAGTTGGCTAATTCCTTTATTTTGGATGCCGCTTTTCAATTGGCTAAATTAGCGGCGAAAAATTCAGGTTTTGCAATAGTGGCGCGCAGAGCGCTTTGGCTGAAATCTTGGTCGGCGGATGTGTCGTCCAAAACAAAATTGCTTAATATTCCTTTCAAAGGTAAGACCCTTTTCGGGCCGGAATTGAAGGAGATTATTTCTGACATCACTGGGGGAAAGGGCCATGCCCTCCCACAGGATAGGCCTTTCAAGGCTAAGAACAAATCTAATTTTCGTTCCTTTCGCAATTTCAAGAACGGACCGACTCCTAACTCTGCAGCCTCTAGACAAGAGGGTAACACTTCCCAGTCTAAAACAGCATGGAAACCATTGCAAGGCTGGAACAAGGGTAAACAGGCCAAGAAGCCTGCTGCGACCAAGACAGCATGAGAGGGTAGCCCCCGATCCGGGACCGGATCTAGTAGGGGGCAGACTTTCTCTCTTTGCTCAGGCTTGGGCAAGAGATGTTCCGGATCCCTGGGCACTAGAAATAGTCTCTCAGGGGTATCTTCTAGAGTTAAAGGAACTTCCTCCAAGGGGAAGGTTCCACATGTCTCGCTTATCTTCAGACCAGATAAAGAGACAGGCATTCTTACATTGCGTATGAGACCTATTAAAGATGGGAGTGATACACCCAGTTCCAACAGCGGAACAAGGTCTGGGTTTTTACTCAAACCTGTTTGTAGTTCCCAAAAAAGAGGGAACTTTCAGGCCAATTCTGGATTTAAAAATTCTAAACAAATTCCTCAGAGTTCCATCATTCAAAATGGAAACCATTCGGACGATTTTACCAACAATCCAGGAGGGTCAATATATGACTACCGTGGACTTAAAGGATGCGTACCTGCATATTCCTATCCACAAAGATCATCATCAGTTCCTGAGGTTCGGCTTTCTGGACAAACATTACCAGTTCGTAGCTCTTCCATTCGGTTTAGCCACTGCTCCCAGAATTTTCACAAAGGTACTAGGGTCCCTTCTACCGGTTCTAAGGCCGAGGGGCATTGCTGTAGCACCGTACCTAGACGACATTCTAATCCAAGCGTCGTCCTTTTCCAAAGCAAGGGCTCATACAGACATTGTCTTAGCCTTTCTCAGGTCTCACGGGTGGAAGGTGAACGTAGAAAAGAGTTCCCTGTCCCCGTCCACAAGGGTTCCTTTTCTGGGAACAATAATAGATTCTGTAGAAATGAAGATTTTTCTGACAGAGGTCAGAAAGTTAAAGCTTCTAAACGCTTGTCAAGTTCTTCAATCTATTCCTCAGCCTTCCATAGCTCAGTGCATGGAGGTAATAGGATTAATGGTTGCAGCAATGGACGTGGTTCCTTTTGCTCGAATTCATCTAAGACCATTACAACTGTGCATGCTCAAACAGTGGAATGGGGATTATGCAGACTTGTCTCCCCAGATTCAAGTAGACCAGGTAACCAGAGACTCACTCCGCTGGTGGTTGACTCAGGATCACCTGTCTCAGGGAATGAGTTTCCGCAGACCAGAGTGGGTCATTGTCACGACCGACGCCAGTCTCTTAGGCTGGGGCGCGGTCTGGGACTCCCTGAAAGCTCAGGGTCTATGGTCTTGGGAAGAGTCTCTTCTCCCGATAAACATTTTGGAACTGAGAGCGATATTCAATGCGCTCCTGGCTTGGCCTTAACTAGCGAAGGCCAGATTCATAAGATTTCAGTCGGACAACATGACGACTGTAGCGTACATCAATCATCAGGGGGGAACAAAGAGTTCCTTGGCGATGAGAGAGTTATCCAAGATTATCAAATGGGCGGAGGATCACTCCTGCCATTTATCTGCAATTCACATCCCAGGAGTAGACAACTGGGAGGCGGATTATTTGAGTCGTCAGACTTTCCATCCGGGGGAGTGGGAACTCCACCCGGACGTCTTTGCCCAGTTAACTCAACTATGGGGCATTCCAGATATGGATCTGATGGCGTCTCGTCAGAACTCCAAGGTTCCTCGCTACGGGTCCAGATCAAGGGATCCCAAGGCGACACTAGTGGATGCATTGGCGGCGCCTTGGTCGTTCAATCTAGCTTATGTGTTTCCACCGTTCCCTCTCCTTCCCAGGCTTGTAGCCAGGATCAAACAGGAGAAGGCCTCGGTGATTCTAATAGCTCCTGCATGGCCACGCAGGACTTGGTATGCAGACCTGGTGAATATGTCATCGGCTCCATTCGAACATCCAAATCTAGTCTCTCTGCAACTGACTGCTTGGAAATTGAACGCTTGGTTCTATCTAAGCGTGGGTTTTCAGATTCAGTTATAGATACTCTGGTTCAAGCCAGAAAACCTGTGACTAGGAAAATTTACCATAAGATATGGCAAAAATATATCTGTTGGTGCGAATCCAAGGAATTCTCCTGGAGTAAAATTAAAATTCCTAGGATACTTTCCTTTCTCCAAGAGGGTTTGGATAAAGGTTTGTCAGCTAGTTTTCTAAAAGGACAGATATCTGCCCTGTCTGTTTTGTTGCACAAACGTCTGGCAGCCGTGCCAGATGTACAGGCGTTTGTACAGGCGTTAGTCAGAATCAAGCCTGTCTACAGACCTATGACTCCTCCATGGAGTCTAAACTTAGTTCTTTCAGTTCTTCAAGGGGTTCCGTTTGAACCCTTACATTCCATTGATATTAAGTTACTATCTTGGAAAGTTCTGTTTTTGGTTGCTATTTCTTCTGCTAGAAGAGTTTCTGAATTGTCTGCTTTGCAGTGTTCTTCACCCTATCTGGTATTCCATACTGATAAGGTAGTTTTACGTTCCAAGCCTGGTTTTCTTCCAAAAGTGGTTTCCAACAGGAATATTAACCAGGAAATAGTTGTTCCTTCTCTGTGTCCGAATCCAGTTTCGAAGAAGGAACGTTTGTTACACAACCTAGATGTGGTCCGTGCTTTAAAATTCTATTTAGAAGCAACAAAGGATTTCAGACAGACATCATCCTTGTTTGTCGTTTATTCTGGTAAGAGGAGAGGGCAGAAAGCTACTGCTACCTCTCTTTCCTTTTGGCTGAAAAGCATCATCCGATTGGCTTATGAGACTGCCGGACGGCAGCCTCCTGAACGAATTACAGCTCACTCTACTAGAGCTGTGGCTTCCACATGGGCCTTCAAGAACGAGGCTTCTGTTGATCAGATCTGTAAGGCAGCGACTTGGTCTTCTCTGCATACTTTTGCCAAATTTTACAAATTCGATACTTATGCTTCTTCGGAGGCTATTTTTGGGAGAAAGGTTTTGCAAGCTGTGGTGCCTTCCGTTTAGGTTACCTGACTTGTTCCCTCCCTTCATCCGTGTCCTAAAGCTTTGGTATTGGTTCCCACAAGTAAGGATGAAGCCGTGGACCGGACACACCAATGTAGGAGAAAACAGAATTTAGGTTTACCTGATAAATTTCTTTCTCCTACGGTGTGTCCGGTCCACGGCCCGCCCTGGCTTTTAGTCAGGTTTAAAATTTTTATTTCTGTACACTACAGTCACCACGGCACCCTATAGTTTCTCCTTTTTCTCCTAACCATCAGTCGAATGACTGGGGGGCGGAGCCAGAGGGGGGCTATATGGACAGCTTTTGCTGTGTGCTCTCTTTGCCATTTCCTGTAGGGGAAGAGAATATCCCACAAGTAAGGATGAAGCCGTGGACCGGACACACCATAGGAGAAAGAAATTTATCAGGTAAACATAAATTCTGTTATTGCAAACAATTTGGGAATGTTAGGTGATTTAGGACCTTTATGGGTTAAAAGCAGACTCTGCATCAACTATGTAATTTTCCATGGGAGTTTTGCCAGGGATCCCCCTCCAGCATGCCACAGTACAGGTGTTAGTCCCCTTGAAACAACTTTTCCATCACTATTGTGGCCAGAAAGAGTCCTTGTAGGTTTTAAAGTTCGCCTGCCTATTGAAGTCAATGGCGGTTTGCGCGGTTCGCCGGTTCGCAAACAATACTGGAAGTTCGAGTCCGCCGTTCGCGACATCACTAATAATAAATTGTACATAATAGTAGCTAATAAAAAACAAGATTTGGGGGGCCGAATTATCAAGCTCTGAATGGAGCTTGATGCCCCTGTTTCCGTGCGAGCCTTCAGGCTTGCTGGAAACAGTAGTTATAAAGCAGCGATCTTTAGACTGCTGCTCCATAACTTGTCCGCTGCCTCTGAGGCTGCGGTCTTCAATCAGCCCGATCCTATGCGATCGGGCTGATTGACAAAATCTGCAGGGGGCAGCATTGCACAAGCAGTTCACAAGAACTGCTTGTGCAATGATAAATGCCAACAGCGTATGCTGTCAGCATTTATCGATGTGCGGCAGACATGATACGCTACATCATATCATGTCCGTTCGCACTTTAATTAATGGACCCCTTGGAATTTACCTTATGAGGTACTATATCAGAAAATATTAAAATATGAATACATTTATAACCAGTGGCAGGGTTGTACTATTTCATCATAAGTTTGCATATAAAAAAAAAGATTACAGATTCAATGAATATATATAGATAAAATTAAAATGATAAAAATAGTAGATGTATTAACAGTCACACAAAAATTATATCAAAAGTAGATATCAAACAACATTTTGTTCATATAATGAGTTCTATATATTTAATATTAAAGATCATGTTATAATTCTAAAAAGCTGTTTTTAGTATCACTACTTACAGAGGCTATACAAATTATTTATAAAAACGCTGCAATATCTACCGTATATAGTTGATAGTCAGTGAAAACAAAAGCGCACTAGTAAAATATATTTTGCCTTATGTGTGTTATCAGTGTACAGAGATAACACAAAAGCAGCTTTATCTTAAAGGGCCACTTAATGCAGTATAATTGCATAACTAACAAATGTATAAAAAAAAGGCAATAATTTATCATCTACTCTGAATTTCAAATAAGCAGTAGATTTTTTTCTGACAAATTTATTTTTTCTCCAATTTTCCAGCCCCCTGTATCATGTGACAGACATCAGCCAATCACAGACTAGTATACATATACCCTGTGAGCTTGTGCACATGCTCAGTAGGATCTTGTTCCCCAGAAAGTGAAAATATAAAATATTTGATATTGGATGTAAATTGGAAAGTGTCTTAAAACTGCATGCTCTTTCTGATTCATAAAAGTTTATTTTTACTTGATTGTCCCTTTAAGGGTTATTCCTTGCTGAGCACACAAAGCATACATATATAATATGTATAAACTAATGCAATTTGCTATCAACATGCATAATATAGTCCGCTCTCTATTATAGGTAGCAACAAGCCAGTTCCAATCACCAAGACCAATTTAATCCACTGTGAAACCACTAGCAGACAGTATAGCACAGTAGCATAAAGAAGTTGAGCAAGGAGAGTGAATTTACACAACATAGCGCTAACTACAAACATTTTGGATTTTCTACATATATTTGCAAATGCCCTTGTCTGGCTCCTTGAAATAAATATGTGCATGGCTCCTAGGTTAGAGATAAATTTGACATCCCCTAGTTAGGAACTTTTACCAAGACCCAAAATATTAAAAAAAATAATATTAAAAAGTTTTTGCATACTGTTATGATCTCATTAACTTGTTTTATTAAATATAAATGTATCATGTACTACTAGAAGTTCATACACAACAATAGTAGGGCAAAACATATCCTGCAGAATCTGCCTAAAATGGCTGCACCTCACTGACGAGGCCCCCACTAGGCTGAAACGTACGTCTGGAGTTTTGCCGTTTCTCTTGTTCAAAGAGGGATTGCCTGGTATTTCGGGACTGGATGGCACTGTTAAGTCAGGATCAGATTGATATACTACAGAAAAGTGTTTCTCTGTGAAAGGCACATGTTAAACAAAAAAAGGCTGCTTCTTGGGTGGTAACTAGCCATAGAACAAGCTATTATGCTATTTTTCGTTCCTAGGTTGAGCGCTTCTCTGTTTTTATTTATGCAAATTATGATCCTGAGGGAAGTCTCCCTAAGGGTGATGCGGGAAGCCAGACGTGGACCCGTTGCTCAGTGTGCCTAGAGGGATTTGGCTGTACCTCACTGACAAGGCCCACAATAGGCCAAAACGTATGTCTGGGGTTTTGCCGTTTCCCTTGTTCAGAGAGGGATTGCCTAGTATTTCGGGACTGGACAGCACTGTTAAGTCAGGATCCGACTGATATACTACAGAAAAGATATTCTCTGTGAAAGGCACATATTGAGCAAAAAGAGGCTGCTTTTTAGGTGGTAACTAGCCATAGAACAAGCTATTATGCTATTGTTTGTTTCCCAGGTTGAGCGCTTCTCTGTTTTTTGGCGTGGACCCGTTGCTCAGTGGGTCTAGAGGGCATTGGCATCACTACAGGGGGCGAGGGGGGGTGGCATTTGTCCCGCCTAGATTATGGCTTGCCCTCCCCCGTCAACCCCGGCACTTGCCTAATGCTTGAGGAGTGTAAGTATTTTTTTACTCTGGACCCCGTGTTCAATTGGAAGTTAGTTGAACCAACCCACATACCACCACAACACGTGCCTCGTGCCGGCTCTCAGTCTTCACACTGCATGCAGCACCACAGCGGCACTCCAATATACCCCACCATGCAATCATGGCATGCATGCTGCTGGGCTGGTGCTATTTGCTCCTCCTCCAGACCAGTTCCAGCGGTCACATTCCTTCACAGCACAAGGAACATGACTGGAGACTCTGGAGAGAAAGAGGGAGGAGCAAGCCAGCAGGTGCTGCCTTTGTGTGTCACAGTGTGTGTGCAGAAGCGCGGGGGAAGGAGCAGGCACCCTGGCACAGAAAGACCGGTCAGTGACACTGACTGACGTGATGAAGATAGAGAGAAGAGAAGAAGACCAAAAGGAAACACACAGGATTGCAGGCACTACTAGGTTAGTAAAAAATAAAATTTCCATTTATTGAAGACATTAAAAAAGTGAATGTCCAGACAAACAAAAAAAGGACTGTCTTATGCGTTTCGCGCCCCATAGTGGTGCTTAATCATAGAAGAGAAGAAGAGCTGATTCTGGGGTAAGAGGAACGATCATTCATAGATGGTGTTAAAGTAGGACTCGGATATCCTAGAACTTTGGGGATTATCATTTAGCATTGTCGGGTGCTATGCTAATGCAGGGGTCCATTTAATTAGGGAGTTGGCTCTGAAGGAATTTCTGTAGGGTATCTGAGATATGAGATTACTTAGTCTGGATGGGGATTCTAGTGTAGCCAGCTGTTGCATGTAGAACCATGGTTGTTTCGTGGTACAAGGCAGGGCCGGTGATTTTAGGGTTAATTGTGGTATAGGAAGCTTGGCTTACAGTTTACAATTATGATTGATTGGTTTGTTGATTGGTGGGTTTAATTTTGATGGGGAGATGTCATGGTTAGGGTTACTAAGGCAGTAACATTGGTACCCGTTTCATAATTTAATAAACAATAGACATAAGCAAAAATTTGTAGCCAGCATTCATGTATATGTATATGTGTGTGTATGTCTGTATGAGTATGTATTTGTGTATGTATGTGTTTGTGTATGTGTATGTATGTATGCATGGGTGTATGTGTGTATGTTTATGTCTGTATGTGTATGTATTTGTGTATGTATGTGTTTGTGTATGTATACATATGTGTATGTCTGTATGTGTGCATGTGTGCATGTCTGTATGTGTATATCTGTATGTGTATGCCTGTGTGTATGTGTGTCTGTGTATGTGTATGTCTGTGTGTATGTGTGTCTGTGTGTGTGTATGTCTATGTATGTGTATGTCTGTACGTGTGCATGTGTGTATGTGTATGTCTGTGTGTGTGTGTATGTCTATGTATGTGTATGTCTGTATGTGTGCATGTGTGTGTAAGTCGGTGTGCATGTGTATATGTCTGTATGTTCATGTGTCCATGTCTGTAAGTATGTGTATGTCTGTATGTGTATGTATGTTTGTGTTCGTATCCATGTGTATTCGTTATAGAAACAAATGCTGATTAGGGCTGCCAGCTGTGTCATTTGGCTATTTTTACACTGGATTTATTAGTGTAAATAAAAGAGCAACACATACATATCTATGCCACAACCACAAAAATGAAGTCACTATTAAGTTGTTGTTAGTTCTTTATTCTAACAAAGGTTTTATTTTTGTGACTCAGTTGAGATGTTGCTCAAAAGGTTTCCATGTTGGTGACTCAATAAATTGGAGTTTATAGATAAAAGCAGTTGTTAAATCATGTATAACCAAGAGTCACGGTTAACTTGTATTATAGAATGAATCCTGATCATTATAGAGAAAGGCCTGACAAATGCCGATAGCCAGGGAGTCATTATTTTTGTCCCCTTTTAGATTATTCTACCTAAGGGATTAAATGCCTACCGGTCGCTAGCCGTAGAACAGAATATAAAAACACTTACTCTATAATGAAATAAAAACACAACAACTTTTTATGGGTAAAATTTTAACCGTCACAGGTTAAACATTTATTAACTAACTAAGAAACTATGGTAACCAACAAGGTCAGATGGCGGCTGAACGAATTGCTATAATGACAACCCGGCACAGCAGAAGGTAAACGGCCCAAACGGAAACTGCAGCAGAGCGGGACCTCTGCTCATAGAAAAATTGCTACTAAGGGGTTAATGAGATCACGTGACCCACCCGCAAGGGGAAGGAGGGGCACCTCACGTGCACATGAGGCTATCCACCCCTCACACTTTTAGATTGGTCATCACTCCCCCTGTTCACCCTTTCCAAGGCAACAGGGCCGTTACCTCCCGCCGCACGGGCATGGAAATAAGGACTACCCCCTAAAATGGGATCCGCTACTCAGCCGCCAGAAGCCAGGTATGCCGGATATGGTAGACCAATAACTAAATAGGTTGACAAAGTTAGCCTGAATAGGCATACCCGTCGCCCAACTAGGGGACAAAATTTTAGATTTGAAATGCTCAATCAATAATGTGGCTACTAAATTAGCCTGAGAAGGCATACTTAGCGCCTAGAACAATAAATTAAATTTGGAAGCCATCTTGTAACAGGGAAGGGAGGGAGGGGAAAGAACTCGTCTGCACCGGATTCCAGGAAGAAGAGGGCCAGGAAGCTGATGATCCCCACTTTTAAGGTGAGTAGTGGGCCCCTCCCTTGCATGCAACATTGTTGCAACTAACCTCCCTAGCCAGCCCTCTTCTCCTATCTCTCCCTACGGCTTTAACCCTTAGCTTTGCTCCAGGCCCAATTGTGCCCTACACTGCCTTAAGGGATTAAATGCCTACCGGTCGCTAGCCGTAGAACAGAATATAAAAACACTTACTCTATAATGAAATAAAAACACAACAACTTTTTATGGGTAAAATTTTAACCGTCACAGGTTAAACATTTATTAACTAACTAAGTAACTATGGTAACCAACAAGGTCAGATGGCGGCTGAACGAATTGCTATAATGACAACCCGGCACAGCAGAAGGTAAACGGCCCAAACGGAAACTGCAGCAGAGCGGGACCTCTGCTCATAGAAAAATTGCTACTAAGGGGTTAATGAGATCACGTGACCCACCCGCAAGGGGAAGGAGGGGCACCTCACGTGCACATGAGGCTATCCACCCCTCACACTTTTAGATTGGTCATCACTCCCCCTGTTCACCCTTTCCAAGGCAACAGGGCCGTTACCTCCAGCCACCAGATAGCATTAAAAATGATAACTGTGCCGCCACCGATAAAGGACAAACACAACCCAACCGGACTTAAAGGAGGGTTACTATGGCCTTACGGATATCCTTTATAAAAATATCTAGGGCAACTGTCTCCAAATGTACCCTATCCTTCCTATAGTAATGGACCTTGTCGGCTGTTAGAGATTCGTGTTTAACCACGAATCCCCCATTACCTGTGACGGTTCTAGCAACTGAAGAGTTTATCTTCTTCCTAACTTTGTAAGCGGCGCTGTGGGAAGACATGTGACGCCATTCCAACCTGGGAACTATATTGGACCAACCGACCAACATGTTCGGGATGCGAGCTCTGATCCATGCAATATCTGCTTGCATGATTTTGATAAGCTCCAAGACAGGAATGGCGCCCATATCATTGCCACCCAAATGAAGGATTATAACATGAGGTTTACCCCAGCGTACTAGGGCCTCTGAGATGCGTGATGGAAGCGCTGGCCAACACATCCCTCTCTCACCTAACCATCTAATTGACACTTGGGTGAAAGGGAAACCTAAATTCTGCCCCCCCCGGAAGGGCCGAACTACGTATGGAGGCCCAATGAACGTAGGAGTGCCCCACGATCCATATCCTTTTAGCGCCGCTGACAGGTCCTGTAAAGACACACGAGATTAGTACTGAAAACAAACACTACTAACCAACATATTATTCAACAACCGGTCGAATGTAACCCTTAAACTTATTGGAATGCCATCTACCCAAACGGCAAATGGCTTCCACGGAAGAACCCTGCAGCGCGGCATTAGTAGCTGCCCCTATGCGGAAAGAATGGGGGGCTATTTTCGACACGTCCAATCCAGCATGCGCAGCAGCCCTGGCTAGCACCCTACGGAACTGGAACAAAGATAGAGAAGTCCGGTTAGCATGGATTAACAAAGGACCCTGTTCCTCTGGTCTGTGTTCTAAAAACTGGTTAACCGCCATCACCGGGCAGCAGCGACCGCTAGACTGAGGAATAGGTATCCATGCCCCTTTGCCCTCTTGATCAGTTTTGGATCTAGGCAAATAAATTAAAAGTGAATCTGCTCCAGCCCTGACGTGGCCGAACTGAAGGCCCTTGTCAGTGCAGGATTTGGACGGCGCCACGAGCTCACTTATACGAAGCGCAGCCGAATAGGCTAATAAAAACGCAGCTCTAAATAACAAAAACTCATAATGCGTTGCGCAGATGTCCGGCAAAGCGTCCACAAGCCGCTCGAGCCGGTCATGCGTGATAGGCTCCCTAGAGTCCTTTTGCTGTGGTTGGAGCTTGCCCCAACCTTTGACAACTTGACGCACAAATTTTGAACTACCCGGATCCGGCAAAGCAAGCGTACGATAAAAGAATGACAAGGCAGCCAACCGAGAATGAACAGCCCCCTGCCGCGAACCCTTTCGCCAAAGACTCACCAGCCAATCACATACCGTGTCCTGAGACGCTTCAATCGCCTCCACATTCTGACATCGGCAAAAGTCTTCCCATTCACGCCAAAGCCTGACATAGGAGCACCATGTCCTAGGGGCAAGGGACGCCCGCACTAGAGGGAGCAAGGATATCCAGGACGGAGAAGCTGCCAAAGGAAACCAGGACAAGTTAAGCCTTCTAATGCAGCATGAGGGGCCAAACGTCTGAACGTCACCCAATCAAACCTGGATAGTGCATCTGCCAATACATTATTAACCCCCGGGACGTGTCGCGCTTGAAACTGGATATTAAGTTCAAGACAGCGTAACACCAGATGCCTCAGTAAACAAACTACAACCGCAGAAGTGGCCGAAAGACTGTTCACCGCGTGGACGACACTGAGATTATCTGTGCAGAAATTAATCGTCCTGTTTGCGAATTGATTGCCCCAAAGTTCAACCGCCAAAACGATAGGGAAAAGCTCCAAAAGGGTAAGGTTACGTGTTAAGCCCCTGGCCGACCATTCTGGCGGCCAAGGGCCTGCACTCCATTCCCCTCGGAAATACGCCCCATAACCCTTTGACCCTGCGGCGTCAGTAAATAAATGCAACAACTGACTGGAAATGGGCTCAGATCGCCATAATCGAATCCCATTGAAATCCTGAAGAAAAGTCTTCCAGACTCTCAGGTCAGCTCTCATGCCTTCTGAAATCCAAATTTTTTCAGAAGGTCTGAGTTTGCCCTTCAGCTTAGCTTCCAATCTCCGATTGAAAACTCTCCCCATGGGGATAACTCTGCCTGCAAAATTCAGAAGGCCAAGTAATGACTGTAGCTGCCTAAGCGTAATGGTTGCCATGGAAACAGCCGCTTCAACCGCCTCAAGCATGTCCCGTACTTTGCCATAAGGCAGCCTACAAATTCTGTCGACAGTATCAATTTCGATACCCAGGAACGTAATACAAGTGCCCGGGCCCTCAGTCTTGTCTTCAGCCAGTGGGACACCGAATTGCAACATAAGGATTCTCATGGAGTCCATCAGCTGCTAACATTCATTAGTTCCCGGACTCCCCACCAAGAGGAAATCGTCCAGATAGTGAGCAATGCTGTTATTAACTGCCTGTTGCTCAAAAACCCAGTGCAAAAATGTACTAAAGGTTTCAAACAAGGCGCAAGAGATGGCGCAGCCCATAGGCAAGCACCTATCTACGTAAAACCCCTTTTGAAATTTGCAACCCATCAAATAAAATGATGAAGGGTGCAAGGGCAGTAGGCGAAAGGCGGATTCAATATCCAGCTTTGCCAACAAGGCGCCCGCACCTACCCCCCGCACCAAGTCCAGGGCGCTATCAAAGGATTGATATCGCACTGAGCTGAGTTCCGGGTCAATAGCATCATTGACGGAATAGCCCCTAGGGTGGGATAGGTGGTGTATTAGACGGAATTTTCCCAATTCCTTCTTGGGTACTACACCAAGTGGTGAAATGACCAGATTCGGCAAAGGGGGCGAGGAAAAAGGACCCACTACCCGGCCCATAGATATCTCCTTATCCAGCTTGTCCCTAACAACCGAAGGGTGTTGGTAAGCTGATTTGAGGTTACGATAGCCTCTGGAACCTTTAATGGCTTTTGTCACAGGTATACGAAAACCGTCCGAAAAGCCTTGAAAAATTAAAGACGCTGCGCGCGAATCTGGGTACACCCTAAGCCATGGCTCAAGGGCGTGCACCTTCACCGGTGTTGGGGCCTTTTGCAACAAGAGAGAGCTTGTTCTGTGCTCTACCGGATGCTGAATCCTTCTTTCTGGCACACTCGCTCCCGGAGTGTGACCCGGCACAGTATCGGCATACGTGCCTGAACGCACATGAATTACCTCTGTCACATTTATTATCTTGAAATGCCCAGCAGGTACCACCTCTGCGCTTCGTTTTGGAAGCACGAAAGGACTGATTGCTAGAGGGGGTGGAGGAGGAGGGTGACCCCTGCGGGCCGAGGCGTTGCCAAAGATGCGAGTCAGTTGTATCAAAGGTGAGCACAGGATTACCCGCCATCTTTTGCCTAAACTCAGCATCATAATCTCTCCAAGCCCCCTCAGCAAACTTCCTCTGAATCCAATGGATATTATCAGTGTATTTAAGGATAGCGTGGCATTGGCTCGGGTATTTCTCCAGGTAGCAAGAGGAGAAAACTCTAAAGCAAATTAGCCACTCCTCAAAAGTTTCAGGACGCTTAAACCTTTTAGGTCCAGTACCGTCCGCGCTCTTCTCTCGCTGCCTACAAGCTTCAGCAGATAATTCAAATATATTCACATATTTGCCTTGCTGTATTTTTCTAATTGTCCTTGGTTTCAAATGACCATGCAATGAGGGAGTGTAAGATGGGAAGGAATCGCCGTGTAAGGCCACTTTCCTTTCCGGAATTAAGTTAATAGGCGGACGCTTGTCCCCCACGATAGTGGTGCTCTGCAAAGTTTCTGGGGAACCTATCGCAAGCTGCGCCTGCGCCATGCTGCCAACTGCGCCTGACTGCATTACCTGCCACATTTTCTTTACCATAGCAAACATGCGCTTTTGACCCTTACCCCTTAGCCCAAGTGAAGTGTCACTGTCACACTCTGATTCTGAAAGGGATGAGTCAACCTGGTCATGTCGGTCATGTGTAAATGTAAAGGGCTTACCAGGAATGGCCACTGCGCCGTCCTGATGCTCCATACCGGAGGTGGAAGGACCAGGAACCGCCCCGTTGTCTCGCTGTAAGGAATTAGCCGTGCTCTCACGCTGCTGTGCATCCGCCTGCTCCTGTGGAATAACAGCCGAAGCCGAAGGCCTATCAACCTGGTTTGGTTCCATGCTGTGATCCCCTTGTGATGCGTTCTGTAAAAAAGAAAACAGGTCGCGAGCACTACGGACACCGGCAAAGGGGGGGTTAATAGGGCCCAAGCCTGACCTAGTATTTGCATGTAAGCCTGCCTGTCCTATTTCATTTGCCCTTTCATGCCCCACATTCACGCTGCTACCTTGTAACTGAACCAATGAAGCAGGATTGTCCCTTATCTCATGTGACCGTGATGTTGATATCACATTCAAAGCATCATTTGTACTACTTCGTACCCTCACATTCGAAACACTCATATGATCAGCTTGTGCATTCACACTAGAATTCCCCAACTGCGCCACAGCGAGTGCATTCATATTGTGACTCATAGGATCAGCCTGTGCATTCACACTAGAAATCCCTAACTGCGCCACAGCGTGTACATTCATGTGGTGTGATGGCGCACTACTTAGCTGAGAATCTGCCCTAATTTGCTGAGAATCTGACCTATTGTGCTGAACTTCAACATTAACTTGCCCCTGCGCGTTATGTTGCTGCGCCGCAATAACCTGACTCTGAGCGTTATGTTGGCGTGCCACATTAAATTGTCCCTGAGCCTGGGCGTGCTGACCCTGCGGTTCAATCGCACTTATTAGCCCTCCTGGATTGAAATCTGATTGATAATCTATCGCCCTGGTTCTCGCTAATATGCCCCTACCTAAGGGGTTCAACCTATTAGCTCTCGTTGAAACCCCCCTCCTACTTTTAAGGCCTCTATGCATGACCCCGCTAATTGAATCCTGAGCCCCGCTGCCAGTAAATTGCAATCTGGTATTAATGCGAGATGGCGCCTTCCGTTGCCGAACTTGAGGACCCCTTCGGCCCCATAACCCACCGCCGGCCGACATCCTCTCATGATGCTCACCTTCCCGGAGCTGCAGAGGATGCGACCGTCCCCTCGAAGTCCCGACGCTGAAACCGGAAGTGGATGGGCGTGTGACCGGAACTTCCGGTTGCGCACTTACCATTGGACCCTGAGGACCCGCGGCCTGGTTTGGAGGACCAGACACCGACGTCGCGTGGAGCTGGACCAGAGGACCCGCCGGAGAACCTGGAGGACCCGACGGAGGAGCCTGCATACCCGCCGGGGACATCGCCGCAACTAAAGACGCCAGGATGGAAGACACCGCCGAGACCGCCGACGGAGGGATCGCGGACATGAGGGAGGATACCGCTGCTTCAGGTAAGCCCTGCTGAGGTGTGGAGACGGGCTGGGGGGCTAATAGTGGCAGAACAGGGGCTTGTTGCGCAAGCGGAACCACCACAGAAGCGGGCCCAGCTATTGAGAGGGCATGCTGCGCCGGCGCCGAGGCTACAGATTCAGGCCCATCTGCCAAAGTAGGCAAAACGGGGGTCAATAGAGAGGGGCCCCGTGCAACGGTTAAATCTGCCTCAGTGTCTGTACTTGCCCCGCGTGTTGAGCCCCTATCTAACCTGGGCCTAGCTACAGGGGTAATTGCGGTTTCAACATAGGCCTCAACCGGTACATGTGAAGCTGCTGAAGGGGGACTGGAAGCCTGAGGCCTAGCCTGAGGGCCAGTTGCTTGGAGACAGGCTGATTGCTCATCCGGCCTAGCCATTGCCACTGAGGCATAGGCTGAATCGTCTCCTTCCACCCCCTCACCTGCTGCATGGATATCTAACCTGCTAACTGTGTGACTCATAATGTTTGTCTGTGCTATACTAGTACTAGGCCTAGTCTCAGTAGTGTACTGTGTAGGTGGAATTATGTCATCTAGCTCTTCAATGTCATCCAGTGTACTTATCTGTTTTTTCTGTTTTCCAGATCCAGGTTTCTCAAACACCAACTCGTGGAAGCGTTGAGGAGGGAGTTTGGATCGTCTGGATCGCTGCATTGTTCAAAGAAATTAAGAATTACCCTGAACAATAACAGAAAGAACTCGTCTGCACCGGATTCCAGGAAGAAGAGGGCCAGGAAGCTGATGATCCCCACTTTTAAGGTGAGTAGTGGGCCCCTCCCTTGCATGCAACATTGTTGCAACTAACCTCCCTAGCCAGCCCTCTTCTCCTATCTCTCCCTACGGCTTTAACCCTTAGCTTTGCTCCAGGCCCAATTGTGCCCTACACTGCCTTAAGCTTAAATATACAAATTGCTTCAATGTGCTGACTCTTCAATATTCTGGCTGCCTCTTGGTTCAATTTTAACTCCAGTGAGGATGGGTCACTTGCACTTGCCTTATGGTACAGAAAACTAAGCTTCATATTTGTATAAACACAAAATTTAAAAAGGTGGAGGAAACTTGTTTATGTTATTTATGTTATTTTATGGAGCAAAGTTACTGAAAGTAAACCAATAAACAATGTCTGCCATTTCAGGCAATAATCTACTAAAAATTATGATTTAATACAGAACAGTGGTATGATTTAGTGGTGAAAATGATTAGTACCCTCTCCCCCCCACCCCCTTATGTGCCCCCCCCCCTATATATTTTTCCTAGAGTCGCCATTGCTAGAGGGATTTGGCTGTACCTCACTGACGAGGCCCACAATAGGCCGAAACGTATGTCTGGGGTTTTGCTGTTTCTCTCGTTCAGAAAAGGATTGCCTGGTATTTCGGGGCTGGACTGCGCTGTTAAGTCGGGATCAGACTGATATACTACAGGAAAGTTCTTCTCTGTGAAAGGCACACATTGAGCAAAAAGAGGCTGCTTCTAGGGTGGTAACTAGCCATAGAACAAGCTATTATGCTATTGTTCATTGCCAGGTTGAGCGCTTCTCTGTTTTTATTTATGCATACACTTTCTGTCTATCTATATAGGAGGATCATCACCTATAGAGTAAGTACAAGCAACTCCTTTATAGCGCAGTTGTATCTATCAATATCTTGCCTGTCTGCATCCGCAGCTTCCCGTTACTATTGCAACCAAATTCCGGAACGAATCTGATGTAATATTTTAGGTGCTTTGTCCTAGCTTTTAGCTTCAAATGTGGTTATTAGTGGCGTATGATTTGTTTTTGTTCTTAATAGTTGTTAAGTGTAGGATATTTTTGTAATTATTAGTTACATAAAGCCCCCAAAAAATATGGCAGATGAAAGCAGCTAATTTTTGTGGAGAATGAATAATACAGCAATGTGAGAAAAAATATAAATATTATGAGCAGTAAAAAAGTAGTGCGGCTGGAAAGCTGTGCAATGATCCCCATTGCTGCAATAATGTAGGAAAAACTAATTTGCGATTTACCTTTCCTTGTCTTTCCCCTCACTCTGTGTCTCCCTTGCCTTCTCCAAAAGCACTGCTTTATTTTAAAAAATATATAAACAAGCTTGTAAAATGCATTAAATTCTTCAACTTGCCCATACATATGTTGCACTTGTTGCTGTAGAAGTTTCACTAACGCATACCTGTCGCACCCAGGATGTAACCGTCTAGCACTCTTTTCCTCTGCCGATCTTTAGCATAGCACGCAAAGGCAGGCTGCTTGATTGGTAAGCAGCTAAGGAGGATTACACAATAAAGCAGAAATATAAGGGGTCACCTTGCACACACTATGGTACTGTTTCGTACACTGGAATCTTCCTGGTCTGAGTGGCTCAATCAATACCAGCTGACGTGCCCCTAACAGATCGCTGGATTTCTCCCACACACTCATCCATGGGTAAAAGAAATTTGAAACACAAGTAAGGCATCCAGCACTACCATTGGCCTCAAAGTTCCCCGGTCTAGGCCACATCCCCACCCACAACCACACTGCTGAACCTTCCTCCCTACCCCATGAAAGTCCCATCCACCGGCCCAGTCAGACAGCCAGGTAAACATATTTTTAAAAATGAATGTTAAAAAACAAAACAAGGGGGGACTTCCGGGCGGCGGCCATGACTGGTCGCATAAAACCATCCTGCTCCAGTGTTCAACCTTTTTAGGGTTATTATTACAGCTCAGCCAGCTCATCTGTCTACTTTATACCTTGATCCCTGCAATATAAACGTTCCTGCATCTGATGAGCCCAAAATTACTGTGACAAGCGATCACTGCGAGCTCCCGGAGCAAATTATCAGGTTGAGGCCTTTAATCTACCCCCCCGGCGAGGCCTGTCTGGGCCTTGTCGTTACGCAGCACATAGTGCTGATCGTTAAGTATCTTAAGAGCCCTGGTATCACTTACCGTGTGAGGAATCTACACTAACTACCGGATGGAGTCTATCGACTTGTATAACCAACTGAGGAGCCTCTTAGATGAGCATTTCCTACGTCTAGAGTATGCGCTAGCTGCAGCAGGGGGCATTTACTGTAGCTCCGAATGGCGCTGTCTTACAGAATTCACGAAGACTGTTCTATGCGATCCTGCCGACAAGAACAAGAAACGGACCACAGCATGTCGATCCGATGTCCTTTCCACAGGTGGCTGCCCTCCGGGTGAATTGAGCGCATCAACCTACTCAGACCGCAAACTAGAGAACAAAGCGACACCCATACCTACACATGTTCACTCTCCCCCTGTCTCGAATCCGGATCCCGGGACAGTGGCAGACCATCACTTCATGAAAGATCAAAGAGGTAGGAGCATCACTATTCATTCGGCCATTATGTTACCACAGCTAGCAGTGACGCTGCGGGGCAGTGATGTGGGGCCCCTCATTGCCTCTGCAACCCAGGCCACCTTTCTACCTACCTTCAGACCCGGCTCCTTGGGGGACACTAGCAGGCTGCCAACTTCAGGGGGTCTTGTTTGCCAGGAATACAGCCGTTTGTTATACGGACCCCTCCCAATAGAACGGGTGTGGGCTAGACATTGCTTTACAGAATGCCCAGAGTGGAGATGGAATATTAATATCTACTTTGAATTTACACGGCTCCCTGCATATCTGATCGTTCAAGATTATAAAGTTCCCCATAAACATTACTGAGGTGCTCATTGTGATGTTATACTCAATTGATCAGTCTCTCATATCAGAACATGTAATCTATGTTGTTCTCTACATGAATGAACGCTCACAAGTGTGTAGGCTTTCGTGAACAGTTATGGGACTTTGCCTGTGAATTTACACTCGGTTAGAGAGAATTTCGTAATGACAGGCAGTACTTTATATCTTATATGTTGTTATTTACAAATTGGTTAATGAGTCAACTTTCTCTGTATCTGGGACTAAAGTTTTGCATTATTTATCACACCTTTTAGTTCAAGATCCACCGAGGCAACTAGAGCTGCATATTGAAGTTATTTTCTTCTACACATGGACACTTGCTAACTATAATACTTCAGTTTGAATGCTAGCTTAACTGTATACCTGCAGGTTGAATATGTTTTTAACACTTCCAATGTAAAGCTATCAGCTATCCCTTATGCGTATTAAGATCGCCTTTAGTAGTGGTCGCTCACTAGTTATTTACTATTTACTTAATATGTTTTCATAGGGTTAATTATAGAAATGCACCCGTTTTAAATAATCCTAGGTCATATCTTGATAGTTCCTGCTTAGCTGAAAATTGACATACAGGATGCAGTGGCTATTTACATTTATCGCTAGGTTAGACAGCACCCAGCAGAAACGAAGCCCCTACCTAATATATATTTGCTGGTCAGATATATTTACTCTTTTCCAATTAGCAGTATTTTTTATGCCACTGTTACCTCTTATTTTGATACCTACAGTTATGCCTAAGAAAAGTTATGTTTTGTCTTCCCTTGGTGTGTTGTGGGATCCCGCTGCCCACGGCCGGGGCGGCCGGGTTTCCATTTTCCCGCACTGGGAAAATAGCAGGTGATTCATATCTAAATCTATCTTGACCACCCTAATAACGCGTCTAGACTAGAAGTTACCATTCATTCCCAGAATATGACATAGGTGCTAAGTTGGCTACCCTTTCATTGCTCCCATGTTTGATATTTGCATTACTAAATAAATTCCAGCCCAAAAAGTATGACTTTTACGAGCTATGTTGCCCTACCAATCAAAGCATGCCCCCAGATAACCAATAGCTTACAGTATGTAGAATACATTTTTCAAAACCTACTCAGCAATACTAGGACTCTGAAACGGTCCCTGTCCCTGCTTCTAATTCCCTTTGTATTAAGCGAGAGTGTACCCTCCTGCGACCCCAGATAATTGTTTCATTGTTTCGATTCTAGTATTTAGCGGGGCTCCAGTTATATCCCTATATGTTAGACCCCTACGGTAAATCCACTCTCCTAGTAAGTCAATCTAATTTCCTCCTCTACTGCATAAATATCCAGGAACATTAGCAATTGATCCTACAGTTATTTGTTTTAACACAGCTAAAGGGTTGTACTTATCAAACTTAACTTGAAAAAGAAAAAAGAGGTTTTCATCTAGAGATCCAAAAGCGGTTGTAACTGAGGTCCAAGAGTGGCCTCTAAGGTCAATTAGGGAGTACACAGAATATTAGGCATTTAACATGTATACTTTGCTCTAAAACTTACTTCTTGGAAATTTACTATGTTGTAGCACATAATTGCGCTATGTTTTCCCTGTATTTCATTATCATTGTGTTCTGTTTTTTCAAACTTCATGTATGCCTCATTTTGAACCTCAATAAAAATTATAAAAAAAAAAACAAACAAACACTGGCCCAATTTGGTGTGTGCATAATAAAAACACAAGTGCAGTGTTTCCAGAAGAGGTGTGCATGCACCCACCTTAGAGTGAACGGTGATCACCACCATCTTTTAAAGGGGTTACATGTTTAAAGGGACACTGTACCCAAAAATTTTCTTTGGTGATTCAGATTGAGCATGAAATTTTAAGCAACTTTCTAATTTACTCCTATTATCAAATTTTCTTCATTCTCTTGGTATCTTTATTTGAAATGCAAGAATGTAAGTTTAGATGCCGGCCCATTTTTGGTGAACAACCTGGGTCGTCCTTGCTGATTGGTGGATAAATTCATCCACCAATAAAAAAGTGCTGTCCAGAGTACTGAAACCAAAAAAAAAGCTTAGATGCCTTCTTTTTCAAATAATGATAGCAAGAGAACGAAGAAAAATTGATAATAGGAGTAAATTAGAAAGTTGCTTAAAATTGCATGCTCTTTCTGAATTACAAAAGAAAAATTTGGGTTCAGTGTCCCTTTAAATATTGTGCCCTTAAGACAGGCTGGATTTTTATTATGTACTTTTCTGAAGTGACTGAACAGGCTGTGTTCCTTATATCCTATTTCAATATTTCTCCTACATTGGTGTGTCCGGTCCACGGCTTCATCCTTACTTGTGGGATATTCTCATTCCCTACAGGAAGTGGCAAAGAGAGCACAACAGCAGAGCTGTCCATATAGCTCCCCCTCTAGCTCCGCCCCCCAGTCATTCTCTTTGCCGCTCTGTACAAGTAGCATCTCCACGGGGGTGGTAAAGAATATGTGGTGTTAGTTGTAGTTTTTTATTTCTTCTATCAAGAGTTTATTTTAAAATAGTGCCGGTTTGTACTATTTACTCTGCAACAGAAAATGAAGAAGATTTCTGTTAAAGAGGAGTATGATTTTAGCACCAGTAACCAGTGTTCCCTCTAAGGCCAGATTTTTGTGCGGCCCAGCAGTGAAACAGTTAATTAGGTAACCACACCCTGCAATTAGCAAACACTGCACAATGCAGATGGTAAGGTATGGTTCTCTTGTTAACTGTTTCACTGCTGGGCTGCATACAAAACTGTCCTTAGAGGGAACACTGCCAGTAACTAAAATCCATTGCTGTTCCCACGCAGGACTGTTGAAACCAGAGAACATCAGTTGGGGGGGGAACAGTTTGCAGGCTTAACTGCTTCAGGTATGATCAGTCATTTTTCTAACAAGACCATGTAATGCTAGAAGACTGTTAGAAATTCCCTCTGGGATAGGTAAGCCATTTTTTCTTAGACTCTGTATAAAATGATGGCTTATATTTAGGGCTCTATGCTGGTTGACACTATTGTGGGCTTTAAAATTGATTGCTTTTTAGCATGTTTTTCACTATATATAAGGTGTTTTTTCAGACTTTAAAACACTTTTGGGGTTTAATTTCGGCCTGGCACTTATTTGGACATCTAAATCTAGTCAGAAAGGCCCCTCCACTCTGGAATGAAGAGGGAGGAGGCCTCTTTTTCAGGCCTCAATTGCGCAGTTGATTTTGCCTAGGCAGTCCATGCAGCTTCATGTGGGGCATCAGAAGGACTCCAGAGAGGCTTATTTCCTACTAAAATAATCCCTAAGCAAGGTAAAGACTACAGGGGAAGCTGTAGCATAGTACTGTAGTGTGTTAACCGGTTAATAACTGTTATTAGCTCTGGTTTGGGCATTAAGGGGTTAATTGGTCTGAAAATGTGTGTGCAATCTTTTCAAAGCATTAAGGCTCTGTGGTGAAAATTTCATTAAAATCGGATGTTTATTTCATGGTTTTTTGAAGAAGGAGACTCCATATGATGAAGTCATGGACAGAATTCACGCACTGAAGTTGGCTAATTCCTTTATTTTAGATGCCGCTTTTCAATTAGCAAATTAGCGGCGAAAAATTCAGGTTTTGCAATAGTGGCGCGCAGGGCGCTTTGGCTAAAATCTTGGTCGGCGGATGTGTCGTCCAAAACAAAATTGCTTACTATTCCTTTCAAGGGTAAGACCCTATTCGGGCCAGAATTGAAAGAGATTATTTCAGACATCACTGGGGGAAAGGGCTATGCCCTTCCACAGGATAGACCTTTCAAAGCAAAAAATAAGTCTAATTTTCGTTCCTTTCGCAATTTCAGGAACGGACCGGCTCCTAGCTCTACAGCCTCTAGACAAGAGGGTAACACTTCCCAGCCCAAACCAGCATGGAAACCATTGCAAGGCTGGAACAAGGGGAAACAGGCCAAGAAGCATGCTGCTGCTACCAAATCAGCATGAAAGGATAGCCCCCGATCCGGGACCGGATCTGGTAGGGGGCAGACTCTCTCTCTTTGCTCAGGCTTGGGCAAGAGATGTCCTAGACCCCTGGGCTTTAGAGATTGTCTCTCAGGGGTATCTCCTAGAATTCAAGGACCTTCCTCCAAAGGGAAGGTTTCACATGTCTCGCTTGTCTTTAGACCAGACAAAGAGATGGGTAACAATTTTACCAATGATCCAGGAGGGTCAATACATGACTACCGTGGACCTAAAGAATGCATACCTGCATATTCCGATCCACAAAGTTCACCATCAGTTCCTAAGGTTCGCCTTCCTGGACAAGCATTATCAGTTTGTGGCTCTTCCCTTCGGATTGGCCACTGCTCCAAGAATTTTTACAAAGGTGTTAGGATCCCTTCTAGCAGTGCTAAGGCCAAGGGGCATTGCGGTAGCACCTTACCTAGACGACATCTTAATTCAGGCGTCGTCCTTCCACAAAGCGAAGGCTCATACGGATATTGTTCTAGTCTTCCCAAGGTCTCACGGGTGGAAGGTGAACGTAGAAAGAAGTTCTCTGTCCCCGGTCACTAGGGTTCCCTTCCTGGGAACAATAATAGACTGGGTAGAAATGAAAATCTTTCTGACGGAGGTCAGGAAGTCAAAACTTTCAAATACTTGTCGAGTTCTTCATGCCATTCCTCAGCCTTCTGTGGCTCAGTGCATGGAGGTAATCGGTCTAATGGTTGCGGCAATGGACATTATCCCTTTTGCCAGAATTCATCTAAAGACCATTGCAACTGTGCATGCTCAAGCAGTGGAATGGGGATTATGCAGATTTGTCTCCCCAGATACAAATGGACCAGGAAACCAGAGACTCGCTCCTCTGGTGGTTGTCTCAGGATCACCTGTCTCTGGAAATGAGTTTCCGCAGACCAGAGTGGATCATTGTCACGACCGACGCCAGTCTCTTAGGATGGGGCATGGTCTGGGACTCCCTGAAAGCTCAGGGTCTATGGTCTCGGGAAGAATCTCTTCTCCCGATAAACATTTGGGAACTGAGAGCGATATTCAATGCGCTCCTGGCTTGGCCTCAACTAGCGGAGGCCAAATTCATAAGATTTCAGTCGGACATCATGACGACTGTAGCGTACATCAATCATCTAGGAGGAACAAAGAGTTTCCTGGCGATGAGAGAAGTATCCAAGATCATCAAATGGGCAGAGGATCACTCCTGCCATCTATCTGCAATTCACATTCCAGGAGTAGACAACTGGGAGGCGGATTATCGGAGTTGTCAGACTTTCCATCCGGGGGTGTGGGAACTTCATCCGGAGGTTTTTGCCCAGTTAACTCAACAATGGGGCATTCCAGATCTGGATCTGATGGCATCACGTCAGAACTCCAAGGTTCCACGCTACGGGTCCAGGTCCAGGGATCCCAAGGCGACATTGGTAGATGTCTTAGTGGCGCCTTAGTCATTCCATCTATTCTCCTCCCCAGGCTAGTAGCCAGGATCAAACAGGAGAAGGCTTCGATAATTCTAATAGCTCCTGCGTGGCCACGCAGGACTTGGTATGCAGACCTGGTGAATATGTCATCGGCTCCACCATGGAAGATACCTTTGAGACAGGACCTTCTAGTACAAGGTCCATTCGAACATCCAAACCTAGTTTCTCTGCAACTGACTGCTTGGAGATTGAATGCTTGATTCTATCTAAGCGTGGGTTTTCGGAATCAGTTATAGATACTCTGGTTCAGGCTAGAAAGCCTGTAACCAGGAGAATTTACCATAAGATATGGCAGAAATATCTCTATTGGTGCGAATCCAAGGGTTACTCATGGAGTAAAATTAGGATTCCAAGGATTCTTTCCTTTCTCCAAGAGGGATTGGAGAAAGGTCTGTTAGCTAGTTCTTTAAAAGGACAGATATCTGCTCTGTCTGTCTTGTTGCACAGACGTCTGGCAGCCGTGCCAGATGTTCAGGCGTTCGTACAGGTGTTAGTCAGAATCAAGCCTGTCTACAGACCTGTGACTCCTCCATGGAGTCTAAATTTAGTTCTTTCAGTTCTTCATGGGGTTCCGTTTGAACCTTTACTTTCCATAGATATTAAGTTACTATCTTGGAAAATTTTTTGTTTTTGGTTGCTATTTCTTCTGCTAGAAGAGTTTCTGAATTGTCTGTTTTGCAGTGTAATTCACCCTATCTGGTGTTCATACAGAAAAGGTAGTTTTACGTACCAAGCCTGGTTTTCTTCCAATAGGAATATTAACCAGGAAATAGTTGTTCCTTCTCTGTGTCCTAATCCAGTTTCTAAAAAGGAACGTTTGTTACACAATCTAGATGTGGTTTGTGCTTTAAAATTCTATCTAGAAGCAAGAAAGGATTTCAGACAGACAACTTCTTTGTTTGTTGTCTATTCTGGTAAGAGAAGAGGTCAGAAAGCTACTGCTACCTCTCTTTCCTTCTGGCTAAAAAAGCATCATCCGATTGGCTTATGAGACAGCTGGACGGCAGCCTCCTGAACGAATGGGCTTTCAAGAACCAGGCTTCTGTTGAACAGATCTGTAAGGCAGTGACTTGGTCTTTACTGCATACTTTTGCCAAATTTTACAAATTCGATACTTATGCTTCTTCGGAGGCTATTTTTGGGAGAAAGGTTTTACAAGCAGTGGTGCCTTCCGTTTAGGTTACCTGACTTGCTCCCTCCCTTCATCCGTGTCCTAAAGCTTTGGTATTGGTTCCCACAAGTAAGGATGAAGCCGTGGACCGGACACACCAATGTAGGAGAAAACAGAATTTATGTTTACCTGATAAATTTCTTTCTCCTACGGTATGTCCGGTCCACGGCCCGCGATGGCTTTTAGTCAGGTTTAAAATTTTTGTTTTTGTACACTACAGTCACCACTGCACCCTATGGTTCTCCTTTTTCTCCTGACCGTCGGTCGAATGACTGGTGGGCGGAGCTAGAGGGGGAGCTATATGGACAGCTCTGCTGTTGTGCTCTCTTTGCCACTTCCTGTAGGGAATGAGAATATCCCACAAGTAAGGATGAAGCCGTGGACCGGACACACCGTAGGAGAAAGAAATTTATCAGGTAAACATAAATTCTGTTTTTTTACATGTTCCAATAACCTGGTTTTGTAGGATCTTTTTGATCTACCTATATATTGGAATTGCCATCTACCTTCCAACAAGTAGACCACATACTTGTTTTGTAGTTGGTTAGTGAATTAACTGTACATTTCTTGCAGTTGGCAGAGGAGTGTATTATTTTAGTTGGTTTTGTGTTGTTCTATACATGTGTACAACCTACGCAATTTTTTTGTCGCATTTATAAAAGCCTAAACTTCATGTTGGCCAGTTAGATGGTGTATTTGGTTGTTTTAGTTTACTGGGTGCCATCATATTCTTTAAGTTGGTTTTGTTTTCTAAATATATCTTTTGGAGTATCCCCTATTGATTATTTTAAGAAATGCATCTTATTGTAAGACTGGCCAGTATTTTTTCATAATTTGTTTTATTTGTGGTGCTGCTTGATTAAAGGTAGTAATGAAGCCAATGTGTGGCTGTTTCTTTTGTAGTGTAGTGGTAGAAGTATTGTACTTATTTTAGTTATATTATCTATCTAGATTCCTAGCTCTCTGGTTTTGAGGTTCTGGTTTATGAGTTTTCCCACTTTTTTTGGATATTGTTTGGATTTGGATCTGTGAGTGGCTGCTTCTTTGTCATAGTCTTCCAATTTTGAGCAGTTCTTGCGGAGTCGCTGAACCTGTCCATATGCTATATTCTTAATACAGGATGTCTAATGGCCACTATCTGCTGGTAAATAACTTTAAATTACTGTCAGTTTTCTTCGTATAGATTTTAGTGTATATATTTTCATTTTGTGGTATAGAATGAGATCTAAAAACTCAATTTCTGTCTCTGAGATATTTTATGTAAATGTTAAATTCATAACGTTTGTATTTAGAAATTGTAAAAAAAATTTCAATTGAGCTTATGAGGTAGATTTACTATAGGTCGAACGGACATGATTCGCTGCAGCGAATCATGTCAACTCAACCTCGCCAACTGCAGACAGCATACGCCGTCTGCATTTAACATTGCACAAGCATTTCTAGTGAAATGCTTGTGCATGCCACCCCCTGCTCAATCGTGGCCTCTAGCAGGGGCTGTCAATAATCACGATCGTATCGGATCAGGATGTTTTCAGTCCGCCACCTAAAAGGTGGTGGAGAAGTAAGGGGGCAGCGGTCTTATGACCGCTGCTTCTTAACTTCCATTTCAGACGAGCCTGAAACGATGGACGTAGAATGCCACATCCGTTGCTTAATAAATCTACCCCTTTGTCTCCTTCTCAAATTAGAATAATATTATATATATATATATCTACCACACAATTTGATTTGCTCTAAAAATTGGTTATTGTATATATTGTTTGCTTCCCAGTGACTCATATATAGATTGGCATAACTGGGGGTCATAATTGTTCCCATGGCTGTGCTGCCCTTTTGTAAGTAAAATGAGTTGTCAAATTTTAAGTAATTTTTTTCAAGGACAAATTGTAGTCCTTCAGTAATAAGTTCTTGATTATCATTGGGGGAAGATTAGTTTTATTTCTGATAATGTAGTGTTCCCATTTCCTTTACTCTGTGCTTGCTGTGTCTGATTTTAGAATTCCTGCTGAGTTTTCCTGCAACAGATGTCCTCCATTTTGTGAGAGTTGCATTTTAGGTATCTGTTAAACTATTATTTATAATTTAATTTATTTGCAGTCCTGTAATGATTTATTTGTATATTGTTATTTACGTTATCTGTGTAAAACTGTATTTATCCAAAAGCGTAGTAAAGCACAGAAGCCCCAAGGTATAATAAAACTTGACTTTTATTTTCCAGAATTTAAAACCACAATGGAGAAACACACTTAAAGGGACAGTAAACACCAGAATTTTTGTTGTTTAAAAAAGGTAAATAATCCCTTTATTACCCATTCCCCAATATTTTGCATAACCAACACAGTTATAATATACTTTTTACCTCTGTGATTACCTTGTATCTATGCCTCTGCAAACTGCCCCCTTATTTTGACAGACTTGCATTTTTAGCCAATCAGTGCTGACTCCTAGGAGCTTCCCGTGCCTGAGCTCAATGTTATCTATATGAAACACATGAACTAATGCCCTCTAGTGGTGAAAAACTGTCAAAATGCTTTCAGATTAGAGGCAGTCTTCAAGGTCTAAGAAATTAGCACATGAACCTCCTAGAAATCAGATTAGAGGCAGTCTTCAAGGACATCGGTGGCCGGTATCGTCGGTGGGTGGGAGCAAGTCTGGGAGGTGGGTGGGTGGCCATCGATGTGCAGAGTGGAGTGGAGGGGGGCGGGACAGACGGGAGCGCACACGAGAGCGCGCGCGTGCACGGGGGGGCGGCGGACGAGCGCGTGCACAGGGCGGGAGCGTAAGGGAACTGCTACACTGCAGAAAAAAAAGTTAATAAGGTAATTTTTCCATTATGGTTCCCTATCAGATTTATATCAAGGAAATAAACTGTTTGTTTATGGTATTGGTAAGTAAAACTTAACCCCATTTCGTTATAAAGATATTCAACAAATTTTGTTGCCTCCTCTGTACTCCCAGGCTAAATTAGAAGCAGATCATCAGTAAATCTTCCAAAAAAAAATATATTTTGTTTATATTGATCATCTGCTCCAAAAAAATATTTTTTCTCCCAAATGCTCAAAAACAGATTTTCAAAAGAGGGTGCAAATTTAGCACCCATGGTGGTACCTCGTTTTTGCAGATAAAAAATCTGTTCAAATTCAAAATAATTGTGGGTTAGAAATAGGGGGACCATATTGCCGCTTTAAAAAGGGACACATATGAAAAATACATATTTCAGGGTATTTTTCATATATGTCCCTTTTTAAAGCGGCAAAATGGTCACCCTAGTTAGAAGAAAGGCTGTAACCCTAAGGACGTATTATCTGAATTGTGGGGTAAAAGTGGTTTTATTGTACAATGTCTGTTTGATAGCTTCCAGACCACATTTATTGGGTATAGATTAATACAATAAATAATGTGGTAAACTGAGCGCTGTAGAGTCCTAATACTCTCCTCCAAATGGTCCCCTAGCGGACTGGATATAACAGATAAATAGGTAACGGAGGGAGCGCTTAAAGCTTAATAGGAAATGGGATAATATAGCATTACTTAAAATGCATAAAGCTGATATGTAAGCAGATTATAAAACAGGTGAACGCAGTCTAAAATATAAAATTATAATTTAATACAGCAATCTAAAAATCTAAAAATGTGAAATTACGTTAGATAGTAACATGGATCCATGATACATACAAGAAAATTAAAAGCATTTGATGTCTAACTAAACAATACACAGACCTGAAAAAACAGCCTAGGAGTCTGGCAATTAGTACACAATATAGCAGCAAGTCGTTAAAAAAGATAAATCTGTAAAGTGTAAATAAAATTATATAGAAAGAACAGTGGCCAATGAAAAAAGTGTAAAATACGCAAAAAGGTGTTTGAAACAGTAATCTAAAATGTGATACAAAAAATGATCCAAAAAAGGGGATCAAATAAGTTTGAAAATCCAAGCTAGAAAACAAAAATGTGTGCCCACGAAGAAAGTCAAATCCTCAACTTAAAAGTAAATCCAAATGACTCCAAATGATATTCCATAAAAGAAAGTTCAATAAATGTGATAGCAAACAACTGTGGATGAAACCGTGATACAATATAAAACGTGTATCCAGATAAACACAGGTGATGGTATAAAGACTAGTGTCAATAAAAAAACGCTGGAAGCAAACTGTCAGTGGAAAAATAACATTTTAACCATGTGAAGAGTTCTTTGACCTGTAAGTAAAAACAAACAAACAATGGTGCAATAAAGTGTTTACACTTTGTAGAAAATAGGAAATAAGCTTACCAGTATGTCTGTGTCTACGCGTTTCGGCCTATATCAAGGCCTTTCTCAAGACTATATACTATATAGTATTTTTTTTTTTTACACTATATAAAAAAAATATAAGTAAAAACTTTATTGCACCATTGTTTGTTTGTTTCTCTTGTTAAGTGTATCCAGTCCACGGATCATCCATTACTTGTGGGATATTCTCCTTCCCAACAGGAAGTTGCAAGAGGATCACCCACAGCAGAGCTGCTATATAGCTCCTCCCCTCACTGCCATATCCAGTCATTCTCTTGCAACTCTCAACAAAGATGGAGGTAGTAAGAGGAGAGTGGTGTATTATAGTTAGTTTTTTTCTTCAATCAAAAGTTTGTTATTTTTAAATGGTACCGGAGCGTACTATTTTATCTCAGGCAGTATTTAGAAGAAGAATCTGCCTGCGGTTTCTATGATCTTAGCAGAAGTAACTAAGATCCACTGCCGTTCTCACATATTCTGAGGAGTGAGGTAACTTCAGAGGGGGAATGGCGTGCAGGTTATCCTGCAATAAGGTATGTACAGTTAACATTTTTCTAGGGATAGAATTTGCTAGAAAATGCTGCTGATACCGGATTAATGTAAGTTAAGCCTAAATGCAGTGATTTAATAGCGACTGGTATCAGGCTTATTAACAGAGATACATACTCTTATAAAAGTGCAATATAAAACGTTTGCTGGCATGTTTAATCGTTTTTATATATGCTTGGTGATAAAACTTATTGGGGCCTAGTTTTTTTCCACATGGCTGGCTTGATTTTTGCCTAGAAACAGTTTCCTGAGGCTTTCCACTGTTGTAATATGAGTGGGAGGGGCCTATTTTAGCGCCTTTTTGCGCAGCAAAAATTACAGACAGAGACATTCAGCTTCCCTCTGCATGATACAGGACATCTCTGAAGGGCTCAAAAGGCTTCAAAAGTCGTGTTTGAGGAAGGTAACAGCCACAGTAGAGCTGTGGCAGTTGTGACTGGTTTTAAAAACGTTTTTGTCATTTATTATTCCGTTTTTGGTATTAAGGGGTTAATCATCCATTTGCAAGTGGGTGCAATGCTCTGCTAACTTGTTACATACAATGTAAAAATTTCGTTAGTGTAACTGCCTTTTTTCACTGTTATTTCAAATTTTGTCAAAATTAGTTTTTCTTAAAGGCGCAGTAACGTTTTTTTATATTGCTTGTTAACTTGGTTTAAAGTGTTTTCCAAGCTTGCTAGTCTCATTGCTAGTCTGTACAAAC
This sequence comes from Bombina bombina, assembly GCF_027579735.1. NCBI lineage: Eukaryota > Metazoa > Chordata > Amphibia > Anura > Bombinatoridae > Bombina > Bombina bombina. The sequence continues at coordinate 497,645,812 of NC_069501.1, read as the reverse complement.
ATGTCTGACATAGAGGAAACTACTTGTTCATTATGTTTAAAAGCCATGGTGGAGCCCCATAGGAGAATGTGTACTAAATGTATTGATTTCACCTTAAACAGTAAAGATCAGTCTTTATAAAAGAATTGTCACCAGAGGGTTCCGTCGAGGGGGAAGTTATGCCGACTAACTCTCCCTATGTGTCGGACCCTTCGCCTCCCGCTCAAGGGACTCACGCTAATATGGCGCCAAGTACATCAGGGACGCCCATAGCGATTACTTTGCAGGACATGGCTGCAATCATGAATAATACCCTGACAGAGGTATTAGCCAGATTGCCTGAATTAAGAGGCAAGCGTGCTAGCTCTGGGGTTAGACGAGATACAGAGCGCGTAGATGCTGTAAGAGACATGTCCGATACTGCATCACAATATGCAGAACCTGAGGACGGAGAGCTTCAGTCTGTGGGTGACATCTCTGACTCGGGGAAACCTGATTCAGAGATTTCTAATTTTAAATTTAAGCTTGAGAACCTCCGTGTATTGCTTGGGGAGGTATTAGCTGCTCTGAATGACTGTGACACAATTGCAGTGCCAGAGAAATTGTGTAGACTGGATAAATACTATGCAGTGCCGGTGTGTACTGATGTTTTTCCAATACCTAAAAGGTTTACAGAAATTATTAGTAAGGAGTGGGAAAGACCCGGTGTGCCTTTTTCCCCACCTCCTATATTTAGAAAAATGTTTCCAATAGACGCTACTACACGGGACTTATGGCAGACGGTCCCTAAGGTGGAGGGAGCAGTTTCTATTTTAGCAAAGCGTACCACTATCCCGGTTGAGGACAGTTGTGCTTTTTCAGATCCAATGGATAAAAAATTAGAGGGTTACCTTAAGAAAATGTTTATTCAACAAGGTTTTATTTTACAGCCCCTTGCATGCATTGCGCCTGTCACTGCTGCGGCGGCGTTCTGGTTTGAGGCCCTGGAAGAGGCCATCCATACAGCTCCATTGACTGAAATCATTGACAAGCTTAGAACACTTAAGCTAGCTAACTCATTTGTTTCTGATGCCATTGTTCATTTGACTAAACTTACGGCTAAGAATTCGGGATTCGCCATCCAGGCGCGTAGGGCGCTATGGCTTAAATCCTGGTCAGCTGACGTGACTTCAAAGTCTAAATTACTCAACATTCCTTTCAAGGGGCAGACCTTATTTGGGCCTGGTTTGAACGAAATCATTGCTGACATTACTGGAGGTAAGGGTCATACCCTTCCTCAGGACAGGGCCAAATCAAGGGCCAAACAGTCTAATTTTCGTGCCTTTCGAAATTTCAAGGCAGGTGCAGCATGAACTTCCTCTGCTTCAAAACAAGAGGGAACTTTTGCTCAATCCAAGCAGGCCTGGAAACCTAACCAGTCCTGGAACAAGGGCAAGCAGGCCAGAAAGCCTGCTGCTGCCTCCAAGACAGCATGAAGGAACGGCCCCCTATCCGGCAACGGATCTAGTAGGGGGCAGACTTTCTCTCTTCGCCCAAGCGTGGGCAAGAGATGTTCAGGATCCCTGGGCATTGGAGATCATATCTCAGGGATATCTTTTGGACTTCAAAGCTTCTCCTCCACAAGGGAGATTTCACCTTTCAAGATTATCTGCAAACCAGATAAAGAAAGAGGCATTCCTACGCTGCGTGCAAGACCTCCTTGTAATGGGAGTGATCCATCCAGTTCCGCGGACGGAACAAGGACAGGGTTTTTATTCAAATCTGTTTGTGGTTCCCAAAAAAGAGGGAACCTTCAGACCAATTTTGGATCTAAAGATCTTAAACAAATTCCTCAGAGTTCCATCATTCAAGATGGAAACTATTCGAACCATTTTACCCATGATCCAAGAGGGTCAGTACATGACCACAGTGGACTTAAAGGATGCCTACCTTCACATTCCGATTCACAAGAATCCTCATCGGTTCCTGAGGTTTGCCTTTCTAGACAGGCATTACCAATTTGTAGCGCTTCCATTCGGGTTGGCTACAGCCCCAAGAATTTTTACAAAGGTTCTGGGCTCACTTCTGGCGGTTCTAAGACCGCGAGGCATAGCGGTGGCTCCTTATCTAGACGACATCCTGATACAGGCGTCAAGCTTTCAAATTGCCAAGTCTCATACAGAGATAGTTCTGGCATTTCTGAGGTCACATGGGTGAAAAGTGAACGAAGAAAAGAGTTCTCTATCTCCTCTCACAAGGGTTTCCTTCCTAGGGACCCTTACAGATTCTGTAGAAATGAAAATTTACCTGACAGAGTCCAGGTTATCAAAACTTCTAAATGCTTGCCGTGTTCTTCACTCCATTCCGCGCCCCACGGTGGTTCAGTGCATAGAAGTAATCGGCTTAATGGTAGCGGCGATGGAAATAGTGCCATTTGCGCGCCTGCATCTCAGACCGCTGCAATTATGCATGCTCAGTCAGTGGAATGGGAATTACACAGATTTGTCCCCTCTACTAAATCTGGATCAGGAAACCAGAGATTCTCTTCTCTTGTGGTTATCTCAGATCCATCTGTCCAAGGGTATGACCTTTCACAGACCAGATTGGACAATTGTAACAACAGATGCCAGCCTTCTAGGTTGGGGTGCAGTCTGGAACTCCCTGAAGGCTCAGGGTTCATGGACTCAGGAGGAGAAACTCCTCCCAATAAATATTCTGGAGTTAAGAGCAATACTCAATGCTCTTCTAGCTTGGCCTCAGTTAGCAACACTGAGGTTCATCAGATTTCAGTCGGACAACATCACGACTGTGGCTTACATCAACCATCAAGGGGGAACCAGGAGTTCCCTAGCGATGTCAGAAGTCTCCAAGATAATTCTCTGGGCAGAGACTCACTCTTGCCACCTATCAGTGATCCATATCCCGGGCGTAGAGAACTGGGAGGCGGATTTTCTAAGTCGTCAGACTTTTCATCCGGGGGAGTGGGAACTCCATCCGGAGGTGTTTGCTCAATTGGTCCATCGTTGGGGCAAACCAGAACTGGATCTCATGGCATCTCACCAGAACGCCAAACTTCCTTGTTACGGATCCAGGTCCAGGGACCCAGAAGCGACGCTGATAGATGCTCTAGCAGCTCCTTGGTTCTTCAACCTGGCCTATGTGTTTCCACCGTTTCCTCTGCTCCCTCGACTGATTGCCAAAATCAGACAGGAGAGAGCGTCAGTGATTCTGATAGCACCTGCGTGGCCACACAGGACCTGGTATGCAGATCTGCTGGACATGTCATCCTTTCCACCGTGGACTCTGCCTCTGAGACAAGACCTTTCAATACAAGGTCCTTTCAATCATCCGAATCTAATTTCTCTGAGACTGACTGCATGGAGATTGAACGCTTGATCCTATCAAAGCGTGGCTTCTCCGAGTCAGTCATTGATAGTTTAATACAGGCACGAAAGCCTGTCACCAGGAAAATCTACCACAAGATATGGCGTAAATATCTTCATTGGTGTGAATCCAAGAATTACTCATGGAGTAGGGTTAGGATTCCTAGGATATTGTCCTTCCTCCAAGAGGGTTTGGACAAAGGATTATCAGCTAGTTCTTTAAAGGGACAGATTTCTGCTCTGTCTATTCTTTTACACTAGCGTCTGGCAGAAGTTCCAGACGTCCAGGCATTTTGTCAGGCTTTAGTTAGAATTTAGCCTGTGTTTAAACCTGTTGCTCCTCCATGGAGCTTAAACTTGGTTCTTAAAGTTCTCCAAGGGGTTCCGTTTGAACCCCTTCATTCAAACTTCTATCATGGAAAGTTCTGTTTCTAATGGCTATTTCCTCGGCTCGAAGAGTCTCTGAGTTATCTGCCTTACATTGTGATTCTCCTTATCTGATCTTTCATTCAGATAAAGTAGTTCTGCGTACAAAGCCTGGGTTTTTACCCAAGGTGGTTTCTAACAAGAATATTAATCAAGAGATTGTTGTTCCATCATTGTGTCCTAATCCTTCTTCGAAGAAGGAACGTGTTTTGCATAATCTAGACGTAGTGCGTGCCTTGAAGTTTTACTTACAAGCTACTAAAGATTTTCGTCAAACATCTAACCTGTTTGTTGTTTACTCTGGACAGAGGAGAGGTCAAAAGGCCTCGGCAACATCTCTTTCTTTTTGGCTTCGGAGTATAATCCGTTTAGCCTATGAGACTGCTGGACAGCAGCCCCCTGAAATGATTACAGCTCATTCTACGAGAGCTGTGGCTTCCACCTGGGCCTTTAAAAATGAGGCTTCTGTTGAACAGATTTGCAAGGCTGTGACTTGGTCTTCGCTTCATACCTTTTAAAAATTTTACAAATTTGATACTTTTGCTTCTTCGGAGGCTGTTTTTGGGAGAAAGGTTCTACAGGCAGTGGTTCCTTCCGTTTAAGTTCCTGCCTTGTCCCTCCCATCATCCGTGTACTTTAGCTTTGGTATTGGTATCCCACAAGTAATGGATGATCCGTGGACTGGATACACTTAACAAGAGAAAACATAATTTATGCTTACCTGATAAATTTATTTCTCTTGTAGTGTATCCAGTCCACGGCCCGCCCTGTCCTTTTAAGGCAGGTCTAAAAAGATTTTTTTATATCTTTATTTAGTGGGGACCCAAACGGGTATACCACAACAAGGAGAAAGACAATGTACATGAAGTGACAAGAAAATAACATAACTTACATAAAGTGATATCCTGATAGGAAACTTACATCATACAGCTAATGTGGCTAATGAGAATTTAATGCATTCCCAGAGTGGTTAGAACCCGTCTAGGTAACTTTTTTCATTTTCTAGGTGATCCGAAGGGGGGAAAAAAGGGGATGGGAAGAGAGAGGGGTTTGAGGGGAACGGACGGTGTGAATGAGAGGGGGAGGGGGTAAGGGGTGAAGTGGGGTGGGAGGGTGAGGGGGGGGGGAAAGAGAGAGAAGGGGGAAATGAGGGTGTCTTAGAAGGACGGAGGGGGAGGGAGGGCAGAGGAGGGTAAGAGGTAAAGGAGGGATGGGGAAGGGGTAGGGGGGAGGGAAACATATTAAATTCAAACAATCAGGTCAGAACCATGTATCTAATCAGCAGATGTCAGCTCATTTTATCTCAAGAAACAAAAAGGCATAAATCACTGAGAAGGAGAAGGAGGAGACACCTGGTCCGCCCGTTGTAACTCACAACATGCTCTTTCATATGTCCGTGTATAGGAGGAAGGAGGGAAGGGGAGATTGAGATAAAGAGTACCGTCAGAGGTCACTAAGATGTCTCACCGGTTGGTTGCCTCTTAGTCTTTCTGTCAAAATAAACGTGCTCTCAGCAAAAGGTAACATTAACTGTGTGTAACTGCTGACAGGTAGAGACAATAAGTATGGCTCCCATTTTGTAAAAAAGACTTTGATTCTTCTCTCCAGGTCTCCCTTGACGTCTGCCTGTTCTATTAGTAGTTGTGTGTGTAGAAGCTTAGTGAATTGTGTGATGTGCGGTGGTTTGCTGGAGACCCAGTGTGTTAGTATAAGCTTTCTGGCAATGAGGATGGCGGTATTCAGAAAGCGGTCCTGCTGGGTACTCTGTGCATGCCCCCTAAGAAAGAAAGTGTCCCAGGCTGAGAGGACAGGCATTGCACCGCATTTTCTGCTCAACCAGAACTGGATCTTACTCCAGTATTGAGCTATTTTAGGGCAGCTCCAGAACAAATGTGTAATGTCTGGTTTAGGTGAGGAGCATTTGGGACATGTGTCTAATGCACCCTGGACCCATTTGGCTCTCAGTTGTGGGGTGATATATCTCAGGTGAATGAATTTGAGGTGCATCTCCCTGTAGTGCATTGCTAGTGTGCTCCTGGCTACCAGTTGGAAGCTATTTGAGATGGTGTCCTCACTAACGTCGAGATCAGTGCAGCGTTTCCATTTGGCGCTTAATAGTTGTAGTATCTCAGCGGACTTGTTTTCCATGATTAGGCTGTAAATGTATGAAATGGAGTGTGATCCTTGCCTAGTTAGGGCACAGAAATTGTCTATTGGTGAGTTGCTTCTGCCAATGAGTCCTTCAGACATCAGTTTACGGACATAATGTATGGATTGGAAGTATGCGAATGTGCTATGTCTAGGAAGGTCAAACCTGTCCTGTAGGTGTGCCAACGAGAATGGTTTGTCCGTAAGTGGGTCTATTAGCTGTGCGACTGTGTGTAGACCCTTCTCCTCCCATAGAGCAAAAATTTGTGTGGTCATGCCTGGGAGAAAAGTCGGGTTACCCTGTAATGGGAGATGTTTGGTAATTTTGTTAGGGAGCTTCCACCACCTACACAGCTTTGCCCATGCTCTGAGCGGATCTTTAAATAGGATGTTGTCTTTAATTCGGGCAGGAAGGGTATGGAGGGGAGTGTGGGGTAAGAAAGCTAGGTGAAGTGGATGGGCAAGGGATTTCTCAAGCTTTTCATCATTAAAAACCGATGTACGTGCCAGCCAGTCAAAGACCAGCTTGGTTAGTGTTGCCCAGTTATACCACTCCACATTTGGGAGTCTCAATCCCCCTTTGTTAGTTGGTAGGGCTAGCTTTGTTCTGCTGATTCTGTGTTTTCTCGAGTTCCATACGAAATCGCTGAAAGCACTGGTGATATTCTTCAGGTCTTGCTTCGTGAGCAACAAAGGGAGCAACAAAGGGGGTATAGCAGTTTGGGCATTGCCATCATTTTGACCAGGCTTGCCCGACCTGATAAGGAAATTGGTAATTTGGCCCAGCTCGTCAGTAATGTGCGTATCTGTGCAATCACTGGAGGGATGTTCAATTTGTAAATTAAGTGTGGGTTAACGTGGAGATGTATGCCCAGATATTTAAAAGAGCAATCAGTAATTTTTTCCGCGGTATGCGGAAGTGAGGAGGGATGTGGGTTAGTGAGGTATGTCAGCTCCGATTTGTCCAAGTTTACCTTGTATCCTGAGATAACTCCGAACTGTTGGAAAATGGAGACCAGTCTGGGTATGGTGGTGCTTGGGTTAACGACGTATAGGAGTAAGTCATCAGCATACAGAGACAAATGCATAGGGTGAGTTCCTACTTTGATTGCTGGCAGTTTGCTTCTTATGTATATGGCTAGGGGCTCTATAGCTAGGTTGAACAGGAGGGGTGATAATGGGCATCCATGTCGGGTACCTCTTCTGAGGGATCTAAAACAAATGGGGGAGGGGTGCGCTCAAAGAACAGAGCAGTGAGTGGGACTATCTATAATAGCTAATAGCTAATAAAATGGATCCAATCCGTTGATAAAAAATTGTGTAAATTTTAAAGGCTCATTTAATAATGATAACCTCTATTAGGTACTAACATGTGAGTGGTTAGCCGTGGTTATTGGCAGCCTATATTATGGGTGGTTTGCCGTGGTATCCGGCAGTATATAATGTGAGGGGTATTGTATTAAGTGGGTCCTCAGTAGGATAGGATACAAATTGGTGTACAATGGGATGTGATACAAATTAGTGTATAAATACTCTGTGATACAAGATAGCAATGCTATTATAAAGCGATATTCAAATAGTGGAAAAAAGCAATATGTGATGTGTAGAAAAAAGACAGGTGCATATAATGAGTAAAATATATTTTACTACAAAAGGATAATAAATCTGTTATACAGATATGTGTGTATATGTAAATACATCCAGGTTTATTTAAAACAAATATACAATTGGTATTAATATATAAACAAATAAAATGAACAAATCAATAAATCAAATCAATTGAATAAATCAGATGATGCACTGTGTCATTAAAATTGTGTCGGTAAAAATAGCTTGTCAGCATAGACAGAAAAAAGCGCTAAGACTGGCTGATATGTTAATGGACACTCTTGTCCGTATAAATTATGTCCTTGAAAGGATATCACGATTGCAGTTCAGCATGGAATATAAAAGTTTAAAAGTTGTGGCCACAACTATTTGTAAGGGATCCAAGGAGCTATCTTCCTGCTTATGTAGCTTATAGTATCCCGTAATTAAAATAGAGTTATACAAAGTTCTTAGGATGCTCACCCCTACCGGACTACCGATATCCCTTACCTCCTCTTCAAATTTTGTGGGTTATGGGAAGGCTGTAATTGACCCGGGATGGTGTCTCAGTTCGGCGTGTTGCCGTGTAGCTGTGATGGTTTGTAAGCGTCTCACCTTTGAATTTCCCGGTCAGTCCTTCTTACCCTGACGTTTACACAGAGTAGTCACGTGGTCCTCGGAGGTCCAATCGGATAGCCGGGTCGTTGGGGGAGTGGTGCAATAGCGGTTCTGTAGGGTTTTCTTGCTGGAGCCAAATTCGGTCACACTAGATTGTCAGAATCTACGCGTTTCAGCGCTGGGTATGCGCCTTTATCAAGACTTCCTCTTCTGAGGGAGAAAGGTTGGGACACTTCACCGTTTACTATTATAGAGGTGCGCGGATTTTGATATAATGTTTGTATGAGGTTATGAAAGTCACCCTTAATGCCAAATTTTTCTAGAGTGGTCGATAGGTGGTCCCATTCCACCCTGTCGAACGCTTTTTCTGCGTCGACAGAGAGGAGGCACGCTTCTGGGAGTGCTTCAGCTTTGTTCTGGTCACAATGTCTTCCCTGCCAGTAAAAGTCTATGAGTGCTAATGTCTTGCGTATGTTGGTGACTGAGAAGCGGTGCTTCATGAAGCCCGTCTGGTCCGTGTGGATAACTGTGCCTAATACACCAGCTAGTCTGGTCGCTAATATGGCTGTGAAGAGCTTATACTCATTGTTCAAGAGTGCTATTGGCCTATAAGAGGCAGGGAACGTTGGGTCTCTATCTTGTTTTGGAATTAAGCACATCAGGGCATCTGTGAAATCAGTTGGGGGAGTTGCTGTGCCTTTTAAGTAAGCTAAGGGCTTAATTCTGTTTGCAGAAGCTTGTAATATTCAATTGGCATCTTATCAGGGCCTGGGGTTTTACCTAGTTTGGCTGCTTTAATGGCTTTCAGGACTTCCGACGCCAGGATAGGGGCATTGAGGTGTTCTAGGTTTTCTGGGCTCAGGGAGGGAGGGTTAAGTTGATCCCAGAAACGGTCTCTGTCATTCTGTGTGCATGGTTGCGCAGAATAGAGTGTGGAATAAAAGTTAAGAAATTCTGATGTGATTGATTTGGTGTCTGAGTGAAATACCCCTTGCTTATGGATGGCAGGAATGATGGATTTGGGGTTAGCCAGTTTAACTACATTGGCCAACAGTCTTCCGGTTTTATCACCAAACCTATAAAAACGGCCCTTTCTATGTGTCTGAAAAAGGTGATCTTGTTGGGATAGAGCATCCTCTCTTAATTTCTTTTTCTCATAGAATTTGTTTCTATTTTGGAGGGAGGGGTGGGCTAGGTATTGGTTGTATGCAGCTGTTACTTCCGCGGTGGTTGTAGTTTCCACCTTTTTCCGTTTAGCGTTATATTGGGCGGTGAAGCTGGTGATTTGTCCCCTCATAACGGCCTTGGATGCTCCCCAAAAGATACCCGGGTTGTTAAGATGCTGGGCGTTAAATTTGTGATATTCCTCCCACTGGGATTTTAAGTGTTTTCTGAACTCAATGTTATGATAAAGGTAGGTAGGGAATCTCCATATGGGCGCATGATCAGAGATTATGATGTCTGATATGTCGGTTTGCGGGATCTGTGTGTGCAGTTGTTTAGAGCATAGAAAGTAGTCAATGCGTGAAAGCGTCCCATGTGTTTTAGAGGCACATGTAAAGTCTCTCCTGGTCGGGTGGCGTGAACGCCATAGATCAATGAGATTTAGGGATGTTTTGAAATTAGCCATGACTGCTGTTTCGTTTTTCCGTTTCCTAGCATGTGTTTTCTCTTTTCTCTGTGTGTGTGTGTCAGCTCTACGATCTAATGGTAGGTCTTGGGCCAGATTGAAGTCGCCCCCCAGAATTAATGGCTTATCTGCATGTAAAGCTAGAGAGGATTGTAAGGAGTGCCAAAATTGTGGTCTAAATTGGTTGGGTCCATAAATGTTACATATGGTATATGATTTGTTGTCTAGCTGTAGGCCAGCTATGATATATCTACCTTTTGGGTCTACTGTGATGGGGTTAATCTGGACCGACAGGCCTTTGCGGACCAAAATGGCTACTCCTCGCTTGCGCCCTTCAGTAGGAGTATAGTATACCTGGTCTACCCATCTGCACCTTAGTTTCTCATGCTCTGTTTCTGTGAGGTGTGTCTCTTGCAGGAGGGCAAGATCCGTGTGAAGACGTTTGAGATGTTGCAATATGATACTGCGTTTGGCCGGAGAGGTTATGCCTCCCACGTTCCAGGACACTACTCTAAGGGGGCATGCCATAGTGTTGGGCGGAAAGGGATGTATTTGGTATAAGGTTTGTGGTGAATGTGTGGTCTATGGGTCTATACCGTTTCTGGTCAGTTGGATAGAAATCAGTAATTGTTTTGCTGAGGTCACACAGGAATGTATAGGTGGGTGTAAGTAACTTTAGCTTATATGTCCGGGGTATCAGTGACTTACGGACCAGTGTTTCTGGAGTCAGGCAACTGGACGGAATCCGAGTGCTCCTCCAAGAACCTATTAAGATAAAATTGAACAAGTATGAGAAAATGGAAACATGGTATTCAGTAGAGTGAAAAGGGAAATGGAAATGGAAGGGGTGCGGGAAGGACAAGCGTAGAGCCAGATGGATGGAGTAGGACACATGGGAGGAAAAGGGTCCAACCAGTGAGACCCTAAGAGGTTGAGATAGCAAAGTAAGAATGAGAACAGTAACAGAAACTGGAACACAAACTAAAACATAAGAGAGCAGGTACTTAGCCCTTAATGTAAACAATGGTGGCAGTCTCTGAGACCTAGCTCTCATTTTAGCATGTAGGTGGGATAGAGAATTGCTTGTGCTCTGAGTTCGTCTCTCAATCCTCGCCATTGTGAGGTTCAGCGTCCAGGAATTCTTGAAGCTTTTGCGGGTTCAGGAAAAACTTTGGACCTGTAGGTGTCATCAGTCTCAGCTTGGCGGGGTAGAGAAGTGAAGCCTGTCGGCCCAAAGCGTGCAGCTTAGAACAAAGGGGGGCAAATTCCTTTCTCCGTCTTGCCACCTCTGCAGAAAAGTCTTGGAAAATCAGAAGCTTGTGTCCTTCGTAGGCCAGGTCAGGTTGAGATCTATAAGCTTTTAAAAGCGCCAGCTTCTCCTGGTATCTGAGTAGCTTGAAGATAACTTGTCTTGGTCTCTGGTTGGGTGTAGCAGGCGACTGATCTGGGCCTATTCTGTGCGCCCTCTCAACATCTAACGGCATTGTCTCCTGGTCCATCTTAAGCAATTTGGGGAGAGTATATGCGGTAAATTCTATGAGCTCTTTGTTTTTAACCGACTCCGAAACCCCCACAATCCTTAGATTGTTGCGGCGGGACCGGTTTTCGAGATCATCTAATTTGTCCTGTAGAATTGAGTTGTGGCGTTCCATGCGTTGCAGGGCAATTGTAGATGTATGCTGTGAGTCCTCTACGTCAGAGATCCTTTGCTCCGCATGTTGCAGTCTTGTAGAATATTGACGGATTTCAGTAGTAAGGGTGTCCATTCCCGCTTGTAATGTCTACATTTTAGGGAAAAAGAAGGCCTTTAGGTCTCGGAGTAAATCAGGAGCTGGTTCAACATTAATATCCCTCTGGATAGGGGAGCTAGGCTCTGGGTGAATTTCTGCAGCCTGTTTCCTACCCCTTTCTGATGTCTTTTGTTTTCCGGCCATTATGGGTATGGCCAGTGATGTTGACGCCTTAAAGTACTTGTCGACTTTCATAAGTGGTGCTGCTTAGGTTTTGCCTTCCTTGTGTAGAATTGCAACTGTCCCACTGCAGGAAGCTGAGCAAGAATAAAACTCTTAGGTGTCAGGCTCCGGTATAACTCTGTCTCCTTTGCACTACTGGTGAAGTGTTTCAGGGGCAGCAACTGAAAGGTGTGGTAATAGTCCAGGGGAGGGTAGAATGGCCCAGTCCTGTGTCTTGCTGCTTTAATATGGGTGATAAGAGCAGTGTAGTATTGAGCAGTGTGCCTGGAAATAGTGGGCTGCGCTATCAGTGCAGGGTGTCGCAGCACGAGTTAAATGCTGAGTGATTATTACGGTACTGGTAACTGTGGTGAGGTATGGGAGACTGTTGCTATTTCTGCCACCTCAGAAACGGCTGCACAAGTTTCAGCAAGGTCCGCCTTAAAAAGTAAAGGAAGCGTCTTCAGGTGTACTGTCGCAAGGCCCTTCTTTCTACTCTCACAGGCTTAGTGTCAATGTTGGAAAGTCCTCAGTTCTCTACCTTTAGTTTCTGCCCTGAGTGTTGGATGCAGGTTCTAGACCGCACAGCAGGGAAGAGGATTGTAGCTGTGTGTCTGAATGGGGGCAAGATGGCGCCCGCGCCAAAAAGCAGTGCATATGTCACTCTCTTACCCTGCTGTTGCGGCGTGGTCCGGCTCTGATTGTTTCGGGCAGTGTAGGGTCAAAGTCTCTATTGCCCGGTCGTAAGGGCGCTGGTATTGCCCTTTGTCTTCTGCCGCTCTGAATCACGGCTCTTCGTTGTGGCTGGTAAACTGTCGGTGAGGGAGCCGTTCTTGGGGGTTCCTGCAATATGGGGTGCCAGGCAGGGTGCGGTGATCACCTGCTAATGCTGGGGGTTATGCTCGGGGTCAATTACCGACAGCTAGGGTGTTTAGGCGAGAGGTATAGCGGAGCTCCTCTATCTTGCGGCTAGTCGGATCGCCCGCCCACCAGAAGTCCTCAAGGCAGGTCTAAATTTTAATTAAACTACAGTCACCACTGCACCCTGTGGTTTCTCCTTTCTCAGCTTGTTTCGGTCGAATGACTGGATATGGCAGTGAGGGGAGGAGCTATATAGCAGCTCTGCTGTGGGTGATCCTCTTGCAACTTCCTGTTGGGAAGGAAAATATCCCACAAGTAATGGATGATCCGTGGACTGGATACACTACAAGAGAAATAAATTTATCAGGTAAGCATAAATTATGTTTTTTTACTTATAGGTCAAAGAACTCTTCACATGGTTAAAATTTTATTTTTCCACTGACAGTTTGCTTCCAGCGTTTTTTTATTGACACTAGTTTTTATACCATCACCTGTGTTTATCTGGATACACGTTTTATATTGTATCACGGTTTCATCCACAGTTGTTTGATATCACATTTATTGAACTTTCTTTTATGGAATATCATTTGGAGTCATTTGGATTTACTTTTAAGTTGAGGATTTGACTTTCTTCGTGGGCACACATTTTTGTTTTCTAGCTTGGATTTTCATACTTATTTGATCCCCCTTTTTTGGATCATTTTTTGGATCACATTTTGGATTACTGTTTCAAACACCTTTTGCGCATTTTACACTTTTTTCATTGGCCACTGTTCTTTCTATATAATTTTATTTACACTTTACAGATTTATCTTTTTTAACAACTTGCTGCTATATTGTGTACTAATTGCCAGACTCCTAGGCTGGTTTTTCAGGTCTGTGTATTGTTTAGTTAGACATCAAATGCTTTTAATTTTATTGTATGTATCATGGATCCATGTTACTATCTAATGTAATTTCACATTTTTAGATTGCTGTATTAAATTATAATTTTATATTTTAGACTGCGTTCACCTGTTTTATAATCTGCTTACATATCAGCTTTATGCATTTTAAGTAATGCTATATTATCCCATTTCCTATTAAGCTTTAAGCGCTCCCTCCGTTACCTATTTATAGATTAATACAATGCTGCAGCATCAATAGTCGACCAGCAAAAGTCACCACACCACTTTAACTCTTCCAACAACTGTAAAACATGTTTGGTGTCTCTTAAATAACTTGGCTACCAATGGCTGCAGCAGTGCATCTAGCCACTGTGACAAGGGCTCTAAGAGTGAACCACTCCCACTTATGATAGGGCGTCCTTGTATATTGTCTAACTTATACATATAATTGTCCCTTTGTCAAAATTGTCCCTACTTAAAGAGACCATAAAGTCAACATTAAACTAATGATTTTTAATTGTAAAGAGCATGGGATTTTAAACAACTTTTATATTTTCTTCTTTTATCACAATTCTTTCTCATGGTATCCTTTGTGGAAGAGTATACCTAGGTAGCATCAGGAGCAGAAGGGCACAACTGGGAGATAGGTGGTAAATAGAGACTGCACATATATGACTTGTCATTTGCTCACTAGTTGTGTTCAGCTAGCTCCCAGCAGTGAATTGCTGCTCCTAAAACTACTCTTTAACAAAGGATACCAAGAAAATAAAGTAAATTTGATAATAGAAGTAAATTGTAAAGTTGTTTAAAAATGCATGTTCTATCTGAATCATGAAAATGTAATTTCTCCAACATTGGTGTGTCCGGTCCACGGCGTCATCCATAACTTGTGGGAATATCTCTTCCCCAACAGGAAATGGCAAAGAGTACAGCAAAAGCTGTCCATATAGTCCCTCCTAGGCTCCGCCCACCCCATTCTCTTTGCCGTTGCACAGGCAACATCTCCACGGAGATGGTGAAGAGTATGTGGTGTTTAGTTGTAGTTTTTTATTCTACTATCAAGAGTTTGTTATTTTAAAATAGTGCTAGTATGTACTATTTACTCTGAAACAGAAAAAGATGAAGAGTTCTGTTTGTGAGAGGAATATGATTTTAGCAGCAGTAACTAAAATCGTTTGCTGTTTCCACATAGGACTGTTGAGATGAAATAACTTCAGTTGGGGGAAACAGTTAGCAGACTTTTCTGCTTAAGGTATGACTAGCCATATTTCTAACAAGACTGTGTAATGCTGGAAGGCTGTCATTTTTCCCCTCATGGGGACCGGTAAGCCATTTTCTTAGTCTCAAACAGAATAAAGGGCTTAATATGGGCTATAAAACTGGTAGACACCTTTATGGGCTAGATCGATTGCTTTATTTGGGCATTTTATACAATTTGAGGTTGAAATTCACATTTTATATCTTTGGGGAACGTTTTTTTACATCAGGCACTGGTTTAGACTGGAAGGGCCTTCTCTGTAGGCCTCATTTTCGCGCCATTACTGCGCAGTTACTTTTTAGAGCAGGACATGCAGCTGCATGTGTATGAGTCTGGAAGTAGTTGGAAAGGTCCCTAGAAGGCTTCATTTGGTATCCTATACACCCCTGGGTTTGGTAAAGTCGCAGCAAAGGCTGTAGCTGGGACTGTAGAGGGGTTAAAACTATAAACGGCTCCGGTTTCGTCATTTTAAGGGTTAAAGGTCTGAAAATTGAGGTGCAATGCTTTGAATGCTTTAAGACACTGTGGTGATAATTTGGTTAAATTTGAACAATTCCTTCATAGTTTTTCACATATTCAGTAATAAAGTGTGCCCTGTTTAAAATTTAAAGAGACAGTAACGGTTTTGGTTTAAAACGGTTTTTGTACTTTATTGACAAGTTTAAGCCTGTTTAACATGTCTGTGCCTTCAGATAAACTATGTTCTGTATGTATGAAAGCCAATGTGTCTCCCCCTTCAAAATTGTGTGATAATTGTGCCATAGCGTCCAAACAAAGTAAGGACAGTACTGCCACAGATAGTAAAGTTGCCCAAGATGATTCATCAGATGAAGGGAGTAGACATAGTTCTACATCATCTCCTTCTGTGTCTATACCAGTTATGCCCGCGCAGGCGGCCCCTAGTACTTCTAGCGCGCCAATGCTTGTTACTATGCAACAATTGACGGCAGTAATGGATAACTCCATAGCAAATATTTTATCCAAAATGCCTGCATTTCAGAGAAAGCGCGATTGCTCTGTTTTAAACACTGTAGAGCAGGAGGGTGCTGATGATAATTGCTCTGTCATACCCTCACACCAATCTGAAGTGGCCATGAGGGAGGTTTTGTCAGATGGGGAAATTTCTGATTCAGGTAAAATTTCTCAACAGGCAGAACCTGATGTTGTGACATTTAAATTTAAATTAGAGCATCTCCGAGCACTGCTTAAGGAGGTGCTATCTACTCTGGATGATTGTGACAACCTGGTCATTCCAGAAAAATTGTGCAAGATGGACAAGTTCCTAGAGGTTCCGGTGCACCCCGACGCTTTTCCTATACCCAAGCGGTTGGCGGACATAGTGAATAAGGAGTGGGAGAAGCCCGGTATACCTTTTGTCCCCCCTCCTATATTTAAGAAATTATTTCCTATGGTCGACCCCAGAAAGGACTTATGGCAGACATTCCCTAAGGTCGAGGGGGCAGTTTCTACACTAGCCAAGCGCACTACTATTCCTATCGAGGATAATTGTGCTTTCAAAGATCCTATGGATAAAAAATTGGAGGGTTTGCTTAAAAAGATTTTTGTACAGCAAGGTTACCTCCTGTAACCTATTTCGTGCATTATTCCTGTCACTACAGCAGCGTGGTTCTGGTTCGAGGAACTAGAAAAGTCGCTCAGTAGAGAGACTCCGTATGAGGAGGTTATGGACAGAATTCACGCACTTAAGTTAGCTAATTCCTTTATTTGAGATGCCGCTTTGCAGTTAGCTAGATTAGCGGCGAAAAATTTCAGGGTTTGCAATTGTGGCGCGCAGAGCGCTCTGGCTAAAGTCTTGGTCAGCGGATGTATCTTCCAAGACAAAATTGCTTAATATCCCTTTCAAGGGTAAAACCCTTTTTGGGCCAGAATTGAGATTATCTCAGACATCACTGGGGGTAAGGGCCACGCCCTCCCACAAGATAGGCCTTTCAAGGCCAAGAATAAGTCTAATTTTCGTTCCTTTCGCAATTTCAGGAACAGACTGGCCTCCAACTCTGCAGCCTCTAGACAAGAGGGTAATGCTTCACAAACCAAACCAGCTTGGAAACCGATGCAAGGCTGGAACAAGGGTAAGCAGGCCAAGAAGCCTGCTGCTGCTACCAAAACAGCATGAAGGAGTAGCTCCCGATCCGGGACCGGATCTAGTAGGGGGCAGACTCTCTCTCTTCGCTCAGGCTTGGGCAAGAGATGTTCAGGATCCCTGGGCACTAGAAATAGTTTCTCAGGGTTATCTTCTGGAATTCAAGGAACTACCCCAGAGGGGAAGGTTCCACATGTCTCACTTATCTTCAAACCAAATAAAGAGACAGGCATTCTTACATTGTGTAGAAGACCGGTTAAAAATGGGAGTGAAACACCCAGTTCCAACCGTGGAACAAGGAATGGGGTTTTACTCAAATCTGTTTGTAGTTCCCAAAAAAGAGGGAACTTTCAGACCAATTCTGGATTTAAAGATCCTAAACAAATTTCTCAGAGTGCCATCGTTCAAAATGGAAACTATTCGAACGATTTTACCTACAATCCAGGAGGGTCAATTTATGACTACCGTGGATCTAAAGGATGCGTATCTTCATATTCCTATCCACAAAGATCATCATCAGTTCCTAAGGTTCGCCTTTCTGGACAAACATTACCAGTTTGTGGCTCTCCCATTCGGGCTAGCCACTGCTCCAAGGATTTTCACAAAGGTACTCGGGTCCCTTCTAGCGGTTCTAAGACCAAGGGGCATTGCAGTGGCACCTTACTTGGACGACATTCTGATACAAGCGTCGTCTCTTTCAAAGGCAAAGGCTCACACAGACATCGTTCTGGCCTTTCTCAGATCTCACGGATGGAAAGTGAACATAGAAAAAAGTTCCCTGTCTCCGTCGACAAGAGTTCTTTTCTTGGGGACAATAATAGATTCTTTAGAAATGAAGATTTTCCTGACAGATGTCAGAAAGTCAAAACTTCTAAACGCTTGTCAAGTTCTTCACTCTGTTCCACGACCTTCCATAGCTCAGTGCATGGAAGTAGTAGGGTTGATGGTTGCAGCTAGACATGTGCGGTTCGTTTCGGATTAATTCGGAAATTCGGTAAATTCGGTAAATTCGGAGATTCGGATCGATTCGGATTTCCGAATTAAAATACTTCCGAATCTACCGAATGAATCCGAAATAGCTGCCGTATCTCCGAATAAATCCGAATTAGCTCGTTAAAATTCGGCATTTCCCCATAGGAAACAATGGGAGTTTCGGCTGAAAAAAAAACTAACACCGCAGCCCCATTGTTTCCTATGGGGAAACACTAAGTCTGCACCTAACACCATAACATGTACCCCGAGTCTCTAAACACCCCTAATCTAAAACTTATTAACCCCTAATCTGCCGCCCCCGCTATCGCTGACACCTGCATTATTTTATTAACCCCTAATCTGCCGACCGAATATCGCCGCCACCTACATTATAACTATTAACCCCTAATCTGCTGTCCCTAACACCGCCGACCCCTACATTATAGTTATTAACCCCTAATCTGCCCCCCCCAACGTCGCCGCAATCTAACTACAAGTATTAACCCCTAATCTGCCGACCCGATATCGCCGCCTACATTATAACTATTAACCCCTAATCTGCTGTCCCTAACACCGCCGACCCCTACATTATAGTTATTAACCCCTAATCTGCCTCCCCCAACGTCGCCGCAATCTAACTACAAGTATTAACCCCTAATCTGCCGACCGAATATCGCCGCCTACATTATAGCTATTAACCCCTAATCTGCTGTCCCTAACACCGCCGACCCCTACATTATAGTTATTAACCCCTAATCTGCCCCCCACGTCGCCGCAATCTAACTACAAGTATTAACCCCTAATCTGCCGACCCGATATCGCCGCCTACATTATAGCTATTAACCCCTAATCTGCTGTCCCTAACACCGCCGACCCCTACATTATAGTTATTAACCCCTAATCTGCCCCCCCCCAACGTCGCCACAATCTAACTACAAGTATTAACCCCTAATCTGCCGACCGCAAATCGCTGCCACTATAATAAATGTATTAACCCCTAAACCGCCGCACTCCCGCCTCGCAAACATTATAATACATTTTATTAACCCCTAATCTGCCCTCCCTAACATCGCCGCCACCTACCTACAATTATTAACCCCTAATCTCCCGCCCCCAACGTCGCCGCTACTATAATAAGGTTATTAACCCCTAAACCTAAGTCTAACCCTAACACTAACACCCCCTAACTTAAATATAATTTAAATAAAACGAAATAAATTTACTATAGTTAAATAAATGAATCCTATTTAAAACTAAATACTTACCTGTAAAATAAACCCTAAGATAGCTGCAATATAACTAATAGTTACATTGTAGCTATTTTAGGATTTATTTTTATTTTACAGGCAACTTTGTATTTATTTTAACTAGGTACAATAGTTATTAAATAGTTAATAACTATTTAATAACTACCTAGCTAAAATAAATACAAATTTACCTGTAAAATAAATCCTAACCTAAGTTACAATTACACCTAACACTACACTATCATTAAATTAATTAAATAAATGAATCATATTTAAAACTAAATACTTACCTGTAAAATAAACCCTAATATAGCTGCAATATAACTAATAGTTACATTGTAGCTATTTTAGCATTTATATTTATTTTACAGGCAACTTTGTATTTATTTTAACTAGGTACAATAGCTATTAAATAGTTATTGACTAATTAATAGCTACCTAGTTAAAATAATTACACAATTACCTGTAAAATAAATCCTAACCTAAGTTACAATAAAACCTAACACTACACTATCATTAAATAAATTAACTACAAGTACCTACAATTATCTACAATTAAATAAACTAAAGTACAAAACCCCCCCACTAAATTACAAAAAATAAAAAACCACTAAATTACAAAAAATAAAAAAATATTACAAGAATTTTAAACTAATTACACCTAATCTAAGCCCCCTAATAAAATAACAAAGCCCCCCAAAATAAAAAAAATGCCCTAACCTATACTAAATTACAAAAGTTAACAGCTCTATTACCTTACCAGCCCTGACCAGGGCCCTTTGCGGGGCATGCCCCAAAGAAAACAGCTCTTTTGCCTGTAAAAAAAAAACACAATCCCCCCCCCCACATTACAACCCACCACCCACATACCCCTACTCTAACCCAAACCCCCCTTAAATAAACCTAACACTACCCCCCTGAAGATCTCCCTACCTTGAGTCGTGTTCACCCAGCCGGGCCGAAGTCTTCATCCGATGGGGCAGAAGAGGACATCCAGACCGGCAGAAGTCTTCATCCAAGCGGGGCAAGAAGAGGTCTTCCATCCATCAGAAAAGTACAAAAAAACAAACAAACACTAAATTAGCAAAAATAATAAAATATTACAATAATTTTAAACTAATTACACCTAATCTAAGCCCCCTACTAGCTATTAATATAGCTACAATATAACTAATAGTTACATTGTAGCTATTTTAGGATTTATATGTATTTTACAGGCAACTTTGTATTTATTTTAACTAGGTACAATAGCTATTAAATAGTTAATAACTATTTAATAACTACCTAGCTAAAATAAATACAAATTTACCTGTAAAATAAACCCTAACCTAAGTTACAATTACACCTAACACTACACTGTCATTAAATTAACTAAATAAATTAATCCTATATAAAACTAAATACTTACCTGTAAAATAAACCCTAATATAGCTACAATATAACTAATAGTTACATTGTAGCTATTTTAGCATTTATATTTATTTTACAGGCAACTTTGTATTTATTTTAACTAGGTACAATAGCTATTAAATAGATATTTACTGTTTAATAGCTACCTAGTTAAAATAATTACAAAATTACCTGTAAAATAAATCCTAACCTAAGTTACTATTAAACCTAACACTACACTATCATTAAATAATGTAACTACAAGTACCTACAATTAAATACAATGAAATAAACTAAACTAAAGTACAAAAAAAACAAACACTAAATTACAAAAAATAAAAAAAATTACAAGAATTTTAAACTAATTACACCTAATCTAAGCCCCCTAATAAAATAACAAAGCCCCCCAAAATAAAAAAATGCCCTACCCTATACTAAATTACAAAAGTAATCAGCTCTATTACCTTACCAGCCCTTAAAAGGGCCTTTTGCGGGGGCATGCCCCAAAGAAAACAGCTCTTTTGCCTGTAAAAAAAAACACAATACCCCCCCCCCCCACATTACAACCCACCACCCACATACCCCTACTCTAACCCAAACCCCCCTTAAATAAACCTAACACTACCCCCCTGAAGATCTCTCTACCGTGTCTTCACCCAGCGGGCCGAAGTCTTCATCCGATCGGGCAGAAGAGGACATCCAGACCGGCAGAAGTCTTCATCCAAGCGGGGCAAGAAGAGGTCTTCCATCCATCAGAAGTCTTGATCCAGGCGGCATCTTCTCTGTTCATCCATCCGGAGCGGAGCGGCAGCATCCTGAAGACATCCCACGCAGAGCATCCTCTTCTTTCTTGATCCAACGACTAGGTGACTGTACCTTTAAGTGACGTCATCCAAGATGGCGTCCCTTGAATTCCGATTGGCTGATAGGATTCTATCAGCCAATCGGAATTAAGGTAGGAAAAATCTGATTGGCTGATTCAATCAGCCAATCAGATTCAAGTTCAATCCGATTGGCTGATGGAATCAGCCAATCAGATTGACCTCACATTCTATTGGCTGTTCCGATCAGCCAATAGAATGCGAGCTCAATCTGATTGGCTGATTGGATCAGCCAATCGGATTGAACTGGAATCTGATTGGCTGATTGAATCAGCCAATCAGATTTTTCCTACCTTAATTCCGATTGGCTGATAGAATCCTATCAGCCAATCGGAATTCAAGGGACGCCATCTTGGATGACGTCACTTAAAGGTACAGTCACCTAGTCGTCGGATCAAGAAAGAAGAGGATGCTCTGCGTGGGATGTCTTCAGGATGCTGCCGCTCCGCTCCGGATGGATGAACAGAGAAGATGCCGCCTGGATCAAGACTTCTGATGGATGGAAGACCTCTTCTTGCCCCGCTTGGATGAAGACTTCTGCCGGTCTGGATGTCCTCTTCTGCCCGATCGGATGAAGACTTCGGCCCGCTGGGTGAAGACACGGTAGAGAGATCTTCAGGGGGGTAGTGTTAGGTTTATTTAAGGGGGGTTTGGGTTAGAGTAGGGGTATGTGGGTGGTGGGTTGTAATGTGGGGGGGGGTATTGTGTTTTTTTTTTACAGGCAAAAGAGCTGTTTTCTTTGGGGCATGCCCCGCAAAAGGCCGTGTTCAGGGCTGGTAAGGTAATAGAGCTGATTACTTTTGTAATTTAGTATAGGGTAGGGCATTTTTTTTATTTTGGGGGGCTTTGTTATTTTATTAGGGGGCTTAGATTAGGTGTAATTAGTTTAAAATTCTTGTAATTTTTTTTATTTTTTGTAATTTAGTGTTTTTTTTTTTTGTACTTTAGTTTAGTTTATTTCATTGTATTTAATTGTAGGTACTTGTAGTTAATTTATTTAATGATAGTGTAGTGTTAGGTTTAATTGTAACTTAGGTTAGGATTTATTTTACAGGTAATTTTGTAATTATTTTAACTAGGTAGCTATTAAATAGTCAATATCTATTTAATAGCTATTGAACCTAGTTAAAATGAATACAAAGTTGCCTGTACAATAAATATAAATGCTAAAATAGCTACAATGTAACTATTAGTTATATTGCAGCTATATTAGGGTTTATTTTACAGGTAAGTCTTTAGTTTTATATAGGATTCATTTATTTAGTTAATTTAATGATAGTGTAGTGTTAGGTGTAATTGTAACTTAGGTTATGATTTATTTTACAGGTAAATTTGTATTTATTTTAGCTAGGTAGTTATTAAATAGTTATTAACTATTTAATAACTATTGTACCTAGTTAAAATAAATACAAAGTTGCCTGTAAAATACATATAAATCCTAAAATAGCTACAATGTAACTATTAGTTATATTGAAGCTATATTAATAGCTAGTAGGGGGCTTAGATTAGGTGTAATTAGTTTAAAATTATTGTAATATTTTATTATTTTTGGTAATTTAGTGTTTGTTTGTATTTTGGTACTTGTATGATGGATGGAAGACCTCTTCTTGCCCCGCTTGGATGAAGACTTCTGCCGGTCTGGATGTCCTCTTCTGCCCCATCGGATGAAGACTTCGGCCCGGCTGGGTGAACACAACTCAAGGTAGGGAGATCTTCAGGGGGGTAGTGTTAGGTTTATTTAAGGGGGGTTTGGGTTAGAGTAGGGGTATGTGGGTGGTGGGTTGTAATGTGGGGGGGGGATTGTGTTTTTTTTTTACAGGCAAAAGAGCTGTTTTCTTTGGGGCATGCCCCGCAAAGGGCCCTGTTCAGGGCTGGTAAGGTAATAGAGCTGTTAACTTTTGTAATTTAGTATAGGGTAGGGCATTTTTTTTTATTTTGGGGGGCTTTGTTATTTTATTAGGGGGCTTAGATTAGGTGTAATTAGTTTAAAATTCTTGTAATATTTTTTTATTTTTTGTAATTTAGTGGTTTTTTATTTTTTGTAATTTAGTGGGGGGGTTTTGTACTTTAGTTTATTTAATTGTAGATAATTGTAGGTACTTGTAGTTAATTTATTTAATGATAGTGTAGTGTTAGGTTTTATTGTAACTTAGGTTAGGATTTATTTTACAGGTAATTTTGTAATTATTTTAACTAGGTAGCTATTAATTAGTCAATAACTATTTAATAGCTATTGTACCTAGTTAAAATAAATACAAAGTTGCCTGTAAAATAAATATAAATGCTAAAATAGCTACAATGTAACTATTAGTTATATTGCAGCTATATTAGGGTTTATTTTACAGGTAAGTATTTAGTTTTAAATATGAGTCATTTATTTAATTAATTAAATGATAGTGTAGTGTTAGGTGTAATTGTAACTTAGGTTAGGATTTATTTTACAGGTAAATTTGTATTTATTTTAGCTAGGTAGTTATTAAATAGTTATTAACTATTTAATAACTATTGTACCTAGTTAAAATAAATACAAAGTTGCCTGTAAAATAAAAATAAATCCTAAAATAGCTACAATGTAACTATTAGTTATATTGCAGCTATATTAGGGTTTATTTTACAGGTAAGTCTTTAGTTTTAAATAGGATTCATTTATTTAACTATAGTAAATTTATTTCGTTTTATTTAAATTATATTTAAGTTAGGGGGTGTTAGTGTTAGGGTTAGACTTAGGTTTAGGGGTTAATAACCTTATTATAGTAGCGGCGACGTTGGGGGCGGGAGATTAGGGGTTAATAATTGTAGGTAGGTGGCGGCGATGTTAGGGAGGGCAGATTAGGGGTTAATAAAATGTATTATAGTGTTTGCGAGGCGGGAGTGCGGCGGTTTAGGGGTTAATACATTTATTATAGTGGCGGCGATTTGCGGTCGGCAGATTAGGGGTTAATACTTGTAGTTAGATTGTGGCGACGTTGGGGGGAGGCAGATTAGGGGTTAATAACTATAATGTAGGGGTCGGCGGTGTTAGGGACAGCAGATTAGGGGTTAATAGTTATAATGTAGGCCGCGGCGATATCGGGTCGGCAGATTAGGGGTTAATACTTGTAGTTAGATTGCGGCGACGTTGGGGGAGGCAGATTAGGGGTTAATAACTATAATGTAGGGGTCGGCGGTGTTAGGGACAGCAGATTAGGGGTTAATAGCTATAATGTAGGCGGCGGCGATATCGGGTCGGCAGATTAGGGGTTAATACTTGTAGTTAGATTGCGGCGACGTTGGGGGAGGCAGATTAGGGGTTAATAACTATAATGTAGGGGTCGGCGGTGTTAGGGACAGCAGATTAGGGGTTAATAGCTATAATGTAGGTTGCGGCGATATCCGATCGGCAGATTAGGGGTTAAATAATGTTATTATAGGGTTTGCGATGTGGGGGGGCCTCGGTTTAGTGGTTCATAGGTAGTTTATGGGTGTTAGTGACTTAGTGTACTAAATGGGTGTTAGTGTACTAAAAACATACCGAATTTCGGAACGGAATAGAACCGAATTCAGCCGAATCCGAATAAATCCGAAACGAATTTATTCGGATCCGAATAAATCCGAAACGAATTTATTCAAATTTTGCCGAATCCGATTCGATCTGAAACGAAATTCGAAAAGTCTGAATCGATCCGAACCGAAAACGAACCAAATTTTTTAGCCGTGCACATGTCTAGTTGCAGCAATAGACCATTACAACTGGGAATGAACTTCCGCAGACCAGAGTGGGTCATCGTCACGACCGACGCCAGTCTAGTGGGCTGGGGCGCGGTCTGGGACTCCCTGAAAGCTCAGGGTCTATGGTCTCGGGAAGAGTCTCTTCTCCCGATAAACATTCTGGAACTGAGAGCGATATTCAATACTCTCAGGGCTTGGCCTCAACTAGCAAAGGCCAGATTCATAAGATTTCAATCAGACAACATGACGACTGTTGCTTACATCAACCATCAGGGGGGAACAAGGAGTTCCCTGGCGATGAGAGAAGTGACCAAGATCATAAAATGGGCGGAGGATCACTCCTGCCACCTATCTGCGATCCACATCCCAGGAGTGGAAAACTGGGAGGCGGATTATCTGAGTCGTCAGACATTCCATCCGGGGGAGTGGGAACTCCACCCGGAGATATTTGCCCAGTTGACTCAATTATGGGGCATTCCAGACATGGATCTGATGGTGTCTCGTCAGAACTTCAAGGTTCCTTGCTACGGGTCCAGATCCAGGGATCCCAAGGCGACTCTAGTGGATGCATTAGTAGCGCCTTGGACCTTCAACCTAGCTCATGTGTTTCCACCGTTTCCTCTCATTCCCAGGCTGGTAGCCAGGATCAAACAGGAGAGGGCCTCTGTGATTTTGATAGCTCCTGCGTGGCCACGCAGGACTTGGTATGCAGACCTGGTGAATATGTCATCGGCTCCACCATGGAAGCTACCTTTGAGACAGGATCTTCTAGTACAGGGTCCATTCGAACATCCAAATCTAGTCTCTCTCCAGCTGACGGCTTGTAAATTGAACGCTTGATTTTATCTAAGCGTGGGTTTTCGGATTCTGTGATAGATACTCTGGTACAAGCCAGAAAACCTGTAACTAGAAAAATTTACCATAAAATATGGAAAAGATATATCTGTTGGTGTGAATCCAAGGGATTCTCATGGAGTAAGATCAAAATTCCTAGGATCCTTTCCTTTCTACAAGAAGGTTTGGATAAGGGATTATCAGCGAGTTCTCTAAAGGGGACAGATTTCTGCTTTATCTGTCTTGTTACACAAACGATTGGCAGCTGTGCCAGATGTTCAAGCTTTTGTACAGGCTTTGGTCAGGATCAAGCCTGTTTACAGACCTTTGACTCCTCCCTGCAGTCTAAATTTAGTTATTTCAGTTCTCCAAGGGGTTCCGTTTGAACCTTTACATTCCATAGATATTAGGTTGTTATCTTGGAAAGTTTTGTTTTTAGTTGCTATTTCTTCTGCTAGAAGAGTTTCTGAGTTATCTGCTCTGCAGTGTACTCCGCCCTATCTGGTGTTCCATTCAGATAAGGTTGTTTTGCGTACTAAACCTGGTTTTCTTCCAAAAGTTGTTTCCAACAAGAATATTAACCAGGAAATAGTTGTGCCTTCTTTGTGTTTCAAAGAAGGAACGTTTGTTACACAATTTGGATGTAGTCCGTGCTTTAAAATTCTATTTAGAAGCAACAAAGGATTTCAGACAAACATTTTCTTTGTTTGTCGTCTATTCTGGTAAAAGGAGAGATCAAAAAGCTACTTCTACCTCTCTTTCCTTTTGGCTGAAAAGCATCATCCGATTGGCTTATGAGACTGCCGGACGGCAGCCTCCTGAAAGAATCACAGCTCACTCCACTAGGGCTGTGGCTTCCACTTGGGCCTTCAAGAACGAGGCTTCTGTTGATCAGATATGTAAGGCAGCGCCTTGGTCTTCCCTGCACACTTTTGCCAAATTCTACAAATTTTATACTTTTGCTTCTTCGGAGGCTATTTTGGGGAGAAAGGTTTTGCAAGCCGTGGTGCCTTCTGTTTAGGTAACCTGATTGGCTCCCTCCCTTCATCCGTGTCCTAAAGCTTTGGTATTGGTTCCCACAAGTTATGGATGACGCCGTGGACCGGACACACCAATGTTGGAGAAAACAGAATTTATGCTTACTTGATAAATTACTTTCTCCAACGGTGTGTCCGGTCCACGGCCCGCCCTGGTTTTTTAATCAGGTTTGATGAATTTATTTCTTTAACTACAGTCACCACGGAACCCTATAGTTTCTCCTGTTTTTCTCCTGTCCGTCGGTCGAATGACTGGGGTGGGCGGAGCCTAGGAGGGACTATATGGACAGCTTTTGCTGTAATCTTTGCCATTTCCTGTTGGGGAAGAGATATTCCCACAAGTTATGGATGACGCCGTGGACCGGACACACCGTTGGAGAAAGTAATTTATCAGGTAAGCATAAATTCTGTTTTTTGCTTTACTGTCCCTTTAATATATGTCTGTCAATTGAAGTTGCCCATGATGAGATTTTTACTATAATGTGTTTCAGTTGTATATTGTCCTACCCTGTCTATGTGTATGTGTATATATATATATATATATATATATATATATATATATATATATATATATATATATATATATATATATATATATATATGTGTAATCTCATTGTGTGTATATACAATCATTTTGTTAGAACATAACAAAAGTGCTATACAGGTACAATTGCAAGTTTTCAGGACGCTGAGGTCCCTACACAAATAGACATAAAAAAGATTTAATATAATATAAAATACAAATGTTTTAAATACATTTTCCACTCAAAACATTACAGTAGAGAAAAAAACAAAAACCCATAATGTTTAGCATATCGATGTGTGTGAGTGGATGTGTGTAGGACATTTAACATATAGAATGTATTTATGCTATATTTTACAGTCTTCCCCTCTCCTATATAGATGCATAGGCCAATCTATATACAGTATATAGCACAGACATATGTATATAATTTGGGGATATGCCACCACATATATGCACGTTTGTTTATTCTGAGCCTGGAGCTCACTGCTCACCGTGCCCCCGCGCCGTGGCCCCCCCTCCCTCAGTCTGAGCAGGCGCAGGCAGCTTTAAGCTTACGGTGCTTAGCTTACCTTGGGAGTCTGATTGAACGGATTTCCACAGACAGTTCCACTCCGTTCTCAGTAGTCAGTGTCACTGGCTGTGACAGCCTGACGCACAGTAGCCAGGGAGGGTGGGACTCCCACTGGACCCAGGACAGTCACAGGTGCCAGACGTTCCCACACTCCAGACTCGGTCCGTCGACAGTCTCCTGCTTCTGACTGCTGCTGCACCGCACGTGCAGTCACGAGACAATTGTTGAGATACACGTGCGTGCAGTGCAGCCAGTCAGGAGGGAGGGAGGAGAAGGGAGAACTAGAGATCAGATTCAGTGCGACTGCGCGCCAAAATGGAAAGTTCCGGCCACAGCAGACAGCACCCGCCGTCCAGACTAGACCTAGTAGACATATTGTGACAACAAACTGACAAAGAATTGTAGCATCGCATGTGCTGCTGCGTCTGGCTGCCCTAGTGCGGCAGTGCCCTCTAAAAAATAAAATTAAAGAAAAATTAATAATAATAAAAATTTTAAAAAAAACACCTGCCTTGTTGCCCCCCCCCCCCTGTTTAGGAGCGACCTTTGCATCAACGTTAGTTACGCCCCTGTCTAAGGACTTATGGACCTTTGGGAGGTGGTAGTAAATTGGTATTTGTGGATAATCCATCATAAGAAAATCAGAATCTGAATTAATGAAGCCATTTTGTACTCCATCATCAAAAAGGTCACGTATTTCCCTTTTATATATTATTGTAGGATTCCTGTCTAGAGTCTGATAGTCATCTACATTCGACAATTGTCATATTGCTTCCCTGACATAGTCTTTTTTTTATTTTAGACAACAATTGTGCCCCACTTGTCAGCTGCTCTTATAGTCAAGTCATTGTTATTTTGTAGTTGAGTCAATGCTAATCTTTCTTCAAATCTTTTTTATGAATTCAGTATCTTTTAATGTTTGTAAAGAATATTCTACTCTTTTGAAAAATATTTCCAAGTGTTGCCCCCTTCTTTGTATGGGGTAAAATTCTGATTTATTTTTGGGTTTTGGCTCATTTCATTTGATAGCTCTACAGTGTGCCCCTCACTGTATAGACTTTCCAGAGTAACTAAATCTGCTTGTTCGGAAAATATCAAGTGATCCATGCCTACTGCTAAATCCGGCCCGGCTAGTCCCTGGTAGTATTAGTACCTTGGAAATGTTTCCGTAAGGTTATGTTTCTAATGAGTCTGTTGATATTAAGCATGGTCAGAAATTTAATTCACATGGATTTTCTAACCAAACATACCTAAAGGTATACTCAATATACACAGAATCTACACACTTTCCTTTGCTTTGTCTTTTGATATTAATTTATTTTACATTCAAAGTTACTGCTTTAAACAGGGCCACTTTGCCTTTTTAATTATTTATTTATATCCTTTTTTTACTATAATTTCAGATTTTCTCTCTCAAATGTAAAACAAAAGGAGAAATTCCTGGTTTTAGTACTCAGATGCTAAAAAAATAATACATAATACATGTATAATAATACATTATATGAGCAAAACATGAGTTGGAAGATATAAGGTCTGGGTAATTGGGTATTACTTTTATGCTTCAAAGCAGTATATCTGAAGGAGATGTCATCAATTTTTATAATTTCCACTGAGCATTTACTGAAAGCTTCCACATTTTCTTTTCTTTTTTTAACATTTTAGACTTTTTTGCTATTTTATATTATAATAGTTGATCACAATCTATCAGCTATTTGCTCCTGAATTTTTTTTTTGCTTGCCGTCCGAATTGGGAGCCAAGTTTC
Source organism: Bombina bombina (assembly GCF_027579735.1). NCBI lineage: Eukaryota > Metazoa > Chordata > Amphibia > Anura > Bombinatoridae > Bombina > Bombina bombina. The sequence goes on along the minus strand of NC_069501.1, from coordinate 497,616,075 downwards.
TAGAGTGATCACAATGCTATATCATTTTGTTTGTTTAAAATCTGATAAGTTTTCAAATAGAAACTGGGGGTTCTCCCAAAACTGACATATACAATAGCCCATTCACACCTCTTAAGCTTACAGGATAGATCAAAACACCTTTGTTCACTCAGCAAGGAGGATACTCATTTGTATTTGTGACATTAATCTGTTGTCATCACAGGACATCCTCAACACTCAGGGGCCGAATTATCAAGTGTCTGACATGATCCGCTCAGCGGATCATGTCCGACAGACGTCGCTGAATGCCGACAGCATATGCTGCCAGCATTTAACATTGCACAAGCAGTTCTGTTGAACTGCTTGTGCATTGCCGACCCCCCTGCAGATTCGCGGCCAATCGCTAGCAGGGGGTGTCAATCAACCTGATCGTATACAATCAGGCGGATTGATGTCCGCAGCCTCAGAGGAGGCATACGAGATAAGGAGCAGCGGTCTTAAGACCTCTGCTTCTTAACTGCTGTTCCCAGCGAGCCTGAAGGCTCTCTCAGAAACAGCTGCATTGGGGCCGATTGACAGCTTGCTAAAGTATCTATTTGAATGCCATATGTATTTTGGCAGGATCGACATACTAATATAGGCACTTCAGGACACCAACATCTACAAATGGCATGATTTTATATTTCATTTTTCATATTAGATTGCATTTTTCACTTGCAATGTCCTGATTGTCACGAACAATACAGACAGTAAGGCCCATTTATCAAGCTCTGAATAGAGCTTGAGAGTCCCAGCAGCTCTCTAAAGACCGCTGCTCCATAACCCTGTCCGCCTGCTCTGAGCAGGCGGACAGGAATCGCCACAATTCAACCCGATCAAGTACGATCGAGTTGATTGACACCTCCCTGCTGGCGGCCGATTGGCTGCGAGTCTGCAGGGGGCGGCGTTGCACCAGCAGCTCTTGTGAGCTGCTGGTGCAATGCTGAATACGGAGAGCGTATTGCTCTCCGCATTCAGCGAGGTCTTGCGGACCTGATCCGCACTGTCGGATCAGGTCCGCAAGATCGTTGTTAAATAGGCCTTAGTGGCGTATTTAGGTTTTTGTGCTGCCATAGGCGCACCAAAATTATTTCTTGTAGTTGTGTGTTATATGAGTACAGTCAAGTATACAGAGAGTAGGTGGCCTGACTGTACTTTTATAGCAAGTAACTACTAGAAATTGAATTCAGCTGCTCCACTTATTAAGTGCTGCGCAGGTCCTGGCCCCTTTGTAACAACTGCAGCTTCAGGTCTGGTCCTCCCTTGAGGAAGTTAGCACAGTGGATGCAGTGACAGTTAGAAAATATCTAATATAGGTCATATAAGAAATGGATACTGAGATGTGAGAGTAAGTAAATCCTAATGTTAAATTCTGTTTAATTTCTGAAGTATTTATTTTTAAATGTTTGATAGGTACAAACCCGTAGGTTGTTAGACATGGGAGGATTAAAGGTCTCATTTGCTTTTATTGCCACATGTTTGTTCCTCTTTGGACACTGCATACATAAACTCCTTGTTGACCCTATCAAATGTTTTTTTGGCATCTATAGAAAGTGTCATGAAAATTTGAGTAGACTTTGTTGTTGAGATATAAATTCTTTGATATTATCTCGTACTAAACATTTCAAGACGCCTCCCTACTATAAAGGTCAGGCTTAAAAACTAAGCTTTTCCTGGCTGAACTCAAGTAGCCCTTTAAATAATGGCACATGTCTGCATTCCTCCAGAAGAGTGGTACCTAGCGTATTGAAATGGAGTCCCAAAGTTATAAAAAGATAATCTGACTACTATTAAAGAGATAATAAGATCTCTTAGTTTCTAGATCCATCACTATATTTTAATTTTATTTAATATGTTTGAAATTTCATACATAACTATTATTAGTTTTCTATATAGATACAGATTAATACATTTAATACATCAATCAATTTATTATCTATATTCAGACTTGCTATTTCACAGTGCTCTTTATTTTATACAAGACATTTTTAAGACGCTTTGCTAGTTTTTAATCCTTTTATATTTTTTTCATGATTGTATATGGATCTTTATCCATTCTTTATATGTTAAAGGGATATGAAACTCAAAACTATTTTTTTTGCAAATTTAAATGATACAATTAATAGAAATCGCCAAATACTTATTATTATAAGTTATTTACCTTTTCTTGAGTATTTTGGATGTTAGAAACCCATCGTGGGATTCATTATACAAATCATATCACGGCGGCCCACCATCAATTTTCATATGCCCAGGTAATTCCTCCAAAAATAATGTAGATATAGTAAGTGACTTGAGGGCACTCAGAGGGACAGTCTAGTCCAAAATAAACTTTCATGATTCAGATAGGGCATGTAATTTTAAATAATTTTCCAATTTACTTTTATCACCAATTTTGCATTGTTCTCTTGGTATTCTTAGTTGAAAGCTAAACCTAGGAAGTCTATATGCTAATTTCTAAGCCCTTGAAGGCCGCCTTTTCTCTCAGGGCATTTTGACAGTTTTTCACCACTAGAGGGTGTTAGTTCATGTGTGTCATATAGATAACACTGTGCTCACGCACGTGGAGTTCTAGCGAACCAGCGCTGATTGGCTAAAATGGATTTCTGTCAAAAGAACTGAAATAAGGGGGCAGTTTGCAGAGGCTTAGATACAAGGTAATCACAGAGGTAAAAAACTGTATTTATATAACTGTGTTGATTATGCAAAACTAGGGAATGAGTAATAAAGGGATTATCTATCTTTTTAAATGATAAAAATTCTGATGTAGACTGTACCTTTAAAAGTACTTTTTATTCTTTTCTCATTAAAATATTTTCACACAATCATCAGGGAAGTCGGGTGGCTGTGAGTGCTGGTTAGCACCCAGGGCTGTGAGCTTTGCAGGGTCATGGGATGTGTGCTCAGTCCAGTTTGCGGGTGCAATCCATTTCTGTGTTTTGTATGTGTCTAGGGAAATTACAAAAGGGCCTGTGCCGCCCTTGTTTGTATCTGTGTGTTTGGCTGAAGGCTGCATTGTGTGGCTGTAGGTTAGGGACACAAGGAGGAAGAGACCTTAACGTGGTCTTGGACCTATCAGCATTTGGCTAAATGCTGTAACTAACTTTCATTTTGCTTTTAATTTAGCTTTCTGCTTGCAAGTGAGTACCATACTTTCTATGTGTTGTGTTAATAATTTTGTTTTGTCATTTTCCCTTTAGGCTTTGCACTCTGGGGTTAACTGACTGAATCACTGAAAGCTACAAAAAAATAGCTGGCTGGTTAAAGGGACAGTCTAGTCAAATTAAAACTTTCATGATTCACATAGGGCATGCAATTTTAAACAACTTTAAAAATTTTTGTTGCTTTGTCTCTTGGTATTGTTTGTTGAAAGCTAAACCTAGGTTGAAAGCTAAACCTTCTGGCTCGCCGGAAACGTAAGTTAAGAAGCAGCGGTCTTAAGACCGCTGCTTCTTAACTCGCCCGCCACCTCTGGGGTGGCGGACTGCAATCATCCCAATCAGGATGATCCAATCAGGATGATTGACATCCCCTGCACGTGTTGTGCACGGAACATGAGTGTTTGGGTTTGGCCTGAACTAAAGGTGGCAACCCTGTCTCTTGGGAAGTCATGTTTATACCTAAAACATGGACATTATTATATGAAATATAGGTATATATGCTTCCTTTCACCAAACCAAAACCATATTCTATTAAGATTTAAAAATTCTAAAGCAATTTTCACTTTTTTCATTTTGACATGTGTACAATTAAAAAAATTTTTTATGTAATTTAATCACAAATAACCGTGTCAATAACAGGACTGGCTCTGTAATTGTACCAGGTGGGACTATGTGACCCAGGTATCATTTGAAAGGTATTGCTAAATAGAGAGATCATATTCCAGCTAACCGTGTTTTTTCAAGAGAAAATACTGTGTGCCAGATTACGAGTGGTGCACTAACAGTTACGGGCGAGCGATATCAGGTTTATTGCAGGTGTTTGCACGCATCGGATGTAGCGCTTGTATTACAGGTTGAAAGTAAACGCAATCATTTGAGAGCAATTGCATTTATTGCGTAACCTCAGAGCTCTGGTTAACTGTTTTGCGAAACAAACAAACAAAAAAAATATTACAAAATGTTTTTATAACGGCACAAAGGTCTCAGATGTTAGGGGGGGGGGGGAAATGCAGGCAAAGATTGAGATAAAATGCATATACAGTATATGTCTAAATATGCATATGTATGTATATAAATTTATATGTGTTTATATGTGTGTACATATGTATTTGTGTATATATGTATTTACAGACATATATACACATAAAAACATATGTACACATATATAGAAGTGCATTGAAGCCTTTTGCAGTCAAGTAGATGAAAACATGTTAAAGCATATTTATGCAATATTAATTTTTAATAAAGTATTATACTTTTCACATTCCAATGTTCTGCACATAATAGAATATGTTTTAACTATTTAAATAGATATTCCTATATATATCGGTATATATCTATACCTATATATATATATATATGTACAGTATATATATATATATATAGGTATAGATCTATAGTGTAGCAAAATATTATCAGATATATGTAGAATTATATATTTATGAATAAACAGAACATATTCTGCTAAATTTGAATGTGAAATATTCATATTTTCATGTCTGGTTAGCACACTTGAGAATATGAGATTGGGTTTGTGCGCAAATAGTGTGTTAGGTTTTACCGACTTTTTTGCTCCATTGTCTTCTATGGGGGAATACTTTAATGCGGCCACAATATTCTAACTTCGGCTTTTTGTGCACAAAAACGTTTTACTTTCAACAAGAAATACAAGCGGTTCCCTTCCCCCCCCCCCAACATGCACAAAAATCTTACTTCTAGAGGAGTTAGTGCACAAGCAAGAGAAGAGCGATAATTTCTGCTTCGCTCATAATCAGCTAGGTATGCGCATTCTCTTGTGTGAAATTTTAATCTAATGAACTTTAGTCTTTGAGACTACTGATTATGGTTCGGTTTAAAGGCATATGAAACCCAACATTTTTCTTTCATGATTCAGATAGAGCATGGTATTTTAAACAACTTTCTAATTTACTTCTATTATCAATATTTATGTGTTCCCTTTTTGTATCTTTTGTTGAAAAGCAGGGACATAAGCTAAGCATATTGCCCATTTCTGGAGTACTATATGACAGCAGTTTTGCAAGAATGTTATTCATTTGCACGAGCACTGGATGGCAGCACTATTTCCTGCCATACACAGAATATTATTGGAATGAAGCAAATTTGATGAGAAGCAAAGTGAAAACTTCTGAAAAAATGTAAGCTATGTTAGAGTAATATGTGTAACTTTTATTAAAACAAAAAAATGTTAACTAAGAAGGAGCAGAAATGTTAAGCCATTGAAAATAAAGTTGTGTCTAGAGCCAAGAAATGCTACTTAAAGGGATAGGAAAGTCAAAATGAAACTTGCACGATTCAGATAAAGCATGTCATTTTAAGACACTTTTAAATTCTCTTTTGGCTAGATTACGAGTTTTGCGTTAAGCTGAAAAAGCAGCGTCCCTTAGATTTCTATCAGCCAATCGGAATTAAGGTAGAAAAAATCCTATTGGATGATGCAATCAGCCAATAGGATTGAGCTGGCATGCTATTGGCTGTTCCAAAGAATGCCAGAAAATAATCATAGTAAATGTAAGTTTTCCAAAACGTTATGATAAATTTTCTGAGAAACAGGCTTGCGAGAAACCAATCTCCTGGATGTAGGGACTGACGACTGAGGTAATCTGCCTCCCAGTTGTCTACACTTGGGATATGAATTGCAGTGATGAGGCAGGAATTGGTTTCTGCCCAAGAAAGGATTCGAGATACCTCTATCATGGATAGGGAATTTCAAATTTCCTCTTGATGATTGACTTAAGCTACTGCCGTAATATTGTCTGTCTGAAGTAGAGGCAAAGCCTGCATGCAGTTCCGAAATATTCATTGTTAACCTGGCCTTTCAAGGATTCTGCTTTCAGAGACCCCCAGAAAGTTCCCCAACCTGAAAGACTTGCATCTGTAGTGATCACAGACCATGTAGGACGAGCAAAAGAAGCCCCCTGAAAAAAAGATTGGTAATTTAGCTAACAAGTCAGGTATTTGTAGAGAACTGCGGAATCTGTTGGCGCTCTACAAATACCTGATAATAATAATAATATATGCATATTGGGAACTAAGAATATCTGTTGGTATATCCGAGTATAATACTTGCACCATTGCCATAGCATACAAAGTTGAAGAGGTCTCATATGAAATTGAGCAAATGAAATTGTGTCCGATGCTGCAATCATGAGGCCTAATACTTCCATACACAGAGTCACTGAAGAAAATGAGAGAGACTGACGATTCGGACACGCTAAAATCATATTTATTCGTCTCTTTTCTGTCAGGACACTGAATCTATCTGGAAACCTAAAAAGGTGACCTTTGAGGAATCAAGGAACTCTTTGGTAAATTGATCCTCCAACCATGTCATTGAAGAAACAACAATAGCTGTTTTTTTCAAGATTCTGCTAAATGAAAAGATTGAGCTAGTACCAAGATATCGTCCAGGTAAGGAAATAACGCAAAAGGTAGCCACAAACCACACCCCATATACATCCGTCTGTACTCTGAAGGGAAAACGGCCCTCAATATAGACTGAGAACCCCTCTCTCCAAAGAATCAATTGCACATCTTCATTCGTCGACTAGCTACAGCTGAGGCACAGTAAAGACTGAGGTACATGTGAAGTGAAAGGGGTTTTATAGAGATCTTGGGTTTGGGAATCCTTGCCTCCTCCTAATAGTAAGAGAAATTCCCAGGAGTAATGGATCATGGACTCTCACCACCTGAATGAAAGAAAGTAGGGGTGCTTATTGGTTGTTGTACACATTTTTTCAATATTATTTTTATATGAGATTTTTTCACAAATGGAGAGTAGGTAAAATATACACATACTTTTTTTGGAATTATGGGTATTGTAGTTTTTTGATATCGTGACACAACATGTCCCTCACTGCAACGTGGAGTTTGAAGAAGCTGTTTTCCTCAATCGGAGAGTACATGGGGTTATTAGTTAAATATATAAATAACTGTGTTTTGATGCTAGGAGGACGTTCCTTTTAAATATAATATTTTAATAGGGTTGTATTGGAGTTTTCAACTGTCTAATAAAACAGCACGTTCATGCACAGAAATGTGATGCAGTGACCTTTATATATATTTTTTTAAGATCCCCTTTTGTTTGTTTGGAATGGGAATTTTGTTTTTACCAACCCTGGTGTGTTTTTGTGGAGGACCTTACACACTAACAGTAATAATATTGTTGAAGCAATATGAAGTGTTTATAACACTTTTTGGAGTATGCTCATCTTTATTTGCAATAATAAATAATAAGCAATAATTGGTGACAGAGAATACCGAGGTGACAGCCAGCTAGGAGGCTGCACATTAACCCAGAATGTGAGATTTGCACTGATTTTAGTGTTCAACATTTGTAAGTAAATCTCCTTTGGAATTACCTTGAGAGAGTGAAAGTGTTTGATACTTTGAGCTATTGCGCCATTGGAGCACCTTTTTACTTTAGCAGTTATTGACTATCGTGTTAGAGCAAAGCATGGCTTAGATTTTTGTTGGACTGTCGTTTGGGAATTGAATGGAACTGGTGGGTCTGACATTTATACTGTAAACAGAATGTGTAGGTAACTGTCAACCATTAGGCTAGAGGACACCACAACCAAAGGGCTGCATCCTTGCCAGCAGAAATACCTCCACACCATCACAGATACCCTTCAAACTTGAATATAAGGACAATGCAGTCTACTTCACAGACTTCTCTGGCCAAATAACACACCCAAATACATCTATCTGAAGGAAAGAGTGGGACGTATGTTTTTTGTCACTTCCTTTCTTCTCTTGTCCATCACTGCAGTTGCCAGATGGCATTGTCTGGAGAGATGTATGTCTTGTGCACAGCTGACCTAACATTGGTGAGTAACCCGTAGGCAATTCTCGGTGGATTGTCCTCTCTTCTGTTGGCTTCTTTATACTTTTCAGTAAGCTTTGTTTGGTATGATCACTAAGTTCATCCTCCCACAGAGTGACTTCATTGCACTAAAATCCACTACCATCCCATTTCAAGGGACAGTAAAGTCAAAATTAAACTTTCATTATTCAGTATGAGTAGAGTATGCAATTTTATGATAGAGTATGCCATTTTAAACAACTTTCATAATGACTGCTATTAACTAATTTGCTTCATTCTCTTGGCATCCTTTGTTGAAAAGCATACATAGGTAGGCTCAGAAGCAGAAATGCACTACTGGGAGCTACCTGCTGATTGGTGGCTGCACATATTTGCCTCATGTCATTGGAAGCTAGCTGAACATCTCGGTTGAGCCAATAACATAAGTCAAATAGGTGCAGCCATCAATCAGCAGAATCAAGAGAATGGAGAACATTTGATAATAGAAGTAAATTGGAAAGTTGTTAAAAAATTGCATGCCATATCTAAAAAATACAAGAAAATTTTGGGTTTCATGTCCCTTTAAATGAAATTCTTAAAAATTTACCAGTTGAAGATCTCAATATCTGCATATCTGTCTCTTTGTTGAATATTGACTGTTAAGGGACCGTTCTTTTTTTTTCTCTCAAAGAATTGACAATCTGAAGCTGCCTGAGCCAATATATTACTGAGTCTTGCACATATATTTGAATGGAACCCTCCAGAACAGCCCAACTTCTTCCATTGGAATTGTATCCTACAAAACACATTGTTACCCATGGCTAAGTTCAAGAAATAGATTTTTAATATCATAAACTCCTTGTCATTAGTGTCAAATGGACCCATGGTATCCCTGGTTGTTAACATGGATTTGCAGGATTGAGTTGGGCAGTTAATAGAAGACACAAGTGCCGGATCTCAATGAAAAGAACAGCATGCAATCTTGAGAAATGCTAAATTAAGGGACTGGCAAAAGAAAATAGAAGAAGAAATTATTATTCTACTCTCGATATTTAACAAGTTTTATAATCCAAGTCAATATCAGAGCTCAGGGAAGGCAGCAGACAAAATAATGATAAGGTTCGTGGTCTAATCTAAATGATTATAGCAAGTGCTGGTCAACAAAAAACAAAATGAACAGGACACCACATCTAACAAAAACTGGTCTATTTACGAGTGAGGCACTTACAGTTTTCATGTGTGCTAAAACAACCACTTTAAGAACTAAATCGAGAAACGCGATGCACAAAACACCAAAAAATGATATTTCTATCTCTATCACATAGAAAATAGTGTATTTTTATTATTAAATATATATTTCTATATATAGCTGATACTGTTCATGTAAACTACATATCTATAACTAATATCTATATGAATAGATATGCAGGTATAAAAATATACGCCTATATATAGAAATATGTATTTTAAAAATAAAAAATAACATTATCCTGTAAGTGAAGAACATTGGAATGTGAAATATGTCTTGTAACTATACAGTAAAACAGATATAAACATATAGATGTATACGTATACATATAAAGAATACATAGACATATTTTATAAGTGCATTGGAGCCCATTGCAGTAAAGTAGCTGAAAACATGTAAAATCATATTGATGCAAAATTCATATTTAATAAAGTTTTTTTACAATGTAATTTCGCATTCCAATGTTTTTCACATAGGGGAATTATGTTCTAAGTATTTATAAATGGATATTCCCATATATATCTATACCTATATATATATATATATATATATATATATATATATATATATAATCTTATATATGTAGGTATAGATATATATTTTACCAAAAAAACATCAGACATACGTAGAAATATGTATTTACGAATAGACAGAACATATTCTTCTATGTTAAGAACATTGGAATGAGAAATACTGTATTCCTATTTAATATCACGTTAGCGCTCTTAAAACGAGATTGGGTTTGCGCGAGTTGTTGAGTGTTAGGTTTGTTTTCCCACTTTTCACTCTCCATCGAAGACTATTGGAGAATACGTTAATGTGGTCACATTATTGTAACTTCAGCTTTTTGCTTGTGTCGGATTAGCGTGCAAGCAAAACCTTTTTATTTACAACTTGCAATACGCGCGGTATCGAACATGCGCAAAAAGCCTTGGACGAGGGCAGTTAGCGTGAGATCGGGAGCGATAAATAGCATTTCACTTGTAATCTAGCCCTTAGAGTACAGAAAAATGATAATAGCCTACATACAGAAGTCACCTTTAATGCACTTATTTAATTACTTATACTGTGCTTCACTCTATTTATTGGTTGCCATTCTTGCTGACATTTTTCTGCACACAGTGAGGGATTTTTCCATAGACTTTCTGAGTGCTTGTTAGATAGATCAGGTAGTTAATGGGGCTGCTACAGCACCTGTTAAAACCTCCGTTTGCAAGTACTAATCCCCTTTAGAATTCTATAAATGAGTACCATTGAATTGAATAATAATAACTGTTATTTATCATCTACCACTAACTGCTTAAATGTAAGACTGTGCTCTTAAATTGATGCAGATCCTGTTCATGAGAAAAATGCTATGCAAACCCTAAAGTTATTAAATGTATGTGTGGAGCCATAGACTCAATTTGTTCTCTTGTGGTGCTTTTTAAAGACAAGCCAAATGATCCCCACAGTTTGTCACTTTTCATGTGTACTGACACTGCACATGATTTACTGATGCAAAAATCATACATTTGCCAGAGTAAAAAGAACGGAGCCATGTAGAGTAAGAAAATAAGTTGTAATAAGTGGTTAAGTTGGACAATGATTGGAATTATAAGAAAAAGTAAGGTTAAATGGAGTTACACAGTCATTAGTTACATAGAGTAGTTACAGGTGATTCTATAGGGTAACAAGAAGAATTAAATAACGTTTATAGATTATACAGTGGTTTAAATTATGGAATGTGGCTTTAAGGAAGCCATATTGTTGAAAAGCATAATCAACATAACATTAGGATGAGGCTAATCCCATTTCACACTCTGTTTACTTACCTAGAGATTGAATCGTACACAGTGTTCTAACTTAGGTCACATACAATTATATTGAACATTAGTTTTCTTTAGTGATATTAGAGCAACCAAACACTATGAATTGGATTGTTGATACTTACAATACCTCAGTACACTCGGTACTTTAAGAGCATCAAAACTGATAACTGTTGAAAATGTTTTTGTTTGTTTTTTTAGTATTTTTTCAACTACATTTAATAATTGATAACCAGCACCTATTGATTCAAATGCTCATCATTTTTTAATATTGAATGTAACATTTGAATATCAAGTGTTACTATGTTAAATTCAATATTCAAATTTTAGATTTAGAAATTAATAGTTTGTGGAAAATTTGAAGTTTTATCAGATATCCATATCAAGTATTGAAGCTAAAAACTGTGATATTAGTTTTATCTTCTTTTGTTCCCACACACCTTTTGAGTTCTGTTTGACATGTCCTAAGCAATAATAGTACAATAAAAAACAACAATAAGATCACACTTACTAGTTTTTGAACATAGGTAATTTAAACTCCATCACATATTTTATAACAGCATTAAAGGGTTATTTAAAATTGTATTCCAAATCTCATATCAGATTACTCTTAATACTTTAATCCAGATTTGGAATTAACACTTTGGTTATCTAGATTAATTCATAATGATCTAATTCAACACTTTAAGATGGATAATGGGATTAACCTAAAAGTTTCATAGTTCATTTGGTAGATCATCAAAGAATACAGGTAGAAAACCCTTTATCCAAACTGTTTGGGACCGGAAAAGGTTTATATTTCAGAAAAATAAAATAGGACAGTTTGGAGAGGGGACAAGTGTGAAAAAAAATATCTTATGTAATTTAGGCAATATTTACAAGTCACAATACAGCTTATACATGTTACCTAAAGGTAGTTTTATATCATATTTAATACATTAGAATACATAGTATAGATAGTACCCTCAGAAAGATAGTATAATACTGTAATGAGAAAAATAATAGTTGTTTTAAATAAATATAGACTATTATTTGCATTTCAGAACACACAAAAAAACAAAGACACAGGCAGAGAAGATTGTGATTTTCAGATGGGAAAAAAAAGTAATTTTTGATAATTTTATTTAAAAAAAAGATATTAATTAAAAAGTTTGGATTTCAGAATAATATTGGATTTTGGAATTCCGGATTTGGGGATTTGTACCTGTAGCCTTTTCATACATAATTTAATAATAGTTTCTTTAATACAGAAATAAAGAGTATAAAATCCAAGTTAAAGTAGACATTAACAAGATAACTGAGGTGCTATTTATATTTGTCTTCCACTCTTTTACACCACAAATATAGAACAGTATTTGTCCTTCTTGAAAGTTTTTACCCACATAGACCAATGCTTTTGATATATTTCTAATGTAAATGATCCCCTGTCATGCTTTGCAATATATTTATTAGGTTCTCAAGGCCAAAGATGTACCCCTGATCAGGTCCTTCATACATTGCTGGACAGTTCCTTGACCCTTTAAAAATTGTGTGAGCAAAATCAATCATCTTCACATCAACCTTTCCAGAGTTCATGCCTTGACACTCGGATGATGCCAATTTATTTTGAAGGAAGCTGTGGTCATTTTTTCTAGTTGTACCTTCTCCATCATAAACAATCAAAATGGAGCTGGAATAGAATCTGTATGATCCTTGACCTTCTATCACTGACCTGAGGGATTTTAACTGAGATATAATAGGTTCCAAAAGGTCATTTCTGAGAAGATAACCGTTATGGAGATATTGATATAATGCATTCCTGAAACCTTCTATAGACAACTTCCTTCCATAATATTTGTCTCTCCAGAGATATTGTCCAACATCTGCTTGATAGACCTAATATATATATAAAAAAATAATGCTATTAAATGCATAAAAAATTATCTTTCCCAGAAAGATTTAAAATGTATTATTTTTAATTCTGCAAAATGTTTTCTTTTAAACAATATGAGTAACACAGATGCCATTTGCTCACTGGACAATTACCAGAACTACCACTGCTTTATTGGTGGATAGTAAAACAAAACACTGTTATTTTATTTCTCAGTACAGAAATATTAGATTGTTATGTGCTTTAACCACTGCCGCTGAAAGAATGACTGAAACAATTAATTAAAGGGCCATAATACCCAAATGTTTAAACACTTGAAAGTGATGCAGCATAGCTGTAAAAAGCTGACTAGAAAATATCACCTGAACATCTCTATGTAAAAAAGAAAGATATTTTACCTCAAAAGTTCCTCAGTAGCCACCTCCCATTGTAAAGGATTTCTAAGCAGCATTTTAGTGTGTCTGTCCTGGGACAGCTGAAAGGATGAGCCTCGTGAACTCTCATATTATTTCATTAATCAGGTAAAGGAAGCTTACTATGAAATCTCATGAGAGTTAAGTCAAATCTCATGAGATCACAGTAAGAGTTTATGACCTCAGCACTGCTGATGCTGATTGGCTGCTGTTCATTTCTTCATTTTTTTTTATTTTTACCTGCAGCTGGGAGCAGGTGAAGGATAACTTTTTACACATAACTTACTCTGCTGAGCTGAGGAGATTGTGAGGTAAAACATCTTCCTTTTTTACATAGAGATGCTCAGGTGATATTTTCCTGTCAGCTTTTTACAGTTATACTACATCAGTTTCAAGTGATTTAGCATATGAGTATTATGTCCCTTTAATTAAGAAGCATAGAAAAACTTAACTTTTATGTGCCATAAGTCTGGTTGAAGAATCTTAACTCTTCCCCTTATTTGACCAGCAGCAACAGGTTCTTTTTTATGTTTGCTTTGTTCTGGTTCTTCTTTGAGGTTAGCTTCTATATAAACAAATCCAATCCTGATTAGTTAATCAAGTTAATCAATAAAGATTGCAAATGGGCAGGCTTACTTTTATATTTGAGCCCACTTATTCTTCTATTTCATTAATCACATTAACCAGAATCAGAAAAAGCAGGCACAATTTTTGACACAAAGCTTTCCCATCTGCAATCCTAAATGGAAAACCATATTAACCAATCAGAATTTCCATTAGTTTTTTAAATATGGGGGGGATACTCCTAATAACTAGAATTTGATGAGGGGGATTTTTTTTCTACTAGTTAGAAGAGGCAGAATAATGAAGATTTGTTTTTAAAACAGGATTAAGGCAGTTGAAAATTCACTTAGTTTTTCTTAAATATTTTTTTAAATATATATTTTGGGGGCTTAGTTTTAGTGAGGGGGATATAAAATATGATAAAGAGTGTAGAAGTCAGTTACATTTATTGGGGGAGTATTTGCTATTATGGAGAAAAACTGATAGTGTTATCTGTGGAAGATAGGGTAGGGGGAGGGTTTACCAGTCAGGGAATGAGTAGAAGCCAGATGTGGACCCGTTGCTCAGTGTGCCTAGAGGGATATGGCTGCACCTCACTGACGAGGCCCACAATAGGCCGAAATGTACGTCTGGGGTTTTGCCATTTCTCTCGTTCAGAGAGGGATTGCCTGGTATTTCGGGGCTGGACTGCACTGTTAAGTCAGGGTCAGACTAATATGCTACAGGAAAGTTCTTCTCTGTGAAAGGCACATGTTGAGCAAAAAGAGGCTGCTTCTAGGGTGGTAACTAGCCATAGAAAAAACATAATTTATGCTTACCTGATAAATTTATTTCTCTTGTAGTGTGTTCAGTCCACGGGTCATCCATTACTTATGGGATATATTCTCCTTCCCAACAGGAAGTTGCAAGAGGATCACCCAAGCAGAGCTGCTATATAGCTCCTCCCCTCACATGTCATATCCAGTCATTCGACCGAAACAAGACGAGAAAGGAGAAACTATAGGGTGCAGTGGTGACTGGAGTTATAATTTAAAATTTAGAACCTGCCTCAAAAAAGACAGGGCGGGCCGTGGACTGAACACACTACAAGAGAAATAAATTTATCAGGTAAGCATAAATTATGTTTTCTCTTGTTAAGTGTGTTCAGTCCACGGGTCATCCATTACTTATGGGATACCAATACCAAAGCTAAAGTACACGGATGATGGGAGGGACAAGGCAGGAACATTAAACAGAAGGAACCACTGCCTGTAGAACCTTTCTCCCAAAAACAGCCTCCGAAGAAGCAAAAGTGTCAAATTTGTAAAATTTGGAAAAAGTATGAAGTGAAGACCAAGTTGCAGCCTTGCAAATCTGTTCAACAGAGGCCTCATTCTTAAAGGCCCAGGTGGAAGCCACAGCTCTAGTGGAATGAGCTGTAATTCTTTCAGGAGGCTGCTGTCCAGCAGTCTCATAGGCTAAACGTATTATGCTACGAAGCCAAAAAGAGAGAGAGGTAGCCGAAGCCTTTTGACCTCTCCTCTGTCCAGAATAAACGACAAACAGAGAAGAAGTTTGCCGAAAATCTTTAGTTGCCTGTAAGTAGAACTTCAGGGCACGGACCACGTCTAGATTATGCAAAAGACGTTCCTTCTTTGAAGAAGGATTAGGACATAATGATGGAACAACAATCTCTTGATTGATATTCCTGTTAGAAACAACCTTAGGTAAAAACCCAGGTTTAGTACGCAGGACTACCTTGTCTGAATGAAAGATCAGATAAGGAGAATCACAATGTAAGGCAGATAACTCAGAGACTCTTCGAGCCGAGGAAATAGCCATCAAAAACAGAACTTTCCAAGATAAAAGCTTAATATCAATGGAATGAAGGGGTTCAAACGGAACACCCTGAAGAACTTTAAGAACCAAGTTTAAGCTCCACGGAGGAGCAACAGCTTTAAACACAGGCTTAATCCTAGCCAAAGCCTGACAAAAAGCCTGGACGTCTGTGTTCTCTGCCAGACGTTTGTGTAAAAGAATAGACAGAGCAGAAATCTGTCCCTTTAGCGAACTAGCGGATAAACCCTTTTCTAAACCCTCTTGTAGAAAAGCCAATATCCTAGGAATCCTAACCTTACTCCATGAGTAACTCTTGGATTCACACCAATATAAATATTTACGCCATATCTTATGGTAAATTTTTCTGGTCACAGGTTTCCGAGCCTGTATCAATGTATCAATAACCGACTCCGAGAAACCACGCTTCGATAGAATCAAGCGTTCAATCTCCATGCAGTCAGCCTCAGAGAAATTAGGTTTGGATGGTTGAAAGGACCCTGAATTAGAAGGTCCTGTCTGAGAGGTAGAGACCATGGTGGACAGGACGACATGTCCACTAGGTCTGCATACCAGGTCCTGCATGGCCACGCAGGCGCTATCAGAATCACCGATGCTCTCTCCTGTTTGATCCTGGCAATCAGTCGAGGTAGCAACGGAAAAGGTGGAAACACATAAGCTATGTTGAAAATAAAAGGGGCTGCTAGTGCATCTAAGAGCACCGCTCCCGGGTCCCTGGACCTGGATCCGTAACAAGGAAGCTTGGCGTTCTGGCGAGATGCCATGAGATCCAGATCCGGTTTGCCCCAACGACGAATCAGTTGAGCAAATACCTCCGGGTGAAGTTCCCACTCCCCCGGATGAAAAGTCTGGCGACTTAGAAAATCCGCCTCCCAGTTCTCCACGCCTGGGATGTAGATCGCTAACAGGTGGCAAGAGTGAGAATCTGCCCAGCGAATTATCTTCGAGACTTCCACCATCGCTAGGGAACTCCTGGTTCCCCCTTGATGATTGATGTAAGCCACAGTCGTGATGTTGTCCGACTGAAATCTGATGAACCTCAGTGTTGCCAACTGAGGCCAAGCTAGAAGAGCATTG
Source organism: Bombina bombina (assembly GCF_027579735.1). Taxonomy (NCBI): domain Eukaryota; kingdom Metazoa; phylum Chordata; class Amphibia; order Anura; family Bombinatoridae; genus Bombina; species Bombina bombina. The sequence continues at coordinate 497,599,257 of NC_069501.1, read as the reverse complement.
AATATTGCTCTCAATTCTAGAATGTTTATTGGGAGGAGTTTCTCCTCCTGAGTCCACGATCCCTGAGCCTTCAGGGAGTTCCAGACTGCTCCCCAGCCTAGTAGGCTGGCATCTGTTGTTACAATCGTCCAATCTGGTCTGCGAAAGGTCATTCCTTCGGACAGATGAACCCGTGACAACCACCAGAGAAGAGAATCTCTGGTCTCCTGGTCCAGACTTAGCAAAGGGGACAGATCTGAGTAATCCCCGTTCCACTGACTTAGCATGCATAGTTGCAGCGGTCTGAGATGCAGGCACGCAAATGGCACTATGTCCATTGCCGTGACCATTAAGCCGATTACTTCCATGCACTGAGCTACTGATGGGCTTGGAATGGAGTGAAGGACACGGCAAGCATTTAGAATGTTTGAAAACCTGGACTCTGTCAGGTAAATCTTCATCTCTACAGAATCTATAAGAGTCCCTAGAAAAGGAACCCTTGTGAGTGGTAACAGAGAACTCTTTTCCACGTTCACTTTCCACCCATGCGACCTCAGAAATGCTAGAACTATCTCTGTATGAGACTTTGCATTTTGAAAACTTGAAGCTTGTATCAGAATGTCGTCTAGGTACGGAGCCACCGCTATGCCTCGTGGTCTTAGTACCGCCAGAAGTGAGCCCAGAACCTTTGTAAAAATTCTCGGGGCCGTAGCTAACCCGAAGGAAAGAGCTACAAACTGGTAATGCCTGTCTAGAAAGGCAAACCTTAGGTACCGATAATGATGTTTGTGAATCGGTATGTGAAGGTAGGCATTCTTTAAGTCCACTGTGGTCATATATTGACCCTCTTGGATCATGGGTAGGATGGTCCGAATGGTTTCCATCTTGAACGATGGAACCCTTAGGAATTTGTTTAAGATTTTTAAGTCTAAGATTGGTCTGAAGATTCCCTCTTTTTTGGGAACCACAAACAGATTTGAGTAAAACCCTTGCCCTTGTTCCGCTTGCGGAACTGGGTGGATCACTCCCATCACTAAGAGGTCTTGTACACATTGTAGAAATGCCTCTTTCTTTACTAGGTTTGTTGATAACCTTGACAGATGAAACCTCCCTTGTGGAGGAGAAGTTTTGAAATCCAGAAGGTATCCCTGAGATATAATCTCCAACGTCCAGGGATCCTGTACATCTCTTGCCCAAGCCTGGGCAAAGAGAGAAAGTCTGCCCCCCACTAGATCCGTCTCCGGAAAGGGGGCCCTGTCTTCATGCTATCTTAGTGGCGGAAGTAGGCTTTCTGGCATGCTTGCCCTTGTTCCATGACTGGTTGCCTTTCCAACCCTGCCTGTAACAAGCAATAGTTCCTTCCTGTTTTGGAGCGGAGGAAGTTGATGCTGCTCCTGCCTTGAAATTACGAAAGGCACGAAAATTAGACTGTTTGGCCTTTGATTTGGCCCTGTCCTGAGGAAGGGTGTGGCCCTTACCTCCAGTAATGTCAGCAATAATTTCCTTCAAGCCGGGCCCGAATAAGGTCTGCCCTTTGAAAGGAATGTTCAGTAGTTTAGACTTAGAAGTTACATCTGCTGACCATGATTTAAGCCATAGCGCTCTGCGCGCCTGTATGGCGAATCCGGAATTCTTAGCCGTAAGTTTGGTTAAATGCACTACGGCATCCGAAACAAACGCATTAGCCAGCTTAAGGGTTCTAAGCTTGCTCAAAGTTTCATCCAATGGTGCTGTGCGAATCGCCTCTTCCAGAGACTCAAACCAGAATGCCGCTGCAGCAGTGACAGGCGCAATGCATGCAAGAGGCTGTAATATAAAACCCTGTTGAACAAACATTTTCTTAAGGTAACCCTCTAATTTTTTATCCATTGGATCTGAGAAAGCACAGCTATCCTCCACCGGGATAGTGGTACGCTTGGCTAAAGTAGAAACTGCTCCCTCCACCTTAGGGACCGTCTGCCATAAGTCTCGTGTGGTGGCGTCTATAGGGAACATTTTTCTAAATATCGGAGGAGGGGAAAAAGGCACACCGGGTCTATCCCACTCCTTGCTAATAATCTCTGTAAGCCTTTTTGGTATAGGAAAAACGTCAGTACACACCGGTACCGCATAGTATTTATCCAGCCTACATAATTTCTCTGGGATTGCCACCGTGTCACAATCATTCAGAGCCGCTAACACCTCCCCTAGCAACACGCGGAGGTTCTCAAGCTTAAATTTAAAATTTGAAATTTCTGAATCCGGTCTCCCCGAATCAGAACCGTCACCCACAGAATGAAGCTCTCCGTCCTCATGTTCTGCAAATTGTGACGCAGTATCAGACATGGCTCTCGTGTCATCGGCGCGCTCTGTCCTTAACCCAGAGCTGTCGCGCTTGCCTCTTAACTCGGGCATATTGTATAATACTTCTTTCATAACATTAGCCATATCATGTAAAGTGATTTGTAAGGGCCTTGATGTACTTGGCGCCTCAATCTCACGCACCTCACGAGCGGGAGACGAAGGTACTGACACGTGAGGAGAGTTAGACGGCATAACTTCCCCCTCGTTGTCTGGTGATAATTTCTTTATCGGTACAGATTGACTTTTATTCAAAGTAATATCAATACAATTGGTACACATATTTCTATTGGGCTCCACATCGGCCTTTGAACATAATGAACAAGCAGATTCCTCTGTATCAGACATGTTTAAACAGACTAGCAATGAAGCTAGCAAGCTTGGAAATTACTTTCAATAAGTTTACAAGCAATATAAAAAAACGCTGCAGCGCTTTTAAAAACACAGTTGAATAACAAAGAACTAATTCAGTTATAGTCAACAATTCTTTAAATGTATTAGTTAGCAGAGGATTGCACCCATTAGCAAAAGGATGATTAACCCCTCAATACCCAAAAACGGATATCAAATTAAGATTTAACGCTTTTATCACAGTCAAACACACTGTCACAGGTCTGCTGTGACTGATTACCTCCCTCAAAAACGAATTTTGAAGACCCCTGAGCTCTCTAGAGACGTCCTGGATCAAGGAGGAAGAAGCAGGAAGACTGTGCTAGAATTATAACTGCGCAACAAGGCGCTAAAAAAGGCCCCTCCCACTCATATTACAACAGTGGGAGACCTGATATAACGGTTTCTATGCAGAAAAATACATTAGCCATGTGGAAAAAAATCATGCCCAAAAGGATTTATCACCAAAGTACCTCACAAAACGAATAATATGCCAGTAAACGTTTTAAAAACAAACTTTTTTAATGTCATGTAAAGTTATCACTAAGCCTGCTACCAGTCGCTTCCACTGCAGATAAGGCTTAAGCATTATTTCAGTATTAACAGTATTTTCTCAGTCAAATTCTAGTCCCTAGAAAATAACTCGACTGCGCATACATTTATCAGCCTGATACCAGTCGCTACTACTGCATTTAAGGCTGTACTTACATCATACGGGTAACAGCAGTGTTTTCTTAGTCAATTCCATTCCCAGAAAATATTGTACTGCACATACCTCATTTGCGGGGGACCCCGCATGCTATTCCCATTTTCTGAAGTTACCCCACTCCTCAGAATGTCGAGAACAGCCAGTGGATCTTAGTTACGCCTGCTAAGATCATAGAAAACGCAGGCAGTTTCTTCTTCCAAATACTGCCTGAGATAGAAAAACAGCACACTCCGGTTCCATTTAAAATAACAAACTTTTGATTGAAGAATAATTAAGTAAAAACTCCAACTCCTCTCGCGACCTCCTTCTTTGTTGAGGGTTGCAAGAGAATGACTGGATATGACAAGTGAGGGGAGGAGCTATATAGCAGCTCTGCTTGGGTGATCCTCTTGCAACTTCCTGTTGGGAAGGAGAATATATCCCATAAGTAATGGATGACCCGTGGACTGAACACACTTAACAAGAGAAAGCTATTATGCTATTGTTCGTTCCCAGGTTGAGCGCTTCTCTGTTTTTATTTATGAGTAGAAGGTGTTTATCACTTGGGATATTGTAATGAAAGTTCATTTAATGCTGGGGATATCGCAGTAGGACAATTTTTTTCTGGTCAATGTAGGGGGCAGGTTGCATTTTGGAACACTGAGCTAAGAATGGCATGTATGTAGTATAAGTACTAGGTTTACAGTGGTTGGGCTCAGAAGCTACCTGGTGGTTGAACATATTGACCAGCTGCAAGAACCCGTTATTATTTAATGATTTGAAATTCTGCATAAAGTTAATTGTCTCTAAATAACAGGTGTGAATATGTTCAGATTACTAAAACAGAGCAGCTAAGTTGAATCTCTTGTCCCAAGCTTTTTTCATAATAATGACCTTATTGTGGGCCAGATTACAAGTGGCGCATTAACTACATTTTTCACTTGTGCGATATCTGCACTCAAAGTAAAATTTTAATGTTGGTGGCTTAGCAAGCTTATTACAGGTTGGAAGTAAAAAGTTAGTACGCAAGTGAAAGTCCTATCTACGCTTCATGACTTTAGATATTGCACCCCTGTTAACTTCATCTCCCAGAGACCTCAATTGGACACGCTGTTAAAAAAAAACAAAAAAAAAACTAACACTTATTGTTACCCATCACCCGATTAGACTGACAGCGCTAAGGACAAAGGTAGTTATGAATACTTTACATTTCAATGTTCTTCACATAGATAAAAAAAAGGTTTATTTTGAAATATATACACTATATATATATATATATATATATATATATATATATATATATATATATATATATATATATATATATATATATATATACATACACATACATATATAACAATTTTGCTGGAAGGATTTTTTGATTTTTTTCAAGTGCTGTCTCTTTAAATGAGTATTTTTAGATAACCATTTTGGTAGTCAAAACAATCAATACATGCTCACCTTAGCATACCTCAACATTATGAGGTATGTATCCAATAGTGTAGGGATCTGTGTCCCTGTCTGTGTTAATGATGTGCAAAAGCAAATGTATAAAAAATGTTAACTAGGTAGCAGGTATTTAAAAAGATTTGTAGGACTCCAATTTACTATAAGATAATCCAAAATAAGGATCTGATGGTAAGTAAATAATGTCCCTGATTCAAAGCTTAATAATTTTATTCGAACTCTATAAAACAGAAAAAATATATCTTGATGAAATCCTATAAAGAAACCCAATTTCTCTAACTCTACTATTTATAAAACACTTTTAGAAAATAACTTTTTTAACAAAATCAGATAATGAAAAACCTACTACCTAATTTAAAATGTTTATACATCTGCTTTTGAACATCATTAAGACAGACAAGGCTCAAAAGTGTATATACATAGATGTATATATGAATATACATGTGTGTGTGTGTGTGTGTGTATATATATATATATATATATGTATGTGTGTGTGTGTGTGTGTGTGTGTTTATATGTGTATATATGTATGTATATACATATTTACACATATGAACACATAAATACACATGCATATACACACATAAATATACAAACATACACAAATGTAGACATATATAATTAATTATAGCTATTACCAGTCAAAAAGCTTGCCATATACCTTTTTAACCCTTATAAAAAAAGTGTTAATATTTATTTGAAACATTTTTATCAGAAAGTGTATATATAAGTGTAATTGTTTATTTTAATGTGTTTTTGATGTTTTTGGTGAACATTTTTTTTTTAACCCTTACACTAGGGGGTAGATTTACCAATCATGTAGCGAATCATGTCCGCTCGACCTCGCTAAATGCCTACAGCATACGCTGTTGGGATTTAACATTGCACAAGCATTTCTGGTTAAATGCTTGTGCTATTCAGCTAGCAGGGGCTGAGAAGTCAAGGAGCAGGGGCCGAGAAGTTAAGGAGTCTTGCGACTGCTGCTTCTTAACTTCCGTTTCTGGACTAGAAACGATGGGGCGTCAATGCAGCATCTGCTGCTTAATAAATTGACATATAGGTCTTCAGGCGCACTAATTCGCTAAGCGAAAATGTTGCCTTATAATTTCAACTTATTATATGAGCGCTAGTTAGTGCGGTCATGATATTGCTAATGATAGCCCTAGTGTGTGGCAAAGCTATTTGACATATGTTTATACTCTTTTTATGTCTCAATAAATGTGATTATTTTTTATTTATCAAGAGGTCTATTTGGTCACACATGAGACTCACTGCTAACATTGCCATTAGTATCAAATCATTATGTGCTAATGGTGAATTTACCATTTAATCTATTAAATAAATTGCTGACTTTAAGATATCTTGATCCTATCTAGTGTTGACCTTTTTGGACATTCAATATGTCACTGTCATTTTAGACAGTTTATTCATATGTAGGAGAGACCCTTTAGCTCATTCAATATGTCACTGTCATTTCCTACTTTAGAAATAAGTGACTTTTTGAACCATTATTTGTTTCATTGTTACAGGTATAAACATTAATCTTTTCAATTAGGAGAAAGTCTCCTTAGACCTTTCCCCGGTGTAAATATTATTCATTATTGTAGCAACTTTAAATTAATAATAAAACACTATTACCTAGATTACTAATTTTGCGTTTGTGTTTTAACGCTGAAAAAAATTGCCTTTTTAGCGTTAAAACAGCAACGCAGCCATTAAGAGTCTTGTCGGTATAGCTGTACCGCAAGCCTGTAACGCAACATCAGTCCCGCAATCGAAAAAAAGTTTTTTGCATGGGATTTCCATAGCGCTGCCATTACAAGTTTTGCGGTAAGGCTAAAAAGCTTGTGTTACAGCCTATACAGACACAATCTGTTCCGCAATCTGAGACCAGTAGTTATGAGTTTTATGCAACAAAACTGTTACACAAAACTCATAACTAAAGTGTTACAAAGTACACTAACACCCATAAGCTACATATTAACCCCTAAACCGAAGCCCTCCCACATCGAAAACACTATTTCTCTTGTAAAGGTGTATCCAGTCCACGGGTTCATCCATTACTTGTGGGATATTCTCCTTCCCAACAGGAAAATGCAAGGGGACACCCACAGCAGAGCTGTCTATATAGCTCCTACCCTCCTAACTGCCACCCCCAGTCATTCTCTTGCAGCTTTCGACAAGAAAGGAAGTATCAAGAGAGATGAGGTGACTTAGTGTAGTTTTTACCTTCAATCATAAGTTTGTTATTTTTAAACGGTACCGCGTTGTACTGTTTTAATCTCAGGCAGAAATTAGAAGAAGAATCTGCCTGGAGGTTTGATGATCTTAGCGGTTTGTAACTAAGGTCCATTGCTGTTCTCACACATAACTGAAGAGTATGGAAAGAAAACTTCAGTTGGGGGGACGGTCTGCAGATTGCCTGCTTTGAGGTATGTTCAGTATATTTTTTTCTCGAGAAATAAGGTCTAGAAAATGCTGACAGTGCCTGGTATATTTAAGCTAAGCCTGATACAGTGATTTAACAACAACTGGGATCATGCTTGCAAAAAGGGATAATATTCATATTAATTCTTATATTACTTAGTGTAAAAACGTTTGCATGATTTATAAAAATAAAAACGTTTTTTCTCTGAGGGTGATAAATCTTTATTTGGGGCCTAGTTTCCACATGGCTTGTTAGATTACTCCTAGGAGTACTTTTTTAGGGCCCTCTGACTTTGAGTGCATGGTGGGAGGGGCCTATTTTCGTTTTCAGTCTGAGACATCCAGCTTCCCTGAAGGAGTCCTCTGGCTTATAGGACCTCTATAGAGGGTTTTGTTCCTGCAAAAATCGTTTTTAAAGGCAGGTAGGAGCCACAGCAGAGCTGTGGAAGTGTGTTTGACTGTTTGTTAACAGGTTTAATGTTTTTCTAATTCGTTTTTGGGCCTGAGGGGTTAATCATCCATTTGCAAGTGGGTGCAATGCTGTTTTAGTCCCTTATACACACTGTAAAAATTTCGTAGAGTTTACTACTTTTTTTCACTGTTTTGCAGTTTATGTGGTAGTTTTTTTCTCTTAAAGGCACAGTACCGTTTTTTATTATTGCTTTTTTCACATTTATACACTTTTGCAGTTTAAGTGCTAGTTTTTTTTCTCTTAAAGACACAGTAACGTTTTTGTTTAATTACTGTTTCACATTTATTAAAGTGTTTTCCAAGCTTGCTGGTCTCATTACTAGTCTGTTAAATATGTCTGACATAGAGGAAACTCCTTGTTCATTATGTTTAGAAGCCATTGTGGAACCCCCTCTTAGAATGTGTACCAAATGCACTGACCTTTCTATAAGTTTTAAAGATTTATCACCTGAGGTTTCTGAGACTGACAAAAGGGAGGTTATGCCATCTAGCTCTCCCCACGTGTCAGAACCTATAACTCCCGCTCAAGGGACGCCAAGTACATCTAGCGCGTCCAATGCGTTTACTTTACAAGACATGGCGGCAGTTATGAATCATACCCTCACAGAGGTATTGTCCAAACTGCCAGGGTTACAAGGAAAGCGAGACAGCTCTGGGGCTTGAACAAATACAGAGCTTTCTGACACTTTAGTAGCTATGTCTGATGTACCCTCACAATGTACAGAAGCCGAAGCAGGAGAGCTTCTATCTGTGGGTGACATTTCTGATTCAGGGAAGGCGTTACTTCAGTCTGACTCTGAAATGACAGCATTTAAATTTAAGCTTGAACACCTCCGCGTGTTGCTCAGGGAGGTTTTAGCGACTCTGGATGATTGTGACACCATTGTAGTCCCAGAGAAATTGTGTAAAATGGACAAATAGTTTGCAGTGCCTGTTTACACTGATGTTTTTCCAATCCCTAAGAGGTTTTCAGAAATTATTACTAAGGAATGGGATAGACCAGGTGTGCAGTTCTCTCCCCCTCCTGCTTTTAAGAAAATGTTTCCTATAGATGCCGCTACACGAGACTTGTGGCAGACGGTCCCTAAGGTGGAGGGAGCAGTCTCTACCCTAGCTAAGCGTACAACTATTCCTGTCGAGGACAGTTGTGCTTTCCTAGATCCTATGGATAAGAAATTAGAGGGTTTCCTTAAGAAAATCTTTATACAACAAGGTTTTATTCTCCAGCCTCTTGCATGCATTGCCCCAGTCACTGCTGCAGCGGCTTTCTGGTTCGAGTCTCTGGAGGAGGCTTTACAGGTAGAGACCCCGTTGGATGATATCCTTGACAGGCTTACAGCTCTTAAGTTAGCCTATTCATTTATTTCTGATGCCGTTTTTCATTTAACCAAGCTAACGGCTAAAAATTCAGGTTTTGCCATTCAGGCACGTAGGGCGCTATGGCTTAAATCCTGGTCAGCTGATGTCACTTCAAAGTCTAAACTTCTCAAGATCCCCTTCAAAGGGCAGACCCTATTTGGGCCTGGACTGAAGGAGATCATTTCTGATATTACTGGAGGAAAAGGCCACGCCCTTCCCCAGGATAGGTCCAACAAGTTAAGGACCAAACAGACTGATTTTCGTTCCTTTTCGAAACTTCGAGTGGCGCAGCTTCATCTTCCTCTTCTACAAAACAAGAGGGAAATTTTGCCCAGTCCAAGCCAGTCTGGAGACCTAACCAGGCTTGGAACAAGGGGAAACAGGCCAAAAAACCTGCAGCATGAAGGAATAGCCCCCGATCCGGAACCGGATCTAGTGGGGGGCAGACTTTCTCTCTTCGCCCAGGCTTGGGCAAGAGACGTCCAGGATCCCTGGGCTCTGGAGATTGTTTCCCAGGGATATCATCTGGATTTCAAAGCTTCATCTCCTAAGGGGAGATTTCATCTCTCACAATTATCTGCAAACCAGATAAAGAGAGAGGCATTCTTACATTGCGTTCAAGACCTACTAGTTATGGGAGTGATCCACCTAGTTCCAAAGGAGGAACAGGGGCAGGGCTTCTATTCAAATTTGTTTATAGTTCCCAAGAAAGAGGGAACTTTCAGACCAATCTTGGATCTCAAGATCCTAAACAAATTTCTCAGGGTGCCATCCTTCAAGATGGAGACTATTCGAACCATCCTACCTATGATCCAGGAGGGTCAATATATGACTACCGTGGATTTAAAGGATGCTTATCTACATATTCCAATACACAGGGATCATCATCAGTTTCTCAGGTTCGCCTTCCTAGACAGGCATTACCAGTTTGTGGCTCTTCCCTTCGGGTTAGTCACGGCACCAAGAATCTTTACAAAGGTTCTAGGGTCCCTTATGGCGGTTCTAAGACCGCGGGGTATAGCAGTAGCCCCTTACCTAGATGACATCCTGATACAGGCGTCAACTTTTCAAATCGCCAGTTCCCATACGGACATTGTTCTGGCATTCCTAAGGTCTCACGGGTGGAAGGTGAATGAAGGAAAGAGTTCTCTCTCACCTCTCACAAGAGTTTCCTTCCTAGGAACTCTGATAGAATCAGTAGAAATGAAGATTTATCTGACAGAGGTCAGGTTGTCAAAACTTCTAACTTCCTGCCATGCTCTTTATTCCATTTCTCGTCCGTCAGTGGCTCAGTGTATGGAGGTAATCGGATTAATGGTAGCGGCAATGGACATAGTTCTGTTTGCCCGCCTATATCTCAGACCACTGCAACTTTGACATGCTCAATCATTGGAATGGGGATTACACAGATTTGTCCCCTCTACTAAATCTGGATCCAGAGACCATGGATTCTCTTCTTTGGTGGCTATCCTGGGTCCATCTGTCCAAGGAAATGAGTTTCCGCAGGCCAGAATGGACTATAGTAACGACAGATGCCAGCCTTCTGGGCTGGGGTGCAGTCTGGAACTCCCTGAAGGCTCAGGGTTCGTGGACTCAGGAGGAGGCCCTCCTTCCGATAAACATTCTGGAACTAAGAGCGATATTCAATGCTCTTCAGGCTTGGCCTCAGCTAGCTGCGGTCAGGTTCATCAGATTTCAGTCGGAGAATATCACCACCGTTTCCTCTGCTCCCTCGTCTGATTGCCAAGATCAAGCAGGAGAGAGCTTTGGTGATCTTCATAGCCCCTGCGTGGCCACGCAGGACTTGGTATGCAGATCTGGTGGACATGTCATCCTTTCCACCATGGACTCTGCCGCTAAGGCAGGACCTTCTACTTCAAGGTCCCTTCAAACATCCAAATCTAATTTCTCTACGTCTGACTGCTTGGAGATTGTACACTTGATTCTATCAAAGCGTGTTTTTTCCGAATCGGTCATTGATACCTTAATTCAGGCTCGAAAGCCTGTCACCAGGAAAATCTATCATAAGATATGGTGTAAATATCCTCATTGGTGTGAATCCAAGGGTTACTTGTGGAGTAAGGTCAGGATTCCTAGGATATTATCTTTTCTCCAAGAAGGACTGGAGAAGGGTTTGTCAGCTAGTTCCTTAAAGGGACAGATTTCTGCTCTGTCTATTCTTTTGCACAAAAGTCTGGCTGAGGTTCCAGACGTTCAGGCATTTTGTCATGCTTTAGTTAGGATCAAGCCTGTGTTTAAACCTGTTGCTCCGCCATGGAGTTTAAATTGAATTCTTAAAGTTCTTCAAGGGGTTCCGTTTGAACCTTTGCATTCCATAGATATTAGCTTTTATCTTGGAAAGTTCTGTTTTTAGTAGCTATCTCCTCGGCTCGAAGAGTTTCGGATTTATCTGCTTTACAATGTGATTCCCCTTATCTGATTTTCCATGCAGATAAGGTAGTGTTACGTACCAAACCTGGGTTTCTTCCTAAGGTGGTATCTAATAAGAATATCAATCAGGAGATTGTTGTTCCTTCTCTATGTCCTAATCCTTCTTCAAAGAAGGAACGTCTATTACACAATCTTGATGTGGTTCGTGCTTTAAGTTTTATTTACAAGCTACAAAGGATTTTCGTCATACATCTGCTTTGTTTGTTGTCTACGCCAGCAGCCTCCTGAAAGAATTACAGCTCATTCTACTAGAGCAGTAGCTTCCACATGGGCTTTTAAACAGGAGGCCTCTGTTGAACAGATTTGTAAGGCGGCAACTTGGTCTTTGCTTCATACCTTTTCTAAATTCTATAAATTTGATACTTTTGCTTCTTCGGAGGCTATTTTTGGGAGAAAGGTCTTACAGGCAGTGGTGCCTTCCGTTTAAGTTCCTGCCTTGTCCCTCCCTTCATCCGTGTCCTAAAGCTTTGGTATTGGTATCCCACAAGTAATGGATAAACCCGTGGACTGGATACACCTTTACAAGAGAAAACAAAATTTATGCTTACTTGATAAATTTATTTCTCTTGTGGTGTATCCAGTCCACGGCCCGCCCTGTCATTTTAAGGCAGGTGTTTTTTATTTTTAAACTACAGTCACCACTGCACCCTATAGTTTCTCCTTTTTTTCTTGCTTGTCTTCGGTCGAATGACTGGGGGTGGTAGTTAGGGGAGGAGCTATATAGACAGCTCTGCTGTGGGTGTCCTCTTGCAGCTTCCTGTTGGGAAGGAGAATATCCCACAAGTAATGGATGAACCAGTGGACTGGATACACCACAAGAGAAATAAATTTATCAGGTAAGCATAAATTTTGTTTTTAAAGTTATTAACCCTAATCTGCCGCTCCCGACATCGCCACCACTAATAAAATGTATTAACCCCTATTTTGCCGCTCCCAACATCGTCCCCACTATACTAAAGTTATTAACCCCTATTCCCCCGCACCCCAACATCGCCCACACTATAATAAAGATATTAACCATTATTCCACCGCTCCCCGACATCGCCGCCACTAAATAAACCGCCAGCTACCCACATCGCCAAAAACTAAATTAAACTATTAACCTCTAAACCTAACAACCCTTAACTTTAAATTAAATTTACAAGATCCCTATCTTAAAATAAATAAAAACTTACCTGTGAAATTTAAAAAACCTAAGTTTAAACTAACATTACTATTATACTAAAATTAAAATAATTATCAATTAAATAAATTAAATTACACATTAAAAAACCTAAACCTACTAAAAAAAATAAATCTACAATTACAAAAAAATATTAAAGTACAAAAAAATAACAAACACTAAATTACGAAAAATAACAAACAAAATTATCCAAAATAAATACAATTACACCTAATCTAATAGCCCTATAAAAATAAAAAAGCCCCCCAAAATAAAAAACCCTAGCCTACAATAAACTACCAATAGCCCTTAAAATGGCCTTTTGTAGGGTATTGCCCAAAAGAAATCAGCTCTTTTCCCTGTAAAAAAAAATACAAAGACCCCCCCAACAGTAAAACCAACCCCCAAAATAAAAAACCTAACTCTAACAAAAACCTAAGCTACCAATTGCCCTATTGCCCTGAAAAGGGCATTTGTATGGGAATTGCCCTTAAAAGCACATTCAGCTTGTTTTCATTGCCCTTAAAAGGGTATTTAGCTCTTTTAAGAAAGCCCAAAACCCTAATCTTAAAAAAAACACCCAAAAAAAGATTAAAAGAGCCTAACACTAATCCCCGAGGATCATCCAGGCGGCGAGGTCTTCATCCATCCAGGCGGCGTCTTCTATCATCATCTAGGTGGCATCTTCTCTCATCATACCGGCGGCGCAGAGCAACCTCTTCATACGGTCGCCGAATCTTCAATGCAAGGGAGCCTTTTCAAAATGGCATCCCTTGCATTCCTATTGTCTGATTTGATTTTGGAAATTCAAATCAGCCAATAGGATGAGAGCTACTGAAATCCTATTGGTTGTTCAAATCAGCTAATAGGATGAGAGCTACTGAAATTCTATTGGCTATTCAAATCAGCCAATAGAATTTCAAAACGTTTTTGGGGTGTTTTTTAGTTTACCGTTTTGGGCTTTCTTAAAAGAGCTAAATGCCCTTTTAAGGGCAATGATAAAGAGCTGAAAGTGGGAGGCCAGAGGTTTAGGGGTTAATAACTTTATTTAGTGGGGGCAATGTCGGGGAGTGGTGGAGTAGGGGTTAATATCTTTATTATAGTGGTGGCAATGTTGGGTTGTGGGGGAATAAGGGTTAATAACTTTATTATAGTGGCAGCGATATCGGGAGCGGCAGATTAGGGGTTAATAACTTTATGTAGGTGTCGGCGATGTCGAGGGCAGCAGGTTAGGGGTGTTTAGACGTGGGGTTTATGTTAGGGTGTTAGGTTTAAACTTAACTTTTCTTTCCCCATAGACATCAATGGGGCTGCGTTACGAAGATTTTTATTCCATGTTCGCAAGTGTTAGGTTTTTTCTAACACTCTCTACCCATTGATGTCTATGGGGAAAGCGTGCACGAGAACGTCAAAGCAGCCATTGTATTTTGTGCGGTATGGAGCTTAACGCAACCATATCGCATGCACAAGGCGTTTTGAAAAATTCGTAATGGCAGTGCTATGGAGGGTGAAATAACCCAAATTCAAATCAGCCAATAGAATTACAGTAGCTCTTATTCTATTGGATATTCAAATCAGCCTATAGATTTACAGTAGCTCTCATCCGATTGGCTGATTTGAATTTGAAGGCTCAAATCAGCCAATAGGAATTCAAGGGACGCCATTTTTAATTGCGTACCTTGAATTCCTATTCAGTGTACGGCGGAGATCGTATGAAGAGGATCCTCCACGCTCCATGGCTCCGCTGTCTTCAGTTCCAGCGTTGCCGATCTTCAGTTCCAGCATCGCCGGTCTTCAGCTCCAGAGTGGACGGTCTTCAGCTCCGCGGTCATCGGTCTTCAACTCCTCCGCTCCGCGCCGGCTGGTTCCTGGAAGAAGAAGAGGTCGCCGCTTGGAAGAAGACTTCTCCGCATGGAACAGGACCTTCTCCGCCGGTCTTCAGGACAGGTAAGGACCACTTGGGGGTTAGACTTAGGTTTTTTTAAGGGGGGATTGGGTGGGTTTTAGAGTAGGGGTGTGTGGGTGGTGGGTTGTAATGTGGGGGGGCATTGTTCTTTTTTTTACAGGTAAAAGAGCTGATTACTTTGGGGCAGTGACCCGCAAAAGGCCCTTTTAAGGGCTGGTAATAGAGCTGATTACTTTTGTAATTTAGTTTAGGGTAGGGAAATTGTATTATTTTGGGGGGCTTTTTAATTTTATTAGGGGGCTTAGATTAGGTGTAATTAGCTTAAAATTCTTGTAATCTTTTTTTATTTTTTTGTAATTTAGTGTTTGTTTGTTTTTGTAATATAGTTTAGTGTATTTAATTGTATTTTAGTTTAGATAATTGTAGTTTATTTAATTAATTTATTGATAGTGTAATGTTAGGTGTATTTGTAACTTAGGTTAGGATTTATTTTACAGGTAATTTTATAATTATTTTAACTAGGTAGCTATTAAATAGTTATTAACTATTTAATAGCTATTGTACCTAGTTAAAATAAATACAAAGTTACCTGTAAAATAAATATAAACCCTAAAATAGCTACAATGTAATTATTAATTATATTGTAGCTATCTTAGGGTTTATTTTATAGGTAAGTATTTAGTTTTAAATAGGAATAATTTAGTTAATAATATTAATATTATTTAGATTTATTTAAATAATAATTAAGTTAGGGGGTAATATATTTAAAATAGGTGGCGGCGGTGTAGGGGGCTCAGATTAGGGGTTAATATAGTTAATATAGGTGGCGGCGGTGTAGGGGGATTAGATTAGGGGTTAATATATTTAATATAGGTGGCGGCGGTGTAGGGGGCTCAGATTAGGGGGTAATACATATAAAATAGGTGGCGGTGGTGTAGGGGGCTCAGATTAGGGGGTAATACATATAATATAGGTGGCGGCGGGGTCCGGGATCGACGGTTTATATATATTCATCTAGATATATATGTATAGATATATATTTTACAAAAAAATATTCATACATATATAGAAATATATATTTAAAAATAAAAACATTTTCTTATATGTGAAGAACAATGGAATGTGAAATATTCATAACTATCAGGTTAGCACTGTAGGTCTAATGTAGTGTTGGGTTAGCACACAAGTGATAGGTGTTCGGTTTTTGTTTGTTCTTTTGAAAGAATGCTGCATTGAAGTCTATGGGGAGAAAAAGTTAACATGTTCATGATATCCGAAGTCATGTAGCCACCAATCAGCAAAAACTACCCAAGTGCTGAACCAAAATTTGGGTGGCTCCTAAGCTTACATTCCTGCTTTTCTCAATAAATATACCAAGAGAACAAAGAAAAAATGATAATAGGAGTAAATTAGAAAGTTGCTTTATGGGTAGACTTGATGGGCCTTTTTGGTTCTTATCTACCGTCAAATTCTATGTTTCTATGCTTAAAATGACATGCTCTATTTGAACTATGAAAGAAAAAAACAGAATTTATGTTTACCTGATAAATTTCTTTCTCCTACGGTGTGTCCGGTCCACGGCTTCATCTTTACTTGTGGGGATATTCTCATTCCCTACAGGAAGTGGCAAAGAGAGCACAACAGCAGAGCTGTCCATATAGCTCCCCCTCTAGCTCCGCCCCCCCAGTCATTCGACCGACGGTCAGGAGAAAAAGGAGAACCATAGGGTGCAGTGGTGACTGTAGTGTATAAAAACAAAAATTTTAAACCTGACTAAAAGCCAGGGCGGGCCGTGGACCGGACACACCGTAGGAGAAAGAAATTTATCAGGTAAACATAAATTCTGTTTTCTCCTACATTGGTGTGTCCGGTCCACGGCTTCATCCTTACTTGTGGGAACCAATACCAAAGCTTTAGGACACGGATGAAGGGAGGGAAGTCAGGTAACCTAAACGGAAGGCACCACTGCTTGTAAAACCTTTCTCCCAAAAATAGCCTCCGAAGAAGCATAAGTATCGAATTTGTAAAATTTGGCAAAAGTATGCAGTGAAGACCAAGTCACTGCCTTACAGATCTGTTCAACAGAAGCCTCATTCTTGAAAGCCCATTCGTTCAGGAGGCTGCCGTCCAGCAGTCTCATAAGCCAATCGGATGATGCTTTTTAGCCAGAAGGAAAGAGAGGTAGCAGTAGCTTTCTGACCTCTTCTCTTACCGGAATAGACGACAAACAAAGAAGATGTCTGTCTGAAATCCTTTGTTGCTTCTAGATAGAATTTTAAAGCACAAACCACATCTAGATTGTGTAACAAACGTTCCTTTTTAGAAACTGGATTAGGACACAGAGAAGGAACAACTATTTCCTGGTTAATATTCCTATTGGAAGAAAACCAGGCTTGGTACGTAAAACTACCTTATCTGTATGAAACACCAGATAGGGTGAATTACACTGCAAAGCAGACAATTCAGAAACTCTTCTAGCAGAAGAAATAGCAACCAAAAACAAAAATTTTTTCAAGATAGTAACTTAATATCTATGGAAGGTAAAGGTTCAAACGGAACCCCATGAAGAACTGAAAGAACTAGATTTAGACTCCATGGAGGAGTCATAGGTCTGTAGACAGGCTTGATTCTGACTAACGCCTGTACGAACACCTGAATATCTGGCACGGCTGCCAGACGTTTGTGCAACAAGACAGACAGAGCAGATATCTGTCCTTTTAAAGAACTAGCTAACAGACCTTTCTCCAATCCCTCTTGGAGAAAGGAAAGAATCCTTGGAATCCTAATTTTACTCCATGAGTAACCCTTGGATTCGCACCAATAGAGATATTTCTGCCATATCTTATGGTAAATTCTCCTGGTTACAGGCTTTCTAGCCTGAACCAGAGTATCTATAACTGATTCTGAAAACCCACGCTTAGATAGAATCAAGCGTTCAATCTCCAAGCAGTCAGTTGCAGAGAAACTAGGTTTGGATGTTCGAATGGACCTTGTACTAGAAGGTCCTGTCTCAAAGGTAGCTTCCATGGTGGAGCCGATGACATGTTCACCAGGTCTGCATATTAAGCCCTGCGTGGCCACGCAGGATCTATTAGAATTACCGAAGCCTTCTCCTGTTTGATCCTGGCTACTAGCCTGGGGAGGAGAATAGATGGAACGACCAAGGCGCCACTAAGGCATCTACCAATGTCGCCTTGGGATCCCTGGACCTGGACCCGTAGCGTGGAACCTTGGAGTTCTGACGTGACGCCATCAGATCCAGATCTGGAATGCCCCATAGTTGAGTTAACTGGGCAAAAACCTCCGGGTGAAGTTCCCACACCCCCGGATGGAAAGTCTGACGACTCAGATAATCCGCCTCCCAGTTGTCTACTCCTGGGATGTGAATTGCAGATAGATGGCAGGAGTCATCCTCCGCCCATTTGATGATCTTGGATACTTCTCTCATCGCCAGGGAATTCTTTGTTCCTCCTTGATGATTGATGTACGCTACAGTCGTCATGATGTCCGACTGAAATCTTATGAATTTGGCCTCCGCTAGTTGAGGCCAAGCCAGGAGCACATTGAATATCGCTCTCAGTTCCCAAATGTTTATCGGGAGAAGAGATTCTTCACGAGACCATAGACCCTGAGCTTTCAGGGAGTCCCAGACCGCGCCCCATCCTAAGAGACTGGCGTCGGTCATGACAATGATCCACTCTGGTCTGCGGAAACTCATTCCCTGAGACAGGTGATCCTGAGACAACCACCAGAGGAGCGAGTCTCTGGTTTCCTGGTTTATTTGTATCTGGGGAGACAAATCTGCATAATCCCCATTCCACTGCTTGAGCATGCACAGTTGCAATGGTCTTTAGATGAATTCTGGCAAAAGGGACTATGTCCATTGCCGCAACCATTAGACCGATAACCTCTATGCACTGAGCCACAGAAGGCTGAGGAATGGCATGAAGAACTCGACAAGCATTTGAAAGTTTTGACTTCCTGACCTCCGTCAGAAAGATTTTCATTTCTACCCAGTCTATTATTGTTCCCAGGAAGGGAACCCTTGTGACCGGGGACAGAGAACTTTTTTCTACGTTCACCTTCCACCCGTGAGACCTTGGAAAGGCTAGAACAATATCCGTATGAGCCTTCGCTTTGTGGAAGGACGACGCCTGAATTAAGATGTCATCTAGGTAAGGTGCTACCGCAATGCCCCTTGGCCTTAGCACTGCTAGAAGGGATCCTAACACCTTTGTAAAAATTCTTGGAGCAGTGGCCAATCCGAAGGGAAGAGCCACAAACTGATAATGCTTGTCCAGGAAGGCGAACCTTAGGAACTGATGGTGAACTTTGTGGATCGGAATATGCAGGTATGCATCCTTTAGGTCCACGGTAGTCATATATTGACCCTCCTGGATCATTGGTAAAATTGTTCGAATTGTTTCCATTTTGAATGATGGAACTGTGAGGAATATGTTTAGGATCTTTAAGTCCAGAATTGGCCTGAACGTTCCCTCCTTTTGGGAACTACAAACAGGTTTGAGTAAAAACCCAGTCCTTGTTCTGCTATTGGAACTGGGTGTATCACTCCCATTTTTTAAAAGGTCTTCTACGCAATGTAAGAATGCCCGTCTCTTTGTCTGGTCTAAAGACAAGCGAGACATGTGAAACCTTCCCTTTGGAGGAAGGTCCTTGAATTCTAGGAGATACCCCTGAGAGACAATCTCTAAAGCCCAGGGGTCTAGGACATCTCTTGCCCAAGCCTGAGCAAAGAGAGAGAGTCTGCCCCCTACCAGATGCGGTCCCGGATCGGGGGCTATCCTTTCATGCTGATTTGGTAGCAGCAGCAGGCGTCTTGGCCTGTTTCCCCTTGTTCCAGCCTTGCAATGGTTTCCATGCTGGTTTGGGCTGGGAATTGTTACCCTCTTGTCTAGAGGCTGTAGAGCTAGGAGTCGGTCCGTTCCTGAAATTGCGAAAGGAACGAAAATTAGACTTATTTTTTGCTTTGAAAGGTCTATCCTGTGGAAGGGCATGGCCCTTTCCCCCAGTGATGTCTGAAATAATCTCTTTCAATTCTGGCCCGAATAGGGTCTTACCCTTGAAAGGAATAGTAAGCAATTTTGTTTTGGACGACACATCCGCCGACCAAGATTTTAGCCAAAGCGCCCTGCGTGCCACTATTGCAAAACCTGAATTTTTCGCCGCTAATTTAGTTAATTGAAAAGCGGCATCTAAAATAAAGGAATTAGCCAACTTCAGTGCGTGAATTCTGTCCATGACTTCATCATATGGAGTCTCCTTCTGGAGCGAATTTTCTAGTTCATCGAATCAAAAAGACGCCGCCGTGGTAACAGGAATAATGCACGAAATTGGTTGAAGAATGAAACCTTGCTGAACAAAATTTTTATCAAGCAACCGTTCTAATTTTTTATCCATAGGATCTTTGAAAGCGCAATTGTCCTTCTATTGGAATAGTTGTGCTCTTAGCTAACGTTGAAACTGCCCCCTCTACCTTAGGGACCGTCTTGCCATGCGTCCCTTCTGGGGTCAACAATGGGGAACATTTTCTTAAATATAGGAGGGGGAACAAAAGGAACACCTGGCTTCTCCCACTCCTTAGTCACTATATCCGCCATTTTAGGTATCGGAAACACATCAGTGTGTACTGGGACCTCTAGGAAATTGTCCATTTTACACAATTTTACTGGGATCACCAAAGGATCACAATCATCAAGTGCAGCTAGGACCTCCTTAAGTAGGGCGCGGAGGTGTTCTAGCTTAAATTTAAATGTTATAGTATCAGGCTCTGCCTGCTGAGAAACTTTTCCTGTCAGAAATTTCTCCCTCAGACAGGCCCTCCCTCACCACCAAGTCAGCTTGATGTGAGGGCACTACAGATAAATTATCATCTGCGTCTGCTTGCTCATTGTCTGTGTTTAAAACTGAGCAATCACGCTTCCTAGGAAAGGCTGGCAGTTCGGATAAAAAATGCTAATTGAAATTTTCACCACAGAGCCTTAATGCTTTGAAAAGATTGCACACAAATTTTCAGACCAATTAACCCCTTAATGCCCAAACCGGAGCTAATAACAGTTATTAACCGGTTAACACACTACAGTACTAGCCTCAGCTTCTCCTTCTCATTTTAGTAGGAAATGAGTCCTTTCTGATGCCCCACATGAAGCTGCATGGACTGCCTAGGCAAAATCAACTGCGCAATTGAGGCCTGAAAATGAGGCCTCCTCCCTCTTCATTCCAGAGTGGAGGGGCCTTTCTGACTAGATTTAGGTGTTCAAATAAGTGCCAGGCCGAAATTAAACCCCAAAAGTGTTTTAAAGTCTGCAAAAACACCTTATTTATAGTGAAAAACATGCTAAAAAGCAATCGATTTTAAAGCCCACAATAGTGTCAACCAGCATAGAGCCCTAAATATAAGCCATCATTTTATACAGAGTCTAAGAAAAATGGCTTACCTATCCCAGAAGGGAAAACTGACAGTCTTCTAGCATTACTTGGTCTTGTTAGAAAAGTAACTGATCATATCTGAAGCAGATAAGCCTGCAAACTGTTCCCCTCAACTGAAGTTCTCTGGTTTCAACAGTCCTGCGTGGTAACAGCAATGGATTTTAGTTACTGGTGCTAAAATCATACTCCTCTTTAACAGAAATCTTCTTCATTTTCTGTTGCAGAGTAAATAGTACAAACCGGCACTATTTTAAAATAACAAACTCTTGATAGAAGAAATAAAAAACTACAACTAACACCACATACTCTTTACCACCCCCGTGGAGATGCTACTTGTACAGAGCGGCAAAGAGAATGACTGGGGGGCGGAGCTAGAGGGGGAGCTATATGGACAGCTCTGCTGTTGTGCTCTCTTTCCCACTTCCTGTAGGGAATGAGTATATCCCCACAAGTAAGGATGAAGCCGTGGACCGGACACACCAATGTAGGAGAAATTTGGGTTTCATATCACTTTTTAATTTCCAAAAATTTGTACAAAGGGACATGAAAAACAATTTTTTTGCTTTCCGGATTCAGACAGAACATACAATTTTCCAATTTACTTCTATCATCAAATTTGCTTCATATGCTTGCTAAAGGAACAACACTGCACTGCAGAGAGATAGGTAAGCACATCGGGGCAAATTTAACAAGCTGCGGATGCAGCTGTTTTGGTGAGAGCCTTCTGGCTCACCGAAACAAAAGTTAAGAAGCAACGGTCATAAGGTGGCGGACATCAATCATCCCGATCGGATACGATCAAAATGATTGACACCCTCTGCTAACGGCCGATTTTTGCAATATACTTCCATTAGCAAAAACTCTTCTAATAGACGTTATTAGTGTTTTTCTGCGACAAACGCACATATCCTGTGAAAGCCTGTGCACCAGTATTCAAACACCATGGGTGAGATTACATATGTTGCGTATTTTTCAGTGCAGCTACTGAAACACACATCGCCCGTAAGTTAATCTCGCACATCGGGTGAATCACATAACACACGCCGCCATATGATATTCTGGCGTAAGTCAGAAAAGCTGTTGAGGTTCAGAAATGTGCACAACTACACATTTCTGATGTCGCCAGTAGCTTACATTAAAATATTGCACTCGTAAGTTAAATTTAAATGAGTAGTTTTATCAAAATGTTAAATTCAAATGTAATAATGGAAACCAATAAAATAAATAAATAAACCGACACCCCTAAACCGCCATCCCCCACCATCCCAATCATTAATAAAAGTTATTAACCCCTAAACCACCAACTATTTACACCTAAACCGCCAACCCCCCACATCGCAAAGTATTAACCCTAAATCTCCCCACAACACAAAGTATTAAATTAATAACTAAACCCCCTAACCTAACACCCCCTAACTTAACCCCAATTAAAACAAAAATTTTTTTTTAAAAAAGATGCTAACTACCTAAAAAAAAATACACAAAATAAAAAAATCTACATTACCCAAAAACCCTAACATTAGAGAAAATAAAAAACCCTAACATTAGAGAAAATAAAAAACCCTAACATTAGAGAAAATAAAAAAACCCTAACATTACAGAAAATAAAAAACCCTAACATTACAGAAAATAAAAAACCCTAACATTACAGAAAATAAAAAACTACCCTTACAAAAAAAAACTAACAGTACAGAAAATAACAAACTAAATTATCCAAAATAAAAAAAGTTATTCCTATTCTAATACCCCGTTTTAAAAAAAAAAAAACACCCCGAAATAAAAAAACCCTAATATATAAATAAACTACCAATAGCCATTAAAAGGGCCTTTTGTAGGGCATTGCTCTAAAGTTAACAGCTCTTTTGCAAAAAAACAAATTACCCCCTAACATTACAACCCTTCAACCCCCCCAAAATAAAAAAAACCTAAGTTAAAAAAACTAATCTACCCTTTTCCCTGAAAATGGAATTTGTGTGGGCATTGCCCTTAAAAGAGCATTCAGCTCTCTTTTTTTTTTTTAGCCCATTAAAAATAAAAAAACAAAAACAAAAAAAAACTAACACTAACCCCCAAATTGGTACTCACCATTGAAACATCTTCATCCATTGGGCCGTGAAACATCTTCTTCCATTGAAGGACCATCTTCTTCAATCTTCATCCCGGCCGCGGTCCATCTTCTATCTTCATCCCGGTGGCGGAGGCAGAAAGGTCATCTGTAAATCTGTCCTCCTCTTCATCCAGGCGACACAGAGGTCCTCTTCATTCGGTCACTGCTGCTTACATCCTATTGGCTCATTTGACTTTGAAGAATAAAAGTTTTGGTACTGTAAATTATTTTATTTTTTGTAATTTGTAATTATTTTTAGGTACTTAGTATCTTTTTAATTTTATCTAAGTTTTTTTAATTGGGGGTAAGTTAGGAGGGTATTAGGTTAGGGGGTTTAGTTATTAGTTTAATACTTTGCTTTGTGGGGGGTAGCAGTTTAAGTGTTAATAGTTTAATTAGATACTTTGCATTGTGGGGAGTAGCGGTTTAGGTGTTAATAGTTTAATTAGATACTTTGCATTGTGGTGGGGTGGCAGTTTAGGGGTTAATAGTTTAATTTGGTGTTTGTGATGTGGGGGATGGCGGTTTAGGGGTTAATAGTTTAATTAGGTGTTTGCCATGTGGGGGGATGGCGGTTTAGGGCTTAATAGTTTAATTAGGTGTTTGCTATGTGGGGGGATGGAGGTTTAGAGGTTAATAACTTATATTAGTGATTGCGATGTGGGGGGATGGTGGATTAGGGGTTCATATTGCGCATGCGTTAGCTGTTTGTTAAACCTTCCAGGGAGTTACGGTGCTTTTCTCTTGCAAGGTGTATCCAGTCCACGGATTCATCCTTTACTTGTGGGATATTCTCATTCCCTACAGGAAGTGGCAAAGAGAGCACACAGCAAAGCTGTCCATATAGCTCCCCCTCTTGCCCCACCCCCCAGTCATTCTCTTTGCCGGCTCTAAGCACTAGGGTCTCTCTACGGGAGGGTAAAGTGAATGTGGTGTTAGAATTGTAGTTTTTATTATCTTCAATCAAAAGTTTGTTATTTTAAATGGTACCGGTTTGTACTATTTACTCTCTAGCAGAAAAGTGATGAAGATTTCTGCTGAGAGGAAAATGATTTTAGCATGTTGTAACTAAAATCCACTGCTGTTCCCACACAGGACTGAGGAATACAAGAAAACTTCAGTTGGGGGGAACGGTTTGCAGGGTAATCTGCAATGAGGTATGTTCAGTCATTTATTTCTAGACAAGACTGAGATAATGCTAGAAGAGACTGACAATGTCCCCATGAGGGGAGGGTAAGCTATGTTCACAGACTTAGTAAGGAATTGAATGCTTACATAACAGGGCTAATTATGCTGGATGACACTGATTCAGGGCAATCGATTGTTTATTCAAGAAAAATATCGTTTGTAGACAATTTGAAAGTCCTTTTGGGGTTCTTTCTGGGGTTACTACCCACATGGCTGGTTTTTAGTCACTTAAGAGTGATTTACTAGGCCTCAACTCCGGAGTAGAGTGGGAGGGGCCTAATTTCACGCCTCAGATGCGCAGTTAGAATTGCAGAGAAGTTCATGCTGCTTCACATGGAGGGTCCTGCTGCTGTTTGAGGGCCTTATAGAAGCTATATTCCCCCAAATCTGATCCCTAAGGGCAAGTAGGGCCACAGCAAGGCTGTGGCAAGGTGCTGTACTATTTTTAACCGGGTGTTGGCTTTAGGCTGCTCCGGTTTGGGCATTAAGGGGTTAATCGTTTTGAAACTTGTGGTGCAATCTTATTAAGGCTTTAGGTACATACTGTGAAAATTTCAGGAAAATTGCTGCATTTTTCACTGTTTTGTAAAATTGTGTGCTCTTTTTATCTCTTAAAGGCACAGTAACGTTTTTTTCAAATTGTGTTTTTTATTTGATTAAAGTGATTTCCAAGCCTGCTTGTATATATTACTAGTCTATTAAACATGTCTGACACTAAGGAAAATCCTTGTTCAATGTGTTTAGAAGCCATGGTGGAACCCCCTCTCAGAATGTGTCCCACTTGTACTGATATGTCTATATACTTTAAAGATCATATTGTTGCACTTAAAAATGTGGCCCAAGATGATTCTCAGACTGAAGGTAACGAGGGTAGCCCGCCTGCCTCTCCCCAAGTGTCACAACCAGTTACGCCCGCACAAGCGACGCCTAGTACCTCTAGTGCGTCTAACTCTTTTACATTACAAGACTAAGCGTCAGTCATGGATAATTCGCTTACAGCCTTCTTATCTAAACTGCCTGTGTTATCCGCAAAGTGTGATAGCTCCGTTTTAAGAACAGATTATGAGCATTCTGACGCTTTGGTAGCCATATCCGATATACCCTCACAACGCTCTGAAGTGGGAGCGAGGGATTTGATGTCTGAGGAAGAAGTCTCTGATTCAGGAAGGGTTCCTCCTCAGACAGATTCAGATACATTGGCTTTTAAATTTAAACTAGAACACCTCCGCGTTTTGCTTAGGGAGGTATTAGCTACTCTGGATGACTGCGACCCTTTGGTGATCCCAGAGAAATTTTGTAAAATGGACAAGTACCTTGAGGTCCCTGTTTACACGGATACGTTTCCGGTCCCTAAGAGGATTGCGGATATTGTTCCTAGGGAGTGGGATAGACCAGGTGTGTTCCCTTTGTTCCCCCTCCTGTTTTTAAGAAAATGTTCCCCATACCTGACCCTGTGCGGGACTCATGGCAGACGGTCCCTAAGGTGGAGGGGGCTATTTCTACACTTGCTAAACGCACAACCATACCAATTGAAGACAGTTGTGCTTTTAAAGACCCTATGGATAAGAAGTTAGAGGGGTTACTTAAGAAACTTTTTGTTCAACAAGGTTTTCTTCTCCAACCTATTGCCTGCATTATTCCTGTAACTACTGCAACTGCTTTCTGGTTTGAGGCGCTGGAAGACTCGCTCCAGACGGAGACCTCATATGAGGAAATTATGGATAGAATTAAGGCTCTAAAGCTAGCTAATTCTTTTATCACTGACGCCGCTTTCCAAATAGCTAAGTTAGCGGCGAAAAATTCAGGTTTCGCCATTTTGGCGCGCAGGGCGCTATGGCTAAAGTCCTGGTCCGCCGATGTGTCGTCTAAATCCAAGCTTTTGAACATTCCTTTCAAATTAAAGACCCTCTTCGGGCCTGAATTGAAAGAGATTATTTCAGATATCACCGGGGGAAAAGGCCATGCTCTCTCTCAGGACAAGCCCTTTAAGACAAAGAACAAAGCTAATTTTCATTCCTTTCGCAATTTCAGGAATGGCCCCACTTCATCCTCTCCAGCTGCTAAGCAAGAGGGTAACGCTTCACAGCCCAAGGCAACCTGGAAACCTTACCAGGGCTGGAATAAGGGTAAACAGGCCAAAAAGCCTGCAGCTGCCACCAAGACAGCATGAAGGGGTAGCCCCCGATCCGGGACCGGATCTAGTAGGGGCAGACTCTCTCTCTTCGCTCAGGCCTGGGCAAGAGATGAACACGATCCTTGGGCATTAGAGATTGTAGCCCAGGGATACCTTCTAGAATTCAAGGACTCTCCTCCAAGGGGAAGGTTCCACATTTCTCGTCTGTCTACAGATCAGACAAAGAAAGAGGCGTTTTTACGCTGTGTAGAAGATCTACTTACAATGGGAGTGATCCACCCAGTTCCAATTGCAGAACAAGGACTGGGGTTTTACTCAAACCTGTTTGTGGTTCCCAAAAAAGAAGGAGCTTTCAGACCAATCCTGGATCTCAAAATTCTAAACAAATTCCTCAGAGTCCCATCATTCAAGATGGAGACCATTCGGACAATCTTACCAATGATCCAGGAGGGTCAATATATGACTACCGTGGATCTAAAGGATGCATATCTGCATATTCCTATCCACAAAGATCATCACCAGTTTCTCAGGTTCGCCTTTCTGGTCAAGCATTATCAGTTTGTGGCTCTTCCTTTTGGGTTAGCCACTGCTCCCAGAATTTTCACAAAGTTGCTAGGGTCCCTCCTGGCGGTTCTAAGACCGCGGGGCATAGCAGTGGCGCCTTACTTAGACGACATCTTAATTCAGGCGTCGACTTTCCAAAGAACCAAGTCTCACACGGAGATCGTATTGGCCTTTCTGAGGTCTCACGGGTGGAAAGTGAACGAAAAAAGAGTTCTCTCTCCCCCCTCACAAGAGTTCCATTCCTAGGAACCCTGATAGACTCGTAGAAATGAAAATATTTCTGACGGAGGTCAGAAAGTTAAAACTGTTAACTACTTGCCGAGCTCTTCATTCCATTCCTCGGCCATCTGTAGCTCAGTGCATGGAGACAATCGGACTAATGGTAGCGGCATTGGACATAGTCCCTTTTGCTCGGATACACCTCAGACCACTGCAATTATGCATGCTCAAACAGTGGAATGGGGATTATGCAGATTTGTCTCCTCAAATTCAGTTGGACCAGGAGACCAGAGATTCTCTTCTCTGGTGGTTGTCTCAGGATCACCTGTCTCATGGAATATGTTTCCGCAGACCAGAGTGGATCATTGTAATGACCGACGCCAGTCTGTTAGGCTGGGGTGCGGTCTGGGACTCCCTGAAAGCTCAGGGTTTATGATCTCTGGAAGAAACTCTTCTCCCGATGAACATTCTGGAACTGAGGGCGATATTCAACGCTCTTCAGGCATGGCCTCAACTAGCTGCGGCCAAATCCATCAGATTTCAGTCGGACAACATCACGACTGTAGCTTACGTCAATCATCAGGGGGGAACAAAGAGTTCCCTAGCAATGACGGAAGTAACCAAAATAATCAGGTGGGTGGAGGATCACTCCTGCCATCTCTCAGCAATTCACATCCCAGGAGTAGACAACTGGGAGGCGGATTTTTTAAGTTGTCAGACTTTTCACCCGGGGGAGTGGGAACTCCACCCGGAGGCATTTGCCCAGCTGACTCAGCTTTGGGGCACTCCAGAGTTGGATCTGATGGCGTCCCGTCAGAACACCAAACTTCCTCTCTACGGGTCCAGGTCCCGGGATCCCAAGGCGGTATTGATAGATGCTCTAGCAGCGCCTTGGTCCTTCAATCTGACTTATGTTTTTCCAACGTTTCCTCTCCTTCCACGTCTGGTTGCCAGAATCAAGCAGGAGAAGGCTTCAGTGATTCTGATAGCGCCTGCGTGGCCACGCAGGACTTGGTATGCAGACCTAGTGGACATGTCATCTGTCCCACCATGGACATTGCCAATGAGGCAGGATCTTCTGATACAGGGTCCGTTCAAGCATCCAAATTTAGTTTCTCTACGTCTGACTGCTTGGAGATTGAACGCTTAATTCTATCAAAGCGTGGGTTCTCTGAGTCAGTTATAGATACTCTGATTCAGGCTAGAAAGCCTGTCACCAAGAAAATCTACCATAAGATATGGCGGAAATATCTTTGTTGGTGTGAATCCAAGGGTTATTAATGGAGTAAGATTATGATTCCCAGGATATTGTCTTTTCTCCAAGAAGGATTGGAGAAAGGATTGTCAGCTAGTTCCTTAAAAGGACAAATATCTGCTTTGTCTATCCTGTTACACAAGCGTCTGGCAGAGGTACCAGACGTTCAAGCTTTTGCTCAGGCTTTAGTCAGAATCAAGCCTGTCTATAAACCTGTGGCTCCGCCATGGAGTTTGAATCTAGTTCTTTCAGTTCTTCAAGGGGTTCCGTTTGAACCTTTACATTCCATAGACATTAAGTTGTTATCTTTGAAAGTTTAGTTTTTGATAGCTATCTCTTCTGCTAGAAGAGTTTCAGAATTATCTGCCTTACAGTGCGATTCACCTTACCTGGTGTTCCACGCAGATAAGGTAGTTTTGCGTACCAAGCCTGGTTTTCTTCCTAAAGTTGTTTCTAACAAGAATATTAACCAGGAAATAGTTGTTCCTTCTCTGTGTCCTAATCCATCTTCAAAGAAGGAACGTCTATTACACAATCTTGATGTAGTTCGTGCTTTAAAGTTCTATTTACAAGCAACTAAGGATTTCAGACAAACATCTTCTTTGTTTGTTATCTATTCTGGTAAGAGGAGAGGTCAGAAGGCGACTGCTACCTCTCTTTCCTTTTGGCTGAAAAGCATCATCCATTTGGCCTATGAGACTGCTGGCCAGCAGCCTCCTGAAAGAATTACTGCTCATTCTACCAGAGCAGTGGCTTCCACATGGGCTTTCAAAAATGAGGCTTCTGTTGAACAGATTTGTAAGGCAGCGACTTGGTCTTCACTGCATACTTTTGCCAAATTTTACAAATTCGATACTTTTGCTTCTTTGGAGGCTATTTTTGGGAGAAAGGTTTTGCAAGCAGTGGTGCCTTCCGTTTAAGGTACCTGTCTTGTTCCCTCCCTTCATCCGTGTCCTAAAGCTTTGGTATTGGTATCCCACAAGTAAAGGATGAATCCGTGGACTGGATACACCTTGCAAGAGAAAACAGAATTTATGCTTACCTGATAAATTACTTTCTCTTGCGGTGTATCCAGTCCACGGCCCGCCCTGGCATTTAAGTCAGGTAAAAAAAATTTTTGTTTAAACTACAGTCACCACTGCACCCTATGGTTTCTCCTTTTTCTTCCTAACCTTTGGTCGAATGACTGGGAGGTGGAGCTAGAAGGGGAGCTATATGGACAGCTTTGCTGTGTGCTCTCTTTGCCACTTCCTGTAGGGATTAAGAATATCCCACAAGTAAAGGATGAATCCGTGGACTGGATACACTACAAGAGAAAGTAATTTATCAGGTAAGCATAAATTCTGTTTTTACTGTGTGCAAGGGTTGCTGCTCCTGCCTATGTGTGGAGAGCTGAAAATGAAGTAAAATATCTCCATTCTGCACGAGTAAGTCCTTGCGCTGCCTTTGTGATACCGACTGGCGACGCAAGTTCTATGTTAGTTTATGGGAGTAAAAAATGTGCACGACGTGTAAAATATATGCGCGTAACTTGTCTGCTGTGCCGGGTATGTGATCGCTCGATTAGACAAAAAATTGCAACAATGGTTTTTTGCGCACATCGCCAAGTATGTCATCGAGCCCCATGCCTGCTCAGTAGAATCAGTAGTGGCTTATATGACACAAAATTACATCTTTAGAAGCAATACACACCACTGCCAGCTCTCTGAGCATGCATTGTGTTTTAATATGGCCTTCACAGAATATGCACGTATGCTGCAGACAAACAGTAATAACGTTTACTAAAAGCATTTTTGCTAATGGAAGTTTATTACAAAAATGCTTATATTTCAAATTGAAATGCACCCATGCACATTTCATTTTTGACCTTTCTATCCCTTTAAAATGACATACTCTATCTGAATCATGCAAGCTTAATTTTGACTTTCCTATCCCTTTAAATTGTAACCAGTAAGTCAAAATTCAGAATTCCTTATATTCCTATTGTAGAATGAGTCTCTCAGCTTTGAAGAGAGGGCTGAACAGGGTCATTCCTTGGTCTTGTATGAAGTTTTCTTACAGTTGTCATCAGAATTCTCTAAACATTTTACAGCTGCAGCCTTACACCTGCTGTTTTGCCTCGTTGAACATAAACTGGAAAGCTTGTTTTGCAAAATACGCAATGCGCTTATTAAACTGGAATAAAAACATTACAGAGCAGCACAATATAATTTGTATTTCCTTAAACACAAGTGTTATCAGCGGACGGGAGCTCCTTGACATGTTTGCTCTTCCCTGCAAGACCATGCATTCTAGAGTTTTTTATTGGAAGCCCACTCACAGCTAAGTGGAAAAGGGTTGGCATGATATTTCTCTCCATGTTGATGACGTTTAGAAAATTGTGCCCCTAGTGAGCAACCGACAAGAGGCACATGTACATAGCCAGCAATCATTAGCTAACTAATTAGCAATCTAAAAAGTGCAATTATAAAACACATTCAATCATTTTCTTTTTAAATGTGTATGTCCCTTTAAGGACTAATACAATTGGCTGAACACTAGGGGAAACATCTGTTATTAACCAATGAAATTCTGTCATGATTGCTGCTCTTAAAGGGACATAATACTCATATGCTAAATCACTTGAAACTGATGCAGTATAACTGTAAAAAGCTGACAGGAAAATATCACCTGAGCATCTCTAATGTAAAAAAGTTAGATATTTTACCTCACAATCTCCTCAGCTCAGCAGAGTAAGTTCTGTGTAGCAGTGCTGAGGTCATGAACTCTTTTACTGTGATCTCATGAGATTTCACTTAACTCTCATGAGATTTCATCGCAAACTTCCTTTAAACTGAATAGGGAAATAAGATGAGAGTGCATGTAAGCTCGCTCCTTCCGCTGTCCCGGGACAGACATACTGATTTGTTGCTTAGAAGCCCTTTACAATGGGATGTGGCTACTGAGAAACTTTTGAGGTAAAATATCTTTCTTTTTTACATAGAGATGTTCAGGTGATATTTTCTAGTCAACAGGGAAAGAAGTAAATTGCGCTATATGAACTGACTCAGTAGCCTCAGAGACAATAAATATATATATATAAATATATTTATCTCTCGCTTGTCAATAAATAGATAATCTATAATCGACTCAAAAAAATATATAGATATAAATATTAAAAATATAAATGTTAAAATTTCTAAAATCACCTAAAGGAAAATGTACATAAAAATTGGTCGGATATAAAATATGAAATATAAAATATAAAATATAAAATTCACAGTAGCACCCTCGATATAAATATAAATATATGTGGCAGGAGATATATAAAAATTATAAATATAAAACAATACCTTGATTTAACAACTTAAAATATATGAGTTGCTTGTCCTTGTACTGCAAGACATATATATGTCAGAAAAACCTCCTGAATTGCACGCTGTTTATATTTTACAGTACCTCTAAAAGTTTCTCATGACCATTCTCGTTACTGTCTTTTACTAAAAGTGAAGCATCCAGTATAAGGTGATATGTCCCTTTAAGATGAATAGAAACTTGAATCCTGTTTTGTGCAGCTCCAATCAGACAGGGTAAATCCAAACCTCAGTCGTAGGGATACAAGTACATGCGAAAAGAAGAGAGAGAGAGCGCACAAAAGATTCAAGTGTAGATTTTTATTAACAACATTAGCACACATAAATTGATGCACTTACTAGAAGTAAGATTAAAAAGGCAATCAGAGTTCAACTCTCTTTCCTCCACTTGTATAGCCGCTCCACACTGCTGCCCAGGAAAGTCAGTGTCCCCGGATGTTGATGCAGGATACCGGCTTCTGTAGCAGTGCTTTCCGGATGCCTCTGCTAACTGCCTGTCTGCCAATGGGAGGGAGCGGATCAAAAATTGGAGTCTGAGCGTCGGACCTGTTTGCCGGTTCCTAACGCGTTTCCCCCAGTCAGCGGCTGGGCTTTTTCAAAGGATAAAATCAGATGTATTGTTTCTCTTGCCGCCCTTAACTTTTAAAGGGCAAGCGTCCAATTAGATTCGTGGGTGTGTTTGTCCGGCCAATTGTAACGTCCCAATAGTCCTCTGTGATATTGCACACCAAAAAGATAGAGGGAGTGTTTTTAGAACCAATGCCATACTCCCTACCTGTTTGTTTTTTAACCACATGAAAAAAGCTACAATTTCTCTGCAGTATATGCCACAAGAAAACACCAAAAATACATCTTATTTAAGGACAATATGTAACTAACATGTAACGCTAAACTATAACAAATTATAAACATTTTTCATCAGAGGTACCACCTATTAGCAATCTAATATGTTGTTGCTGAGTTGATTAAATAATGATTCTGAGTTATATTTCTCGTTGACAATCAGAACATAAATTCTATAATTAAAGAATACATCCTATATTTTCCATAGTTGCTTTATAAGTATATATACATATCTATCTCACAATGAATTGCATACATATATTTATATCTAATTTAATATTAATTTAAAAAGATTTTTATTTAGAGAATTTTAATCCAATTTTTCACGATAAAAACATACTATTAAAATATAATTAAAAAACTGGAAAATTGATGAAAAATTGATTTTCTATAAGTTCAATAATATTAATAATGTAAAAATCTTTGCTATAGATTTTATACAAACGCTGCTACATCTATGTCTATATTAAGACCATAAGGTTGTAATGTATTCAATTTATATATCCACTTGGTCTCCAACTTTCTCAGTTCTAAAAGACGATTGGGTTTAGTTGTAGGGACTTTATCTATAACTTGAACTTTGAGAGAACTAGGGTTATGTCTATGGCATTCCAAAAAATGTTTAGGGACACTGTGATTTGTCATCTTTTTTTCTATATTATATATGTGTTCATTAACTCGCCGTCTTATTTGACGTTTCGTACGGCCCACATAAAGTAGGCCACACCCACATTGTAATAAGTATACAACATATATAGATTCACAGTTGCTTCTGAATGAAATGTTAAAAGTTTCAGTTAGTGAACTATTAGAATATGTAGGGGCTCTATTGACATGTTTACACATATTGCAACGGGATTTTCCACATCTCATAGTTCCCTTCCATTCGCTCAACCAGGTAGTACCAATTCTTTCGTTCCCTGTTTCACTAGCCTTATTCTTAATGATAGGCTTTATTTTGCTTGGAGCTAGAATATTCTTAAGGCTTTTTCCTTTCCTATAGTTAATAGTTGGTTTGTCCCCCAATGCTGGCCCTAAAACAGGATCTAATTGAAGCAGTGGCCAGTGTTTTTTAATTATTTTTTCTAGACTTTTTGAACCTTCATTGTAGGTTGTTATAAATCTCGGTGGATCTAATTTAACTGGTTCTATTATTTTGTTGTGTATATGAGACCCTATTGCATTTGGTTTATCTAATTTAATATTTATATTTCTCTCTTTTGCAATAGCCCTATTTTTTGCTGCTTGTATTAGTTTTGGTTCATAGCCCTTTTCTAAAAATTTATCTTCTAATATTTTCGCTTCTGTTTCAAAATCATTTTCATGTGTACAATTTCTTTTTATTCTTAAAAATTGACTATATGGAACATTGTCCAACCATGATTTTTTATGTGCGCTTTTTGCTTGTATATAACTATTTCGATCTGTGCTTTTTCTATAATTTTTCACTGCTATTTTTCCTGTGTTATCTGTAAACAATACTAGATCTAAAAATTCTATTTTATCTTTTGAACATGAATTTGTAAAAGTTAGATTAAAATCATTACTATTAATATGTTTCATAAAATTATCTATTTCTGTCACATCCCCTTTCCACAGGATAATGACATCATCTATGTATCTGCCATATGATACTATATTGCTTGAAAATGGATTATTATGCCAAATGTATTTATTCTCAAACGCATTTACATAGAGATTAGCATAGGATGGGGCAAATGTTGTCCCCATCGCTGTGCCTTGGGTCTGTAGATAATATTTATCTTCAAACATAAAATAGTTGTGATGTAGAATAAAATTGATGCTATCGATTAAAAAAGATATATGTTTCATTGGGATTGACCATTTTAAAAGTTCTTTTTTTATCTCGTTTGTGCCATTGATATGAGGTATACATGTATAAAGGGAAGCAACGTCGCACGTTAGCCAGTACATATCCTCTTCCCATTGTTTACCCTCAAACCTTCTGATTACCTCCGTTGTGTCTTTGATATATCCTTCCATATTTTTTACTATTGGTTGAAGGTAAAAATCAACATATTTGGATAGATTATCACTAATTGATCCTATCCCGGACACAATTGGCCTACCTGGTGGATTTTTACTGTCCTTATGTATTTTGGGAAGGTGGTATATAATTGCTATATTAGGCTGAGTATTGAATATAAATTTAAACTCATTTTAAAATGAGTTTAAATTTATATTCAATACTCAGCCTAATATAGCAATTATATACCACCTTCCCAAAATACATAAGGACAGTAAAAATCCACCAGGTAGGCCAATTGTGTCCGGGATAGGATCAATTAGTGATAATCTATCCAAATATGTTGATTTTTACCTTCAACCAATAGTAAAAAATATGGAAGGATATATCAAAGACACAACGGAGGTAATCAGAAGGTTTGAGGGTAAACAATGGGAAGAGGATATGTACTGGCTAACGTGCGACGTTGCTTCCCTTTATACATGTATACCTCATATCAATGGCACAAACGAGATAAAAAAAGAACTTTTAAAATGGTCAATCCCAATGAAACATATATCTTTTTTAATCGATAGCATCAATTTTATTCTACATCACAACTATTTTATGTTTGAAGATAAATATTATCTACAGACCCAAGGCACAGCGATGGGGACAACATTTGCCCCATCCTATGCTAATCTCTATGTAAATGCGTTTGAGAATAAATACATTTGGCATAATAATCCATTTTCAAGCAATATAGTATCATATGGCAGATACATAGATGATGTCATTATCCTGTGGAAAGGGGATGTGACAGAAATAGATAATTTTATGAAACATATTAATAGTAATGATTTTAATCTAACTTTTACAAATTCATGTTCAAAAGATAAAATAGAATTTTTAGATCTAGTATTGTTTACAGATAACACAGGAAAAATAGCAGTGAAAAATTATAGAAAAAGCACAGATCGAAATAGTTATATACAAGCAAAAAGCGCACATAAAAAATCATGGTTGGACAATGTTCCATATAGTCAATTTTTAAGAATAAAAAGAAATTGTACACATGAAAATGATTTTGAAACAGAAGCGAAAATATTAGAAGATAAATTTTTAGAAAAGGGCTATGAACCAAAACTAATACAAGCAGCAAAAAATAGGGCTATTGCAAAAGAGAGAAATATAAATATTAAATTAGATAAACCAAATGCAATAGGGTCTCATATACACAACAAAATAATAGAACCAGTTAAATTAGATCCACCGAGATTTATAACAACCTACAATGAAGGTTCAAAAAGTCTAGAAAAAATAATTAAAAAACACTGGCCACTGCTTCAATTAGATCCTGTTTTAGGGCCAGCATTGGGGGACAAACCAACTATTAACTATAGGAAAGGAAAAAGCCTTAAGAATATTCTAGCT
Source organism: Bombina bombina (assembly GCF_027579735.1). Taxonomy (NCBI): domain Eukaryota; kingdom Metazoa; phylum Chordata; class Amphibia; order Anura; family Bombinatoridae; genus Bombina; species Bombina bombina. The sequence continues at coordinate 497,563,107 of NC_069501.1, read as the reverse complement.
CCAAGCAAAATAAAGCCTATCATTAAGAATAAGGCTAGTGAAACAGGGAACGAAAGAATTGGTACTACCTGGTTGAGCGAATGGAAGGGAACTATGAGATGTGGAAAATCCCGTTGCAATATGTGTAAACATGTCAATAGAGCCCCTACATATTCTAATAGTTCACTAACTGAAACTTTTAACATTTCATTCAGAAGCAACTGTGAATCTATATATGTTGTATACTTATTACAATGTGGGTGTGGGCCGTACGAAACGTCAAATAAGACGGCGAGTTAATGAACACATATATAATATAGAAAAAAAGATGACAAATCACAGTGTCCCTAAACATTTTTTGGAATGCCATAGACATAACCCTAGTTCTCTCAAAGTTCAAGTTATAGATAAAGTCCCTACAACTAAACCCAATCGTCTTTTAGAACTGAGAAAGTTGGAGACCAAGTGGATATATAAATTGAATACATTACAACCTTATGGTCTTAATATAGACATAGATGTAGCAGCGTTTGTATAAAATCTATAGCAAAGATTTTTACATTATTAATATTATTGAACTTATAGAAAATCAATTTTTCATCAATTTTCCAGTTTTTTAATTATATTTTAATAGTATGTTTTTATCGTGAAAAATTGGATTAAAATTCTCTAAATAAAAATCTTTTTAAATTAATATTAAATTAGATATAAATATATGTATGCAATTCATTGTGAGATAGATATGTATATATACTTATAAAGCAACTATGGAAAATATAGGATGTATTCTTTAATTATAGAATTTATGTTCTGATTGTCAACGAGAAATATAACTCAGAATCATTATTTAATCAACTCAGCAACAACATATTAGATTGCTAATAGGTGGTACCTCTGATGAAAAATGTTTATAATTTGTTATAGTTTAGCGTTACATGTTAGTTACATATTGTCCTTAAATAAGATGTATTTTTGGTGTTTTCTTGTGGCATATACTGCAGAGAAATTGTAGCTTTTTTCATGTGGTTAAAAAACAAACAGGTAGGGAGTATGGCATTGGTTCTAAAAACACTCCCTCTATCTTTTTGGTGTGCAATATCACAGAGGACTATTGGGACGTTACAATCGGCCGGACAAACACACCCACGAATCTAATTGGACGCTTGCCCTTTAAAAGTTAAGGGCGGCAAGAGAAACAATACATCTGATTTTATCCTTTGAAAAAGCCCAGCCGCTGACTGGGGGAAACGCGTTAGGAACCGGCAAACAGGTCCGACGCTCAGACTCCAATTTTTGATCCGCTCCCTCCCATTGGCAGACAGGCAGTTAGCAGAGGCATCCGGAAAGCACTGCTACAGAAGCCGGTATCCTGCATCAACATCCGGGGACACTGACTTTCCTGGGCAGCAGTGTGGAGCGGCTATACAAGTGGAGGAAAGAGAGTTGAACTCTGATTGCCTTTTTAATCTTACTTCTAGTAAGTGCATCAATTTATGTGTGCTAATGTTGTTAATAAAAATCTACACTTGAATCTTTTGTGCGCTCTCTCTCTCTTCTTTTCGCATGATATTTTCTAGTCAGCTTTTTACAGCTATGCTGCATCACTTGCAAGTGTTTAAACATTTGGGTATTATGGCCCTTTAAAGACTACAATTGGATACCGTAGTTCTGTCAGCAACAATTAAAAGCTAAGAAGTACACAAAGACCCGTTTTAATACAGATCTATAGGTCCATAGCTCTTAATGTAATGAGTCAAATCTCCTTCAAATGAGCAAATACTGGCTTTTATGCATTACGTCCCATAGCTACATTACATGATTGATTTGAAATATTATTTTGATGACATTTCTACCAGGATCTTTATGATTCTAATGTTACAAAATCTAATTAAATATTGAATACATCTATAAACTCTCTATAAAACTTGCATGTGCTCATAATATTTAGAATATTATATAACATTTGATGAATTTGCTAATTTAAATTTCATGCTTATTAATCATTCACCGTAAAAAACTACATTGAACTGGAGGTTCACACGTTGCCACATAAATTATGTTTATTTTTTTATGGTATGGGATTTTTCAGGTAACAAAAAAATAAAAAACAAATCACAGAAATCTTAGCTATCTCTGTAAAAAAACGAAGAGTACTCACTATTTTAGAATTAGTAATACATCTAACATAAAATAGAAATAAATGTAAAATATGCTATAAAAATTACGTTTTAATCTTGATCATTATAGCTTTAATCGAATGGTCATTGTCAAAGTCACAGATTACATTTATACATGAGATCTGGATAAAATTCAGAAAGAAATAATGCATTTTATTATAGTATAAAATATAAATTGTATATATATATGTAATCTTTTTAATATTATATGAACCATGAATCTTTATCGCTATTAACATGCACATCTGCCAACCATTTTAATTGCCAGCAGGAGAGCATGTCTCTTTTCATTCCTAATATCATTTTGTGACTAGCAGAACAAATAGTTTTAGAGGGATTAGCAGATGTAGTGTGAGTTTCAGGTTAAGAAAATACAATCTCAAAGTAATTGGAGTTTCTAGAAATGTGGAGGTTTGCAGATTTACTGCCAGAATAAGTCTCTCTACATTTATCCTAAAAAAATTTAAACTACTGTCCAATGCAAAATATTCCCTTTAAAAAAAAATCTGTTTATAACTCAGACATAGGGCCCGCAGTGAAAACAGGATCAATATCCTACAAAGTAAACGAGTGGAAACAGACAGGGCCCTGGCACAGCCAATCGATAAGAAAACCTCAGCCGCCTTCCAAAAAACCTTCTCGTGAAGCAAATTTATCGGCTCAGCCTTTAGGGACAGCATTTTCAATTAAAGGCAGCTGTAAAAGATCAACATCCACTCTGCAGCCCCGTTTATTCTGGGCAGCAACTGTAAGCCAGAGTTGAAGGGTTGATGGACGGCTGAGGTTGACGGATGAAAAGCATTTAGAGGCCTGGAGTTCTGTATGGATTTAACTCATTCATGAATGCTGCTATCCTGTTTAGCAACTGTTACTTATATTTCTGCATATGAGGGAACTTTAGCACTGTGATGTGTGGGAAGGTTATATTAGACCATTTAAATGGACATAATACAGTGATGCAGCATAACTGTAAAAAGCTGACAGGAAAATATCACCTGAGAATCTCTATGTAAAAAAAGGAAGATATTTTACTTCATAATTTCATCAGCTCACCAGAGTAAGTATTCTGTAAAAGTAACAGTTACTGCCCAGCTGCAAATAAAAAAAAAGAAGAAAAAAAGGAGGAAATGAACAGCAGACAATCGGCATCAGCAGTGCTAATGTCATGAACTCTTTTACTGAGATCTCATGAGATTTCACTTAACTCTCGTGAGATTTCATAGTAAGCTTCCTTAAACTGAATAGGGAAATGATACTCACTCCCTTGCCTGTCCCGGGGCAGGCATACTGATTTGCCGCTTAAAGTCCTTTACAATGGGGTGTGAATACTTTGAGGTAAAATAGCTTTCTTTTTTACATTGAGATGTTCAGGTGATATTTTCTAGTCAGCTTTTTACAGCCATGCAGCATCACTTTCAAGTGTTTCAACATTTGGGTATCATGGCTCTTTAAGAAAGTATTAGGAATGGTTTTTATGGAGTAGTATCATTAATATAATTCAAAGGATGGAGCTAGAAAGCTACATTTCTGGTCATTTTTAGTAGTAAAGAAGAAAAATGTCATCTCACCTGCATACCACAGATTCTTACTCCAAGGCTCGCCGATGTGCTCTTTGCACACTTCTCCATGTGACGTGCTTTTTTCTCATCCGACGCATCGTCTCCATGCTGCCTGATCCCCATCTTCAGGTCTAAGATACATGGAAGGGAGAACTTGGATGCCACATTTTCCAATAAAAGATAACCTGAGTGCAGTTAAGGAAAGATAATCTGCTTCATATTGACAACCTGAACTAAACAGAGAGCAAATCATTAAATTAATCATCAGAGACAGCATCTTACTGTCATAAAAACCTTTGTCACTTCTGCCCTATGTACCATTTCCAACTGTCACACAGTGCAGATATTGGCAAAACCAAATTATTAAAGAGGCATGGAAGCCGAATAAATGTTCATGATTTAGGGCTAAATTACAAGTGGAGCGATATTTAACGCTTCTGCTCGATCGTTAACTGCGCTAGAAGAAAGCTTCTTGTGTGCATCGGGTTGCGCTGGTATTGAAAGTAAACAGTTTTCGGCTGTGCACTAACATGAAAGCGTAAAAAGCCAAACTTAGGATATTGTGCACAAATACATACTGTAATATTTTTTAGATTTTACATTTTTTATTGATTTTATAACATACATTAACAAAATTGAAATAGGGATTCAATACAGCAATATTTGAGAAACAATCAGCAGTATCACAGAGTTACATTCACATATGGATAGCAGAGCTATTTGTTTCCTTTATCCAGAATATAACAGTCTGAGTCGTAAACAATTAAACTGATCTTCAGTGATCCCTTGTTAGGTCAAATCAAAATAAAAGCAAAAAATAAACTTTTATTGAAGTAAATATAGCGGGTTGCTGCTGCGCTACTTTCTCCTATTTATTTCATTTTTCTCCCCCCTATCTCTATAGCTATGTCTGAGACAGTTATATTGTACTAAACATTCTAGGTTGCTCCCAGATACTCTTCCCACAAAAATACTATAGAGTGATAGTCTTCAATTCGGTTAGTTTGGTAATGATATTTTTCCAGTGATAGCACCTTAGACAACTGCTCTCTCCATTCTTGTACCTTGGGTACCCTTGTACTTTCCCAGAGCCTAGGTATCAACTGCCTAGCACTATTTAACATAATATAGTGCAGTGTGGCTCTCAATTTACATTTTATTTTAGGAACCTTATTTAGTAATAATACAAACGGGCTACGTTCCAGTTGGATTGTTATTACCTTCCCTATTTCTAGTTGTATATCGATCCAGTATGGTGTTATTAAGGGGCACCCCCACCAGATATGTGATAGGCTTCCCTCTTGTTAACATCCCCTCCAGCATAACTTGCTAGTGCTTGGATAAATTCCAGCTATTCTTTTGGGTGTTAAGTACCATCTGGTAAGCAATTTTATATTAGTTTCTGTGGCATTCATGGAGGATGGGGCTTTTCCCATTTGCTGGAAAACTGTCTGCCACTCACTTGGTGTTAAGGCCATCTGTAGTTCCCTCTCCCATGTTTTAGTATATGCAGGCAACTGTTTTGAGTGCATCACTACTAGTAGTTTATATGAATGTGACAACCCTTTCTTCGATGTGCCCGAAGAGTAGCAAATTGACTCGAATGGGGTGAGTGGCCTGAGGAAGTCTATTTTTTTCTTGTTGTGACCTATATAATGTGATAGTTGTAAATATTCATACCAGTTCTGGTCTTTGAGTATATTTTTATCTGACAGTTCTGTCCTGGTCAATAGTCTACCATTTTCTAGGCTTGAGTATATTGGCACACAGCAATGTATGTTCATGGTTTTTTCCCCTATCTTGTTATGCCCTATCGGGGATTCAATGTTTGTTAATAAAGGGGTTAAAGGGGCTGGAATAGACGAAATATCCTTTTTGTTTTGCAATATTGAGTCCCATACATCGAATGTTTCTGCCACTATGCTTGGTGGTGAACCACCAAGCTTCCTCTGTGGTTTATTGAGCCAGCAAAGGCTGCCTAGGCTAATTGTGTTAGTTATGTTCTAGCTTTATCCATTCCTTGTTGTCTGAATGTTTACACCAATCTATAATTCTAGTTAACATGGACGCTTGTTTATAACACATAAGGTTGGGCACTCCCAGGCCCCCGTTACAGCTATCCCTATATAGGATTTTCTTTGAGACCCTCAGCATTTTGTTCTGCCAGATAAATGAGTTTACATCATACTGTAATATTTTATTAAATATGAATATTGCATAAATATGATTTTACATGTTTTCATCTACTTAAAGGGACAGTCAAGTAAAAAAAAAAAACTTTCATGATTCAAATAGGGCATGCAATTTTTATCAACTTTCCATTTTTGCTTTGTTCTCTTGATATTCTTTTTTGAAAGCCAAACCTAGGAGGTTCATATGCTAATTTCTTGACCTTGAAAACTGCCTCTAATCTAAATGCATTTTGACAGTTTCTCACCACTAGAGGGCGTTAGTTCAAGTGTTTCATATAGATAACATTGAGCTCATGTACGTGAATTTACAGAGGAGTAAGCACTGATTGGCTTAAATGCAAGTCTGTCAAAAGAACTGAAATAAGGGGGCAGTCTGCAGAGGCTTAGATACAAGGTAATTACAGAGGTAGAACATGTATTATTATAACTGTGTTGGTTGTGCAAAACTGGAGAATAGGTAATTAAGGGACTATCTATCTTTTAAAACAACAAAAATTCTGGTGTTGACTGTCCCTTTAACTGCAAAGGGCTCCAATGCACTTATAGATATATATGTCTATATATGCGTACGTATGTATTTATATGTGTATATATGTCTGTAAATTTATATATACACATATAAATACATATATACACATATAAATGCTTATATACACACACACACATATATATACATATACATAAACATATTAAGACATGTATATGTATGTATCTCAAAGTTAAACTTTTTTGTGCAATTTAAAAAAATATTTTTTAATGATATGGTGTTATTATGAATGTAACTGTACTTTGTAATGTACTTCTGATTTGTTTTGTGACACTTTTTTGTTTTTTTGCGAAAGTTAACCAGAGCTCTGGGGACACGCTACTCATTCTAGCATAAATCGAGATTGCACTCACGTTTACTTTAAACTATTAATACAAGCGGAAAACTCTAGCAAACTGCCATGATAAACCCCTTATTGCTTGTGCGGAACTGTTAGCGCTCCACTCGTAATCTGGCCCTTAGGTACATTTGATAAAGGATTAACTTGACAAGTTTTTTAAAAAAAATTGTACACTCTATGGCCTCTATTTATCAAGCTGTCAACCGCAAATATGCTGGAATTCTGCAGCGTATTTGTGGCAAGCCTGATTCGCCGTAGTTATCAAACCCTACAGACCGGCAAAAGTAGAATTCAGTGACGTAACATACGATCCGCCAGTCTCAGTCCGACACAGATCGATGCTTATGTTACTCCAGATGTTCCGAACGCAAATTCGGCACAATCTGACTACTTTTGCTAGTTATCAAAGAACTAGCAGGTACGCGCCACTATTCCGGCCCAGCGTACCTGGTTTTCAATCCGCTCTCTCGCTGCTGTCAGACTCCCATTGATTCCTATGGCATCCGCCGCCTCCAGGGCGGCAGATGCCATAGAAATCAATGGGAGTCTGACAGCAGCGAGAGCTTATGTTCGCTGCTGCCCGATATCCCATTGATTCCTATGGGAACGTGTACACCGAGTCTAAACACCCCTAATCTGCCCCCCCTTACACCGCCGCCACTATATTAAATGTATTAACCCCTAATCTGCCCCCCTACACTGCTGCCACCTACATTATACTTATTAACCCCTAAACTGCTGCTCCCGGACCCTGCTGCAACTAAATACATTTATTAACCCCTAAACCGCCGCTCCCGGACCCCGCCACAACTCTAATAAATGTATTAACCCCTAAACCACTGCTCACGGACCCCGCCGCAACTAAATAAATTTATTAACCCCTAAACCGCGGCTCCCGGACCCCGCCACAACACTAATAAATGTATTAACCCCTAAACCGCCGCTCACGGAGCCCACCGCCACCTACATTATACCTATTAACCCCTAATCTGTCGCCCCCTATACTGCCGCCACCTACATAAAGTTATTAACCCCTATCCTGCCGCTCCCGGACCCCGCCGCAACTAAATAAATTGTTTAACCCCTAAACTGCCGCTCCCGGAGCCCACCACCACCTACATTATATTTATTAACCCCTAATCTGCCCCCACTACACCGCCGCCACTATATTAAATTTATTAACCCCTAAAACTAAGTCTAACTCTAACCCTAACACCCCCTAACTTAACTATAATTTAAATAAATCTAAATTAAAAATCCTATAATTAACTAAATTATTCCTATTTAAAACTAAATACATACCTATAAAATAAACCCTAAGATAGCTACAATATAACTAATAGTTACATTGTATCTAGCTTAGGGTTTATTTTTATTTTACAGGCAAGTTTGTATTTATTTTAACTAGGTACAATAGTTATTAAATAGTTATTAACTATTTAATAACTTCCTAGTTAAAATAAATACAAATTTACCTGTAAAATAAAACCTAACCTAAGTTACAATTACATCTAACACTACACTATAATTAAATAAATTACCTATATTAACTACAATTAAATTAAATAAACTAAAGTACGGAAAAAAAATTACAAGTTTTTTAAACTAATTACACCTAATCTAATCCCCCTAATAAAATTAAAAAAAACCCCAAAATAATAAAAATCCCTACCCTATACTAAATTACAAATAGCCCTTAAAAGGGCTTTTTGCGGGGCATTGCCCCAAAGTAATCAGCTTTATTACCTGTAAAAAAAATTACAATACCCCCAACATTACAACCCACCACCCACACACCCAACCCTACTCTAAAACCCACCCAATCCCCCCTTAATAAAACCTAACACTACCCCCTTGAAGATCACCCTACCTTGAGATGTCTTCACCCAACCGGGCAGAAGTCTTCATCCAGGCGGCATCTTCTATCTTCATCCATCCGACGAGGAGCAGCTCCATCTTGAAGACATCCGACGTGGAGCATCCATCCAGACCGACGACTACCCGACGAATGACTGGTCCTTTTAAATGACGTCATCCAAGATGGCGTCCCTTGAGTTCCAATCAGCCAATAGAATGCAAGCTCAATCCTATTGGCTGATTGCATCAGCCAATAGGATGTTTCCTACCTTAATTCCGATTGGCTGATAGAATTCTACCAGCCAATCGGAATTCAAGGGACGCCATCTTGGATGACGTCATTTAAAGGACCAATCATTCGTCGGGTAGTCGTTGGTCTGGATGGATGCTCCGCGTCGGATGTCTTCAAGATGGAGCCACTCCTCGTCGGATGGATGAAGATAGAAGATGCCGCCTGGATGAAGACTTCTGCCCATATGGAGGACCTCTTCTGCCCGGTTGGATGAAGACTTCGCCCAGCTTCGTTGAGGAGTTAGGCCCGGTTGGGTGAAGACGTCTCAAGGTAGGGTGATCTTCAAGGGGGTAGTGTTAGGTTTTATTAAGGGGGGATTGGGTGGGTTTTAGAGTAGGGTTGGGTGTGTGGGTGGTGGGTTGTAATGTTGGGGGGTATTGTAATTTTTTTTACAGGTAATAAAGCTGATTACTTTGGGGCAATGCCCCGTAAAAAGCCCTTTTAAGGGCTATTTGTAATTTAGTATAGGGTAGGGATTTTTATTATTTTGTTTTTGTTTTTAATTTTATTAGGGGGATTAGGTGTAATTAGTTTAAAAAACTTGTAATTATTTATTTATTTTATTTTCTGTAATTTAGTTTTTTTTCCATACTTTAGTTTAGTTTATTTTATTGTAATTAATTGTAGTTAATTTAGGTAATTTATTTAATTATAGTGTAGTGTTAGATGTAATTGTAACTTAGGTTAGGTTTTATTTTACATGTAAATTTGTACTTATTATAACTAGGAAGTTATTAAATAGTTAATACCTATTTAATAACTATTCTACCTAGTTAAAATAAATACAAACTTGCCTGTAAAATAAAAATAATTCCTAAAATAGCTACAATGTAACTATTAGTAATATTGTAGCTATTTTAGGGTTTATTTTATAGGTAAGTATTTAGTTTTAAATAGGAATAATTTATTTAGATTAATTTAAATTATATTTAAGTTAGTGGGTGTTAGGGTTAGACTTAGGTTTAGGGGTTAATACATTTAATATTGTGGCGGCGGCGTTTGGGCGGGAGATTAGGGGTTAATAAATTTAATGTAGGTGGCGGCGGTGTAGGGGTGGGAGATTAGGGGTTAATAAATTTAATGTAGGTGGCGGCGGGGTTCGGGAGCGGCAGTTTAGGGGTTAAACATTTTATTTAGTAGTGGCGGCTCCGGGAGCAGTGGTTTAGGGGTTAATACATATAATGTAGGTGGCAGTGGGCTCCTGGAGCGGCGGTTTAGGGGTTAAACACTTTATTAGAGTTGCGGTGGGCTCCGGGAGCGGTGGTTTAGGGGTTAAACACTTTAGTAGAGTTGTGGTGGGCTCCGGGAGCGGCGGTTTAGGGGTTAATAACTTTATTTAGGTGCGGTGGGCTCCGGGAGTGGCGGTATAGGGGTAAAACAGTATAGTATAGTGTGGGTGCTTAGTGACAGGGTACCAAGAAAGCTGCGAATAAGCCGATGAGCAGTGAGATCGATGACTGTTAGTTAACAACAGTCCGCTGCTCATCGCACCGTACTTGGTGCGCGGCTTTTGGACAGCTTTCTTGATAATTTTGGCGAACATATTCAGGTCCGTGGCAGCGATGTTAGGCGATCTTAGGCGAGCGTATTGGTGCCATCGAATGCAAGAAAGTCGGCGGCTTGATAAATAGAGGCCTATTTCTCTTTGCATATTTAGTTGGAATTTAGCTCCTTTCTATCAGATCCTATTGACATTGTTTAAGGAATTGTGTATATTATATAACATTGTTATGTACATTGTTGCAAGCACTGTTGCCATATAGTTCTCGTGACTCATGCACATTCTTAAAGGGACAGTAATGTCATAATTAGACATTCATGATTTAGACAGAACATACAATTTTAAACAACTTACCAATTTAATTATATTATTTAATTTCCTTCCTTCTTTTATTATCATTTGCTGAATAGGAAAGCTCAGGAGCAGCAAAAACCTAGGCTCTAGCTGCTGATTGGTGGCTGCGTATATATACCGATTGTCATTGGCTCACCCATGTGTTCAGTTAGAAACCAGTAGTGCATTGCTGCTCCTTCAATGAATGATACCAAGAGAATGAAGCACATTTGATAATAGAAGTAAACTGGAAAGTTGTTTAAAATTGTATGTTCTACCTAAATCATGAAATAAATATTTTGGGTTTCATGTCCCTTTATGCCTATTCATTGAAAGCAGCTAAGTTTAGATACCAAAAGAAAGAAGTCAATTTAATAATAGAAGTCAATTGGAAAGTTTTCACAAGCTCTACACTGAATCATGAACGTTTAATTTTATTGGTATAGGACTAGGGTTGCCACCTCGGCCATGTTTTCCTGGACACGTATGAGTTATACATGCTGCAGGGTGTGCAAGTAGGAACATGAATAGTGCTGTTCAGTGTCACTATTTGTGTGCTGTCTAGGGTTGAAATTCATGTTCCTACCTGCACACCCGGCAAAATGTATAACTCATAAGTGTCCAGGAAAACATGGCTGAGGTGGCAACCCTATATAGGACCCTAAAAAGTGAGGCCATTAACTAGATCAATAGAAAATTTACCATTCTAGCCAGTTGAACAAAAGGTTTGAGAGCCTTACTTTAATGGTTGCTCAGAATACCATGCAAATGACTAATTTAGGTCAAATATATATATAACTACACAGTAAAAAAAGAATGAGAAATGTTTCCCCTGCTTAATAACGAGGCCACGTACTGCATGTAAAAAATGATAAGCCACTATAAAAATCTGCCTGCTCAGATATCATGTTGTATTTAAACAGCTGTGACCATTAAAGGGAAAGTAAGTATTACTATATTTAATTAACATATTAGCCAAGTCTAAACCTTTTTTTTCTTCAAACCTTTTGTACTGCAATTGTTATTCAATAGCTAAAATTCCAACAATCACTTGTCTCACTGGAGGAGTCAATCTGGGATTGTGTCTGCAGACAACAAGGCTAGCAATAGTCATTATGCTACTATAAATGTTATTGTTTTGTAGTTATTATCCGTTAAAGCCAATTAAGAAAAATATGTAGCAGAATTACCCTTGAGAAGACCAGCAGGGTGCTTTTAAAGTTCTGAGAATTTCAAAATCCTCAATTTTCAGAGCTGTATTAAATGAAACAGAAGTAAAATAAATCATGAAAATAAATTGCAAAGTTGTTTCAGTATTTAAAACTAAATTTGTCTATACTTCTTTGAGGCACCCCCTGCATTTCTGGATGTGAAGGGGAGACAAGACCAGTGCAATTTAGCGCTGCATGATATTAGAGTTTTGTTACAATTACATTTTGTTCTTTGCATTTTATATATTACTTTAGACCAGATTTTGTGATTTTAGTTGTATTATATTTAAACTTTACAGTTTCTTTGTTGTATTTTAATGCATTTGGATTTTGTATACAGCAGTGTATTTAGAAGTGTGATTTTACAAATTCTGATTATTCTTTGAAAGATTTTTTAACACATTAGGATTATACTTTGTATATGTATGTGTATTATTGTTTTACAACTTGCATTGAACTTTGTTTTTGTTCTATCTAAAATAAAACTGACAGTTTCAGTAAACCTGAGGGACAGGGCAGTTCCCTGGGCTGAACATGGGATTTCCCAGGGTGTGTTTGAGTCTCTCTCACAATTGTCATAATATTCTCTAAGCATTTTACACCTGCAGTTCTCACTGATTTATCTCACCAGCTGTATGCAGGTAAAGTTTGCTCAAAATTTTCAATACACTTATTTAACAGTGGTGTTAATAAATTAAAAGGAAAGGCGAGTCAAACTGTAGTGAAAACATTTCAGTGTAATGTGTATTTGTTGTAAACTAAGACAGGGTGCTCCCCTGTTAAATCAACTCCCCCTTGTGAGATTCTTCATCCCCGAGAGCCTCATTACTTTCTAGGGGAGGCAGTTCTAATCTATCTGAGACTTCCAGGTTCCCTCCTTTTTTTTTTTTATAGAATTGAGTGCGTTCAGCCCCTGTTAAGTCTGCACTATAATTATGCTCCAAGCCTGAGTATTGATCATCAGACCATCACTGAGAAAAGCTCTGATTCAATAAATAGTAGATTATCTTACTGAAGGGGGCTTTCAGTGTGATGACACTTAAAGTGGACAAAAACATAATTTATGTAAGAACTTACCTGATAAATTCATTTCTTTCATATTAACAAGAGTCCATGAGCTAGTGACGTATGGGATATACATTCCTACCAGGAGGGGCAAAGTTTCCCAAACCTTAAAATGCCTATAAATACACCCCTCACCACACCCACAAATCAGTTTAACGAATAGCCAAGAAGTGGGGTGATAAGAAAAAAAAGTGCGAAGCATATAAAATAAGGAATTGGAATAATTGTGCTTTATACAAAAAAATCATAACCACCACAAAAAAGGGTGGGCCTCATGGACTCTTGTTAATATGAAAGAAATGAATTTATCAGGTAAGTTCTTACATAAATTATGTTTTCTTTCATGTAATTAACAAGAGTCCATGAGCTAGTGACGTATGGGATAATGACTACCCAAGATGTGGATCTTTCCACACAAGAGTCACTAGAGAGGGAGGGATAAAATAAAGACAGCCAATTCCTGCTGAAAATAATCCACACCCAAAATAAAGTTTAACAAAAAACATAAGCAGAAGATTCAAACTGAAACCGCTGCCTGAAGAACTTTTCTACCAAAAACTGCTTCAGAAGAAGAAAATACATCAAAATGGTAGAATTTAGTAAAAGTATGCAAAGAGGACCAAGTTGCTGCTTTGCAGATCTGGTCAACCGAAGCTTCATTCCTAAACGCCCAGGAAGTAGATACTGACCTAGTAGAATGAGCTGTAATTCTCTGAGGCGGAATTTTACCCGACTCAACATAGGCAAGATGAATTAAAGATTTCAACCAAGATGCCAAAGAAATGGCAGAAGCTTTCTGGCCTTTCCTAGAACCGGAAAAGATAACAAATAGACTAGAAGTCTTACAGAAAGATTTCGTAGCTTCAACATAATATTTCAAAGCTCTAACAACATCCAAAGAATGCAACGATTTCTCCTTAGAATTCTTAGGATTAGGACATAATGAAGGAACCACAATTTCTCTACTAATGTTGTTGGAATTCACAACTTTAGGTAAAAATTCAAAAGAAGTTCGCAACACCGCCTTATCTTGATGAAGAATCAGAAAAGGAGACTCACAAGAAAGAGCAGATAATTCAGAAACTCTTCTGGCAGAAGAGATGGCCAAAAGGAACAAAACTTTCCAAGAAAGTAATTTAATATCCAATGAATGCATAGGTTCAAATGGAGGAGCTTGAAGAGCCCCCAGAACCAAATTCAAACTCCAAGGAGGAGAAATTGACTTAATGACAGGCTTTATACGAACCAAAGCTTGTACAAAACAATGAATATCAGGAAGAATAGCAATCTTTCTGTGAAAAAGAACAGAAAGAGCAGAGATTTGACCTTTCAAGGAACTTGCGGACAAACCCTTATCTAAACCATCCTGAAGAAATTGTAATATTCTCGGTATTCTAAAAGAATGCCAAGAAAAATGATGAGAAAGACACCAAGAAATATAAGTCTTCCAGAATCTATAATATATCTCTCTGGATACAGATTTACGAGCCTGTAACATAGTATTAATCACAGAGTCAGAGAAACCTCTTTGACCAAGAATCAAGCGTTCAATCTCCATACCTTTAAATTTAAGGATTTCAGATCCTGATGGAAAAAAGGACCTTGAGACAAAAGGTCTGGTCTTAACGGAAGAGTCCACGGTTGGCAAGAGGCCATCCGGACAAGATCCGCATACCAAAACCTGTGAGGCCATGCCGGAGCTACCAGCAGAACAAACGAGCATTCCTTCAGAATCTTGGAGATTACTCTTGGAAGAAGAACTAGAGGCGGAAAGATATAGGCAGGATGATACTTCCAAGGAAGTGAAAATGCATCCACTGCCTCCGCCTGAGGATCCCGGGATCTGGACAGATACCTGGGAAGTTTCTTGTTTAGATGAGAAGCCATCAGATCTATTTCTGGAAGTTCCCACATTTGAACAATCTGAAGAAATACCTCTGGGTGAAGAGACCATTCGCCCGGATGCAACGTTTGGCGACTGAGATAATCCGCTTTCCAATTGTCCATACCTGGGATATAAACCGCAGAGATTAGACAGGAGCTGGATTCCGCCCAAACCAAAATTCGAGATACTTCTTTCATAGCCAGAGGACTGTGAGTCCCTCCTTGATGATTGATGTATGCCACAGTTGTGACATTGTCTTATCTGAAAACAATGAACAACTCTCTCTTCAGAAGAGGCCAAGACTGAAGAGCTCTGAAAATTGCACGGAGTTCCAAAATATTGATCGGAAATCTCACCTCCTGAGATTCCCAAACCCCTTGTGCCGTCAGATACCCCCACACAGCTCCCCAACCTGTAAGACTTGTATCTGTTGAGATTATAGTCCAGGTCGGAAGAACAAAGAAGCCCCCTGAACTAAACGATGGTGATCTGTCCACCATGTCAGAGAGTGTCGTAAAATCGGTTTAAAGATATTAATTGAGATATCTTTGAGTAATCCCTGCACCATTGGTTCAGCATACAGAGCTGAAGAGGTCGCATGTGAAAACGAGCAAAGGAGATCGCATCTGATGCGGCAGTCCTAAGACCCAACATTTCCATGCATAAGGCTACCAAAGGGAATGATTGTGACTGAAGGTTTTGACAAGCTGATATCAATGTTAAACTTCTCTTGTCTGACAAGGACAGAGTCATAGACACTGAATTTATCTAGAAACCTAAAAAGGTTACCCTTGTCTGAGGAATCAATGAACTGATTGGTAAATTGATCCTCCAACCATGAACTTGAAGAAACAACACAAGTCGATTCGTATGAGATTCTTCGAAAATGAGAAGACTGAGCAAGTACCAAGATATCGTCCAAATAAGGAAATACTAAAACCCTATTCTCTGATTACAGAAAGAAGGGCACCGAGAACCTTTGAAAAAAATTCTTGGAACTGAGGCTAGGCCAAACAGTAGAGCCACAAAACTGGTAATGCTTGTCTAAAAAGAGAATCTCAGACACTAAAAGTGATCTGGATGAATCGGAATATGCAGATACACATCCTGTAAATCTATTGTAGACATATAATGCCCTTGCTAAACAAAAGGCAGGATAGTCCTACAGTAACCATCTTGAATGTTGGTATCCTAACATAACGATTCAATAATGATAGATCCAGAACTGGTCTGAAGGAATTGACCTTCTTTGGTACAATGAAGAGATAAAATAAAACCCCAGCCCCTGTTCCAGAACTGGAACTGGCATAAATACTCCAGCCAACTCTAGATCTGAAACACATTTCAGAAATGCTGAGCCTTGCTGTGTCAACTGGGACACGGGAAAGAAAAGAATCTCTTAGCAGGAGGCCTTAACTTGAAGCCAATTCTGTACCTTTCTGAAACAATGTTTCTGAAACCAGAGATTAAGAACGGAATTGATCCAAATTTCTTTGAAGAAAACGTAATCTGCCCCATACCAGCTGAGCTGGAATAAGGGCCGCACCTTCATAGGTACTTAGGAGCTGGCTATAGGTTTCTATAAGGCTTGGATATATTCCAAACTGGAAATAGTTTCCAAACTGATACCGCTCCTGAGGATGAAGGATCAGGCTTTTGTTCCTTGTTGTGAGGAAAGGAACGAAATGATTATTTACCCTGGAAAGAAAGGGAAAGCAAAGTTGACTTAGAAGACATGTCAGCATTCCAAGTTTAATCCATAAAGCTTTTCTAGCTAAAATAGCTAGAGACATATACCTGACATCAACTCTAATGATATCAAAAGATGGTATCACCAATAAAATTATTAGCATGTTATAGAATAATAATAATGCTATAAAATTATGATCTGTTACTTGTTGCGCTAAAGCTTCTAACCAAAAAGTTGAAGCTGCAGCAACATCCGCTAAAAATATAGCAGGTCTAAGAAGATTACCTGAACATAAGTAAGCTTTTCTTAGAAAAGATTCAATTTTCCTATCTAAAGGATCCTTAAATGAAGTACTATCTGCCATAGGAATAGTAGTACATTAGCAGGAGTAGAGACAGCCCCATAACCTTAGGGATTTTTGTCCCAAAAAACTCTAATCTGTCAGATGGCACAGGATATAATTTGCTTAAACGTCTAGAAGGAGTAAATAAATTACCCAAATTATTCCATTCCCTGGAAATTACTTCAGAAATAGCATCAGGGAGATAAAACACTTCTGGAATAACTACAGGAGATTTAAAAACCTTATTTAAACGTTTACATTTAGTATCAAGAGGACCAGAATCCTCTATTTCTAATGCAAATAACACTTCTTTAAGTAAAGAACGAATAAATTCCATCTTGAACAAATACAAAGATTTATCAGCATCAACCTCTGAGACAGAAACCTCTGAACCAGAAGAACCATTATCAGTATCAGAATGATGATGTTCATTTAAAAATTCATCTGAAAAAAAGAGAAGTTTTAAAAGACTTTTATGTATACTAGAAGGAGAAATAACAGACATAGCCTTCTTAATGGATTTAAAAAATAAAATCTCTTATGTTATCAGGAACACTCTGAAAATTAGATGTTGACGGACAGCAACAGGTAATGTAACAGTACTAAAGGAAATTTTATCTGCATTAATAAGTTTGACATGACATGCAATACAAATAACAGCTGGAGAAACAGATACCAAAAGTTTATAGCAGACTTAGCTTGGTAGCTCCAGCACTGTGCAGTGATTTTCCTGTAGTATCTTCTGACTCAGTTGCAACGTGGAACATCTTGCAATATGTAAAAGAAAAAAACAACATATAAAGCAAAATTGATCAAATTCCTTAAATTACAGTTTCAGGAATGGGAAAAAAAATGCCAGTGAACAAGCTTCTAGCAACCAGAAGCAATAAATAATGAGACTTAAATAATGTGGAGACAAAAATGACGCCCATATTTTTTAGCGCCAAAAAAGACGCCCACATTATTTGGCGCCTAAATGCTTTTGGCGCCAAAAATGACGCCACATCCGGAACGCCGACATCTTTGACGCAAAATAACGTCAAAAAATGACGCAACTTCCGGCGACACGTATGACGCCGGAAACGGAAAAGAATTTTTGCGCCAAAAAAGTCCGCGCCAAGAATGACGCAATAAAATGAAGCATTTTCAGCCCCCGCGAGCCTAACAGCCCACAGGGAAAAAAGTCAAATTTTTGAGGTAAGAAAAAATATGATAATTCAATGCATAATCCCAAATATGAAACTGACTGTCTGGAAATAAGGAAAGTTGAACATTCTGAGTCAAGGCAAATAAATGTTTGAATACATATATTTAGAACTTTATAAATAAAGTGCCCAACCATAGCTTAGAGTGTCACAGAAAATAAGACTTACTTACCCCAGGACACTCATCTACATGTTTGTAGAAAGCCAAACCAGTACTGAAACGAGAATCAGTAGAGGAAATGGTAAATATAAGAGTATATCGTCGATCTGAAAAGGGAGGTAAGAGATGAATCTCTACGACCGATAACAGAGAACCTTATGAAATAGACCCCGTAGAAGGAGATCACTGCATTCAATAGGCAATACTCTCTTCACATCCCTCTGACATTCACTGCACGCTGAGAGGAAAACCGGGCTCCAACTTGCTGCGGAGCGCATATCAACGTAGAATCTAGCACAAACTTACTTCACCACCTCCCTTGGAGGCAAAGTTTGTAAAAACTGATTTGTGGGTGTGGTGAGGGGTGTATTTATAGGCATTTTAAGGTTTGGGAAACTTTGCCCCTCCTGGTAGGAATGTATATCCCATACGTCACTAGCTCATGGACTCTTGTTAATTACATGAAAGAAATATATAATTATGTGTACCAAAACAATTTTATAACATTGTTTCTTTCCTAAGTTGTGGTTTAAATCCTGCAGAATCCTAATTCCTGAACCTACAACTATCTATAGTGATTGGCTACAGCAGAAGGTATAAAATAAACATGAATAAGATTGTCATCAAGAGGTATACCTATAGAGTGCTAACAAAATGACAGTTTTAAACCATTTAGGACTTGCTACTACGAAACCCGTTACATAAGAACAGTTGCATAATGTTGTTCAAGAGCTGTCACAGCTAGAAGTGAATTGTGAGACAGCGTACTGTAGTCACTTACCCTAACAGAAACTAATTGTACCTCCACCACAAAAACTCTAAGCACATCTACCCAAATCCCCCACTACAATACACCCTAACCACATATAGCCAAATATCCAGACACTAGATGGTAAATAACCCTAGATACAACCTCCCTGCTCTGTCTAAATCCACCCACTACAATTAACCGTAAAGGGCAGTGATTTCCCCCCCCCTCTCTCCTTTACTGTGTTCCCAATGATCAGGGGCAGAACTACCGGTGATGCAGCAGTCGTGGTCATGACCGGACCCCCGGGAAGTCCCCCATCCCCCCTGTGTCTCTCTCCCTCCACCCTGTGTCTCTCTCCCTTCTTCCCCTGTGTCTCTTCCCCCTCCCCTGTGTCTCTCTACCTCCTTCCCCTGTGTCTCTCTCCCTCCTTCCCCTGTGTCTCTCTCCCTCCTTCCCCTGTGTCTCTCTCTCCCTCCTTCCCCTGTGTCTCCCTCCCTCCCCCTGTGTCTCTCTCCCTCCTTCCCCTGTGTCTCTCCCTCCCATGTGTCTCTCTCCCCCCTCCCCTGTGTCTCCCCCCCGTGTCTCCCTTCTCTCCCTCTGTTCCTGTGTGTCTCTCTCTCCCCTGTCTCTCTCTCCCTCTCTCCCCTGTGTCTCTCTCTCCCTCCCCCTTGTCTCCCTTCTCTTTCTCTCTCTCTCTCTACCCCCTCTCCCATGTCTCTCTCTCCCCTGTGTCTCTCTCTATCTCTCCCTCTCTCCCCTGAGATTCTCTCTATTTTAGAAAAGCTATGTAAACAAAGAAGTTTAGCAGTAATACCACTCCCAGTGTTGGGGGGGGGCACAGATTTAATAAAATGTTTATTTTTCTATTGGTCTCTTTAAGGACCTGATATTCAAAAGCTTGCCATTCAGGAAAGATCATCTAAGATGTTTCTTCAGTAAGGAGAGGTCCCTAAAAAAATGTTAGAAACACAAACATTTTTTGAAAGATGTTTATCTCACTAAGCATTGTTCTTGATGTGAAGGAAAGGAATAAGCTAAAAATAAGATATTTTTTCTGTAAATATAAAGATAGGCTAATGAGGTCTGCCCATTTTGAGCCAGATTACAAGTGGAACAGTATTTAACGCTCCTGTTTGAGCGCTAACTCCGCTAGAAGTCATTTTGTTTGGGCGTGTCGGGTAGTGGTCATATTACAAGTTGAAAGTAAACTGTTTTCGCTTGCGTGCTAACCCGAGGCACGTAAGAGAGAAGCACTCTACCAGGAACAAACAACAGCTCAATAGCTTGTTCTATGGCGAGTTTCCCCTTAGGAGCAGCCTCTTTTAGCCCAGTTCTGCTTTTCTCAAAGAAAAACTTTCCTGAAGTATATCAGTCTGATCCCGCCAAGTAAGGTCAGTCCAGCCTGAAATACCAGGCAATTCTCCTTTGAACAAGGAACATGACAACCCAAGACGATAGTTTTCGGCCTCCTATGGGCCTCATCAGTGAGGTGCAGCCATATTCCTCTAAGCTTCACTGGGCAATGAGTCCACGTCTGGTTTCCCCTATCACCCTTAAGGAGACCCCCCCAGGGTGATAATTCAAATGCATACAAAGAGAGAAGCACTCTACCAGAACGAACAACAGCTCAATAGCTTGTTCTATGGCAAGTTACCATCTAGGAGCAGCCTCTTTTAGCCCAGTTCTGCTTTTCACAAAGGAAAACTTTCCTGAAGCTTATCAGTCTGATCCCGCCAAGTAAGGTTAATCCAACCCCGAAATACCAGGCAACATGACAACCCCAGACAATCATTTCGGCCTCCTTTGGGCCTCGTCAGTGAGGTGCAGCCATATTCCTCTAAGGAGAATTGCCTGGTATTTTGGGGCTGGACTGACCTTACTTGGCAGGATCAGACTGATATACTTCAGGAAAGTTTTCCTCTGTGAAAAGCACACTGGTCTAAAAGAGGCTCCTCCTGGGTGGTAAATCGCCATAGAACTAGCTGATGAGCTGTTGTTTGTTCCTGGTAGAGCGCTTCTCTCTTTGTATGCAAATTAAAATGACCCTAGGGAGGTCTCCCTATGGGTGATGGCGGAAACCAGATGTGGAGTCCTTGCCCAGTGTGCTTAGAGCAATGTGGCTGCACCTCACTGACGAGGCCCATAGGAGGCCAAAACGATCGTCTGGGGTTGTCTTATTCCTTGTTCAGAGGAGAATTGCCTGGTATTTCGGGGCTTGAGTGACCTTACTTGGCGGGATCAGACTGATATGCTTCAGGAAAGTTTTCCTCTGTGAAAAGCACACTGGTCTAAAAGAGGCTTCTTCTGGGTGGTAAATCGCCATAGAACTAGCTGATGAGCTGTTGTTTGTTCCTGGTAGAGCGCTTCTCTCTTCATATGTATGTATGTATGTATGTATGTATATATATATATATATATATATATATATATATATATCAATCAAAAAACAAACACTGCACGGGCAATCAAAGTGCTGTTGTAGTCAAGGAGGTTTATTCATCCACAAGTATTAGACAAAGTCAGGAATCAGAATACCTGACATGTTTCGACATGTTATATATATATAGATGGATAGATAAGATTATATATACTGTATATAAATCTGTTTATAAATACTTATAATGTGAAATATTTACAGTAAATACACACTTTAACACTTTATTAAAAATCAATATTGCATAAATATGCTTTAACATGTTTTCATATACTTGACTGCAAAGGGATCCAATATATTTATATGTATATATCTCTGTCTATAAATACATATATATATACACATATAAAATCATAAATACATATTTACACAGCTACAGTATATACACCTGAGACCTCATATCTTTGAGCCTTTATAACTTTTTTGTGCAGTATTTGTTTGAATATTTTTATGAGTGTAACTGAACTTTGTAATGTAATTTTGATGTGTTTTGTGACACTTTTTTGTCACAGTTAATCAGAACTCCTGAGAATGTGGTCATCATTCTAGCGTTAATCACGATTGCGCGTAAGCAATCTCATTTAAATTCAAATTGTAATACAAGCAGTAAACTCGATGCACGCAAACACCCGCAATAAACTCTTTTTCGCTCTTGCTTAATTGTTAACGCACCACTCATATCTACCCACAAACCAATGAAGGGCTAGATTACAACTATTTCATATACAAAAATATACATAAAGGAGCTAAACTCTGCAGCTGGTATAACAAATCATTGTAAACATATCTGCCTCCAAGTAAGCTTTATGAATCGGAGATTTTAAACACAATGCAATGTGACAGCTAAAACCTTTAGCTCTTTACGAGGACCCGAAAAATTAATGAAAATACTTGAAGACTGTCTGAAATACTTAACAATTTAAGGGTCTTACTACTTCCAGATTATGGAGTCCCTCCTTCAAAAATTTAAGGATTAGGACAAAGTGAAGGGACTATAATCTCCTGATTGATAGAATATCTTTGTGAAAATAAGATAAAGAGAGTCACAGAAAAGAGCAGATAATTCAGAAACCCTTCTAGCAGATTAAATTGCTAGAAGAAACAAAACTTTCCAAGAATAATGTTTGATGTCTATAGCATGCATTGGTTCAAACCAAGATACTTACAGCATTCTAAGAACCAAATTTAAATTCCAAGGAGGAGAAACATGCTTGATGAGAGGCCAAATCCTAATCAATTCTTGCAGGAAACTCTGAATGTCCAGAAAATTTTAAATCTGTTTGTGAAATAAAACTGACAGAGCTTAAATGTGACCCTACACAGAAAAACCCTTAGTTTTGCATGGACAGGCTGGAGCAAACAAAATTACTGATGATTGATCTTGTTTGATCCGAGAGATCACTCTTAGAAGAAGGACTGTGTGAGGAAATATGTAAGAGAGTTGAAATGAACAAGGAGCTTTTAGAACATCTACTAACTCTGCTTGAGGATCTCTAGATCTCGCAGTGTACCTGGGAATTTTGTTTTTTAAAAAGAAGTCATGAGATCTACCTCTGGAAGACCCCAACGTTTTGCTATCTGAATACTTCCTGATGTAAAACCCATTCCCCTGGATGCACAGATTGACGACTCAGAGATTCAGACTCAGAGATTGAGTCTGCTTCTCTTCTGGAATGTGAATATCTGAAATTATACAACTGTCCGATTGGAAACAAAAGAAAGTCTCTGTTTTTTTTTTATAAATTCAGAGCCAAGGAGTTTTATATTAAATAATTGTCCCACTGCCCTGTAATGTGAGTCAAGCATAGGCAGCCATTAGCCCTCGGTGTCAGGCAGCTTTAAGGCCTCAGTGACTAAGTGTACCCTTCTATACTAAGGTCCACTGGCTATGTTGTACCATTACAAAATGTACCTGCTGATAACCTGCAGGCTATGTGAGTGCAGTGAGCATACTTACCTGTAAAGCACCAAGACCACACCCTACCTTTTGTATGAAGTACTTAGGTTTAGCTTGTAGAAAATACAGCATTCAGTGGTTAGCCCATCCAATGCTAAGCACATTACAACATATGATATAAAGTAGTAGTATACTGATGACCCGACAGGAAGAGGCTAGGGGACCTGTGGCTGGCGTGTGACTAACTCCTACACTAAGAGTAATTAAGTCACTGTCCCATACTCCAATATCTTCCCTCTGACTCTCTCTCTCTCTCAG